>NW_028261382.1:164425337-164747837 GCF_051295495.1 Thamnophis sirtalis
TGCTGTTTTACATTGTATACTCATAATCAAAACTGGAATGAAAAGTATTCTTGAGTACAGTCATGTTGTTAATATGGAATATGGTTGCATCCAGAAGTTGCCAGATGTCTTTTGATTGATTACAGCTCCCTACCTATATTTAGTATAGCAACTTAAGTGGATAATAATAGATAATTTGAGGTTCTGAAATCCAAGTTGCTCCAAACAGTAGAAATCTTTTCTTCTTTTTGTACATTTGAAAGAGCAGGCAGATTGCTGCAAAATAATAGCTTTCCCTGTTAACTTTGCCTTCCAGAATTACATATTAAATGCTTGATTCTTGATATTTTAGGGACATACATGTGTGGTTTCCTTGGCTATTTTTAATGAAAGATATAGTAATTTTCTTGCTATCTATCTTACTATAAGCTGTGCAAATTACTAGTGCTTTTACCTTTGTTTTAATTAAGGAAAATGTTATTGATTGGAGTTAGGGACAGGTGTTTTTATAGGAACAGTTACAGCAGGACTCTTGTTCAACCATGAGTTCTTCTTAAATCTTGTTTAATTTCACCTTATTCACTCTAGGTGTCATATTACTGAATTATACAGTAGTATTGGCTCTGACTGTCACACCCAGATTATATTAAATGCAATTGATAGTTGTATTGAATATGACTAGCATACTCTTGGATATTTACTTTCTTGCAGCTCCACTTAATGGTTTAAGAGACTATTCGTTTGTTTGAATATTTCAGGGTCTCAATGTGAGGAGAGAATGGGCCTGTATTAACAGCTCCATCCTTTCCTCTTTCCATTCTTTATGCATTCAGCAGGAGATCTGAAGAAAAATGAAACAAAATGAAAAATGAACTCATATTGGCTTCAGTAGAAACACAATTTTCTATGCAATCCATATTTTGAATAAAGCAAAGTTTTTGATCATACTAACACTGTACTCTTCTTTCAAACCAACAAATATAATTCCCTTTCATCTGAAACTATGGGAAAGGGTTTTCCCATTGTTTTCAGATTGTAGTTTTTCTATTTGTTCTAGTAAAACAATTGAAAATGTTGTGGGTATTTTGCTTCCAGGGACATTTTTGTCAAGAATCTTTTATATATAAATATGAAGAGCCTACATCATGAAGAAACATAACATTGAAATATTTTTCTTTACTTGGGATAATTAAGTAAACAGCACATTAGAAGTGAAGGAAATTCAGCTTTATTCTCCCATGATATTAATGATGTTGGATCAGGTGTCACCCACCCTTTCTACATTTGGAATTTTCCCCATAATTTCTTTAAATCATTAAAAATTTCTAATTCAACCAGTGACCACTAGATTAAAATGATATATAAATTTGATAAATAATTAAATCCTCTCACAAGATGTAGCACAAACAATTCTCAGGATTTTGGTAGTTTAAAAATTTTTTTTATTTAATGTTGGAAGTTATAAACAGAGTTTGGGGTATTTTATATTTGCAATGTAAATGGTGTATTTGCAGACCAGCCATAATTTGACATTAAAATGCTATCTACAAAGATGTCATAAAAAAATAAATGCATTTGCCCTTAGAAGATTGTATGCAATAAAAATGCTGATAACAATTTATATAAAAAGAAAACAACCCTTGAAAACTTGTACGCTGAGGTGAGACTGTGTCATTATTGTATATGACCTATTTTCCCATTATATGTTTTGTATGTGGTAGTTTAAAAATTTAATCAATTTTATAACATTAGCTTGTAAAAAGAATTGTTACAGAGGGTTGTGGCAATGTTGACTCTAGTAGACTTGTGAAATTATCATATACTATTTTATTCATGGTTGTGTACAAGTAATGTTTGCTTGTTATAAAATCAGTAATGAAGTCCAGGCTGATGTGTATCTTATTCCAGTATCTCTTAATCTATGTTCATGAAACATCAGTATTCACCAGATATTTGAAGAAAATCTGCAAGCTGGCCCTAAGAATCTAAGATAGGTTTTGTGGATCTTGGATCCATGTAATTTAGTACATCATCAAAGTGAAGGTTTAACCAACTTTTTCTTCAAGATTTTTTTTGTGACAGTGGATTTTTAATATTCACTTCAGCCAAGTTCATATACCAAAATAAGCTGAATATTATGAAGGCATGTTTAAAAAGCTTCTAAATATTGATAATCAGTAATCACATATGCAACTACATATGCCCTATGTAGGGCATATGTAAAAATTTATTCTTATTATAGTCTTTATTTTCCCCATATAAAGACTATATTCAAAATCTCTATATAAACAAAATAAAATAATAAGAATATTATTACTGAAGTTTTTCTTATCTGTTACTCATTCACAATCGGTCATAGAGGTCCCTTGTTTGAAAAATTATATTTTGGTGGCTGAAAAATTAAAGAAATATTTCTTGTGTAAAATAATATAACATGTAAACATAAATAATATATATTATGTATTTAGTGTCTTGTTTACAGAGATTGTATATAATTTACACAACTTAGTTTTGATGGAAACTGAAATTTTATCAAGTCCGTTTTTTTCTTAAATCTGATTCTTTATTGCTTTTCAGAGGTGTTCTGCTAAGGCTAGAAGCATGTAGCCATCCTGTTGTTATGAAAGGTTTATGTGCAGAATGTGGTCAAGATTTGACACAGTAAGTACTATTGTATGGAGCTGGATTTCTCTTAATTATATAGGACTAAAATTGAGGATTACAGAAACCTCAATTTACGACCAGAATTGAGCCCAAAATTTATTTGCTAAGTGAGCTATTGAGTTTTGCCCTAATTTATGACCTTTCTTGCCACAGTTGTTAAATCAGTCACTGTGGTTGTAACACAATTATTAAGTGAATCTGTTTTCTCCATTGACTTTGTTTGTTAGGAGGTTACAAAAGGTGATGCTATTGGATGCTATTTCTACCAGTCTCAAGTCCCCCCTGAAGCATGTGGCATATGCAGTCTAAATCTTGATTTTTAATGAGATTGTCCAGAATAAATTTTAAAAGTTGTATAATATATAAAAAGAGCCAGAAATCCCATTTTGCAAAAGACCTTGTGTTTTTTGCTTACTCTTTGAATAAACCTTGAGTGAAGTGCTTGAAGTATGCTGTTTGTCAGGTTCTCAAAGTATAATTTTTTATGTTTTAAAAAAAATCTTGTTTTTATAAATAACTCAAGGTGGTGAACATTCCTAATATTCCTTCCTCCTCCTGTTTTCCCCACAACAGCCCTGTGAGGTGAGTTGTGCTGGGAGAGCGTGACTAGCCTAAAGTTACCCAACCAGATTTCATGCCTAAGGCAGGACTAGAACTCACAATTTCTTGGGTGGGGTGGGGGGATGTTATGATGTTACCTGGCAATTAAGCACAGTGTTTACTTGTGCACACCAAAGACTATATGACACATATAATGTGTGAGATGGTTGTGAAAATTCATAGCACAGTAAGTTGGTTAGCCCTTTACCTTTTGACAATTTATCAATTCGTTCAATATTCTTTGTTCCCTTTCCCTCAATTATTAGGTTACAAAGCAAGAATGGAAAACAAAACATGCCCGTTTCCACAGCAACTGTATCAATGGTTCATAGTGTCCCAGAATTAATGGTTAGCTCTGAGGCAAGTATACTGTTCCTCCTCTGTTTTTGGGAGAAAACCAGAGTTCATCAAATTTCATTAGAGATATTTCTTCATAATGCATATGGTGTCCATCTTAGCAAGTATTGGAATTTAAAGCAATTCAATTTCAGAAACCCTTTCATGAGTTATCTTTAAAAAATCAGCTTTTGATGATGGAACAGTTGCCTATTTTAAGTGTCAGTATTAAATAAGAAGATGGTATATAAATAATGTAAATTCCCAAAACAGGAAAATGGCCTTCTGCTGTTATTATCTGTTACCCATGTTTATTATATGTATGTTTTCTTTTGAAGAAGAAAAAATACACTAATCGTATTCTGATCCTCTCTTTTCCCATTGTATTTGGTGGGATATAATTGTGGGACTTATCTCTGAGGTATTATATCTATACTTTATACATTCAGCTTAATATACTAAATTTGGAATACAGTATCCATCCCTGGCATATGTTTTCAGGAATGATAATAAAAACACGTTTAATTATATTCTGTAAAATATTTTTTGCATTATACATAGTATGACCAGTTATTTATGCATCAATGGAATAACAAATAAGCAGAATTTAATTGTACACCACTCTTTCTCACAGTACAAAACAGTTATGTAGGAAAACATTCTATTCCACTTCTTCACAAGCATCTGCTACTTGCTGTGAATAAAAATAAAACCATATTGCTAGACAATTTCAAAATTAAATGTTTTGAATAAATAGGTAAGTTTTAATAGGCTTGAACCTGAAACACTGCTACTCTCAGAATTCCAGGTTCCTCATTAAAAAGGAAAAATAAATATAATGATATTTATTTTCTTTTGAGCCTATGGTGTTTGCATTTGCATTTAATATAATATATATATTTATTTTAGCAAGCTGAACAGTTGGGAAGAGAAGATCAGGAAAGGCTACGCCGAAATCGAAAACTGGTGCTAATGGTAGATTTGGATCAGACATTGATTCACACCACAGAGCAACACTGTCCACAGATGTCTAACAGAGTAAAGCAACTTTATTAATTACTAATCTCTATAATAAGTATAAAATCATTTTAAATAATATTTTAAAGTGAAACTGATTTGTATGAGGTAATTTTTTTAATGGTCATGATGGATGGGCAGACAGACAGGTAGATATGGCATATATAGGTAGATACAGAGAGTATATCAAAGTTTGACCCCAAAGAAGATTTATTATATAAATTATATTAAAGTTGCCATTTTCTTCTAAACACTTTCTGACTCATATGATGCATAACTATTGAACTTAGCATAGTAGTAGAATACTATAGTTTTCTATAGTAGTACAGTAATTTCTATGGGGGGGGGGCATCATACTGTGTCTATGGAGTCTGACTCTACCATATCCTAATTTCTTTGGAATGCAGCCATGGTTTTCTTTTGGAGCATGCAGATTTTTCCTCATTACTCATATATATGAATATCCATATATATGACATAATGTCTTAAGGTCTTACTATGGATCTTTCTCTCCCTTAGGGAATATTTCATTATCAGTTAGGTCGAGGCGAACCTATGCTCCATACACGATTGCGACCTCATTGTAAAGAATTCCTAGAAAAAATTGCCAAGTTGTATGAGCTGCATGTTTTCACATTTGGGAGCCGGCTTTATGCACACACTATTGCAGGTAAGTAGTATTCTGCATTAATAGATACTCCATAATTGTAAGGTTCTTTTCCAATATATTTTCAAATCTATTTGCATCAAAGCCTTAATTATAATGCTTCTGAAACCTAAAAATATTAGTATTTCAGTTATGTACTCATTTTTAACAATCCTATGCAGGTAGCCTTTGCTTAATGATCCAATTGGGATCAAAGTTTCTGTCACTCAGCTATGCAGTTGTTAGGCAAAACATCACATGGCTACATCACTTAGCAATAGTAATTCCAGTAATCCAGGTATTGGATTAGATCCTCATACTTCTCCTGCTCTGCTCTACTCACCTCCATTTCAACTCCCCCCACCACTAAAGCCCCTCATACCTTTGCCTTTTTTGGCCACATAGCATACTATTGCCATTACACAGGTGTGCCCCAAAAAAATTTGAGAGCTGTTTTGGTTAGTCCACGTAATCTATGTTTTTTTGGTGCGCGGAATCCGAAAATTACCTCCATTTTGTCATAGGACATCACATTTCCAGACAATTTAGGTAACTATGTTAAATAAGGCAATACCTCAAAATAAATGGAAATAGACTTATAAAATTAAAGTTTTATTACAATATTTTCATGAAAATCCTTTTTTGAACTGAAATGAGCTCACCTACACACACTAAACTCAATTCTTCTTCCTTGTGAGACTCCTCTTGGTGCATTTATGCATCTGGAATGTCTCTCTGAAGCATCCAACAGTAGTCTGTTATCATTGTAATGCTCCATTTTCCCTGATATCTCCTTTCCATCTCTCTAATGTCTTGGTGGAATCGTTCACCTTGTTCGTCCCTCACAGCTCCCAAATTTTCAGGAAAGTAGTCAAGGTGGGACTGGAGGAAACGCACTTTCAAACTCATCAGCAACCTAAAGCTTGAAATGCTTTCAGCATTCTTCCGACAATCTTTTTGTAGTGAGGATCTTTGTTATTGCCTAAAAATTTCTGTATGACTTCTTTAAATGCAATTCACCCTTCTTTTTGAGGATCCGTCATGGTATTGACAAACTCTTGATCAACTATAAGCCTTCTAATATCTGGTCCGACGAACAACACACCTTCCTTCAATTTTGCCTCCGACAGGCATGGAAACTTGGTGACCAAATATTTGAAGCATTCTCCATCTCGGAAGTGATTTTACGAATTGCTTCATCAATCCCAATTTTATGTGGAGAGGTGGTAGAAGAACTTTATGAGACGGTACCAAAGTTTCTCGGAGGACATTTTTTTCACCGACTGTTGGCACCCTCGGCTACCAACTCTTCTTGGTCCAGTGATTTTGTTGGTCTCGACTGTCCCATAGACATAGAAAACAAGGGTATTTGGTATACCCAGCTTGTTGCCCGAGCAGCATGCACAAGACCTTCAAGTCCCCACACACTTGCCAACCATGGTCTTCATATTTAAGTTTACGAAGAACCAATTCCAAATTCTCGTAGGTTTCCTTCAAGTGTATGGGATGACCTACAGGTATGGAAGCGTAAAAACCGTTGTGGAGTAAAACTGCTTTGGGACTTCTTTTTGAAGAATCTATAAAAAGACACCATTGCTCTGAATCATATTGGATTTTAAATTGACCCATCAGACCTTTGACATCGATGCAATAAACCAACTTGTCTTCCTGGGCAAAGTAAGGAACAAACTCCTTTTCACGATGTCTGAACCATGAAGATGACACTTCTGGCAAATATAAATTCCTGCTTTTCAGCCTTTATCCAAGTAACTCAGCGGCATCTTTGGGAAGATTCAAGTCTTTTACCAAATCATTCATCTCCTCCTGAGAAAACAATTTTGGTCTTGTATCATCTTCAAAGTCAGCATTTGATTCGTCATCTGGTTCAGGTATGACTTCACCTTCATCGGAGCTAGGTATCTCTTCCAAGGTAGCAGGGGCTTGGGTACTGGTATATCTGTGCCATGGCGGATGGGATGAATTGCTGAGTGAAGATTGGGGTATGAAATGGAATGCTTCCATTTGGAATTAAACCCTTTCACATCACATGAACAAAAGTAACAGTCATCACTATGGTTCTTTTGCTCTCGCCATACCATAGGAATCCCATAACAGAAAGATTTTTTCTTACCCTTGAACCAGTTTTGGAGGTCCTCAACACACCGGTTGCTCACTTTATGAGGCACCCAAACTTTATCTTGATCTCCAATTTTTAGTCCAAAGTATGCAAAGTATACTTTTTTCACAAAGTCTGTAATATTCTGCTGTTGCTTCAACACTGTATATTCACCACAGATGAAACAGAAACTAGAATATGAAATACACTTTCGCGGAGCCATAACATAACGGTTGAAGAATGATGAGCTAACATGAATTGTGATGAAAAAGTGTGAACAGCCTAGAACCAAGAACCTGATGATGATTCGTGCACAAGTGTGGCATACAGGAGAGAGCAGCTCTGTGTCTATACACGAGACGTCACAGTGCTGGCCACGCCCCCTGCACCGATCGGAGATGCTGCTATCTGCGCTGTGTCTCCCTCCCACTGGATTCTTCAGGAAAGATTAACCCCTTCTACCATTAGAAGCTCAGACTTAAAACTTGCTTAACTTATGTATATATTGCTGACCATCAAATTTACAGTGCTATTTTTTTTTTACATAACTCGGACAAACCCTTTAAGGTTTTTTTGGCATTTTATATCTTAAATGCACTTATGTAAATTAATTAATAGTAATTTGGACTTTAAATTTGGTTAAAAACCAATAATATTAAAAAATACCATTTTTTTAAAAAAAATGATAAATTTGAAGACAATTTTGCATGTTGTGGCAAATCATGACGTATAGGAGTTTTTTCAATATTTTATTTGTTTTCAGCAGACCACAATACATGGAAATTAGATGAAAATAATCAAACAGCTTTTTAGTCACAGACCTGTGAATTATTTACTCCTACATCTCTCCACCACCTCCCCCCCCCCCCATTTCAGCATTACCATCTTCCATTATTGATAAAGTGGACCTTTGCGAGGTCAGCAGCAGGAGAAGGAAGACGGTGAAACTGGAGATGACACAGGGGAAGCAAGAATAGACAGTGGAGCGCAGGGTGGCCAAACAGTATGCGCTTCCAGGAGCCCCATCCATAACATAATAAAATAGGGCTAGAAATGTCAGCACTCTCCATTCCAGTGTTGTCATAGTGTCTTGTAACTATGATCCTACAGACTCCAAGACAGAGCACAAGGACAGACTGAAAAAGTTTTCTTATCCATACTGTAAACCAATACGATTATAAGAAAAAGAATAGAATAGGCTATTTGTTTTCTTAAACCAATATCCTGAATTAATTAGTAGAAAAAAGCAATCATGTTTCTTTCTTCTCCAGTCAATTTAGTATTATTGGATATGTTTACCCTTACAAATCCCATTTAGATCAGATAAGATATTGTGCCAAATTTTTTTAATGCTGTTTTTAGCATAAAATAATTATTCTATGTTTATGTATAAATAGTATTGACAATTGACTGTAATATTATATTATTGTAAGCTCTGCCAATTGATTTGAAAATCATGTTTTAGAAGAAAATCAGATTATTTATATACAAATCTACCTGGCCCATAATGAACAATGGGTTCATTTAACGACTATGCCATTTCTTTAATGATCACATTAATTCACTTTATGACTGCCTTATTCAGATTGTAAAATTGATTTGGTCATGTAATGATCCACTTTACAACCATCAGAACTTCTGAATATAATTGTCAGGCTCAAGTGTGGTCACAAGTCAAGGATTATCTGTATATTTTATGTGCTTATGTAGCTTTTGCCCCTTTCCTTACCACCTTTCATATCAAGCCTGCTGTCAGTTCCAAATATCATCCAAAATTAAATCAGAGTCCAAGGCAGAACTTTCCTCAAACTTCCAATTTATTAAGAGAGGCATGTTGGCACATCTGTGGAAACCCAAATCTGAGCGTCCTGAGTTTCTCTACCCAGTTGAAAGTTCATGATCTTGCCCCCACACCCACAAGTCCCTCTCATGGTCCAATCTTCCACTGCCACGCTGGCAGTTCCACCCATCCAGTTCCAGTCAGACTTAGAAGTGCAGAGACAAAAGATGACCTTGGGCTTCTAGGAAGGAATTTTTTATTTTGACAACAACACATTTTACTACTTACTATTCCCCCTCCCAATTCCCCACTAATGAAAAAGCATAGTAAAATAATAGAGAGTGTGGCAGGCCAAAGATCCCAAAAGGAACCGGCTACAGGCCTGACACCTGTTATGTCTGTATGATTCTCTGCTAAATATGATACTACTTTTTAGAATCATAATGCTATAAAGTTGAGAGAGGCCATTTGAAGCTTTGATTCATTCTCAATGCAGAGATCCAAATTCATCATCAGCAACAAATGGTCCTCAAACACATCCACTGAAGAAGGAAGTCTGCCATGTTTGTTAACTGCTTCCACTATGGAACTACTGTTAGTGGGGTTTTTTCCTAACATTCATTTGGGATCTGTCTAGTAACGTAAATGCATTGTTCCTAGGCACATACTCAAAATGAAACTTTTTTTGGTTTTCCTTCTGATATAGTTTCATAAGAATGCTATTGTGCATCTCTCTAATCTTCCTTCTCTTCAGGATAATTATATCCAGCTCATCCAATTTTTCACGGGGTTTAGTTATCATTTTTCACCTTCTGCAACAGTTTTCCTACTTGGAATCTGTTTCAGTGAAGCCAGAAGTGGACCAAATGCTGAAGATGATTACTTTCTATGTCTTGTAACCTATGTATTTATGTTGATTCATTTGTCTCTTTCCTGACCTCATCACACTAATCAGTTATTATTCTAAGATCTTTTTCATAGGTTCTGTTATCAAGCCAGGTATCTCCTATCTTGTTCTATGTGTTTAATTTTTTAAAACTTTTTTTAAAAAGTTTCTACTTCATTAAATTTCATTCTGTTAGTTTCAACATATTTTCTAACTTATCAGGATTCTTTTAAACTCTGTTTGCATATCATAAAAACATCAGATCCAATTTTGTGTTCTCTGCAATTTGATAAGCATTCTTTCAGCTTCTTTACCCAAAAACAAGAGGACTAGGATTGAGCTTTGTGGCATTTATCAGTTTTTTTCAGTTTTATGAAGAGCCATTGATGAGCACTCTTTGAATCCAATTTTTGAGCCAACCAGATACCTACTTGTCCCACTATTTCAATTCACACATAATTGCCAAAGAGAGTGTCATGGGGCATTTTGTCAAATATTTTATACAAATAGTCCTCTGTTATTGATGGTAACTGGGAATTTCCATTGCTAAGTAATGTGGTTGTCAAACTCAGTGTCACATAACTGCACCATTTTGGCATGGCAGTTGCACTATATTCAATTGTCATTGTTAAATGCAATGTACAAATTACATACTGTTAAGTGCAATTTCATGTGGTTCTCATTTGCAACCTCCGGCCAGCTTCCCTGCTGACTTTGCTTATCAGGAACTGTCAGTGAAGGTCGCAAATGGCAATCACGTGACTGTGGAACACTGCAAAGTTGTAATCATGAAGCAGCTGCCAACCACCTGAATCACAATCTCCTGACTGGAGAGACACTGACTATAACTTCAGAATCAGTTGTAAGTACCACTTGTTCAGCACCATTGTAACTTTAAATGGTCGTTGAACGAGTAGTCACTAAGTGAGGACCACCTGGATTGAAATGAAGATACATTATATCTGTGTGAGATAAGGTAAATCTGACAAGACCTGTCTGGCAAAGCCTTGCAAACTTTTATTAATTAACTACAGTATTATTAAGGGGCTTACAGATTGAGCTATTTAGGATCTGCCTATGATCAATTTTAAATCTTCCCAAGTATATATGCTAGCATCTCTCACTCGCTCAACCAACCATCCTCATCCCTTTCTCATTCCTACTTCCAATTCTTTTTTTTTAGCTTAAAGCTTTAATTGAGGCTTTATTCTCATCAAGAGAAACAAATCTGCCACGTTTTTCTATTATTCCAGATTATCCAGCCTCTCATACCATAGAACACTGATGGCTAACCTTTTGGTGCCGAGTGCCCAAAGCGCATGTGTGCATGAATGTGTGTGCTGTATGCAACCCCAAAATGAATGCCCCACATATGCGCTGTGCCCCATCCACTGCGCATGCCTATGCCCCACCCACTGCGCATGCCTGCTTGCCCCCCCCGTGCATGTGCCCCCCCCACCTGCACCCCATTTTGGCTTCCAGGTTGATGCTGGAGGCCTTCCAAGCCCATAATTGGGTGTGGGAGACACACGCAACCCCCCAAAGTGCAATGCAAGCGCCCCTTGCACATGCGCCCTGCCCCCCGCACATGCAGGCATGACAGAGACCCGAAGACCAGCTGGCCGTCGGGAGGCATGCACGGTGGAGCTGGGCTGGGGCAGCAGCTAGTGCGCCCACAGAGAGAGCTCTGTGTGCCATCTGTGGCGTGCGTGCCGTAGATTGGCCATCACGGCTATATAACTTCTCAGTATATGTCCTTAAGGCTGCTAATGATAATTGGATAGGTGTTTCAAGCCTTCAGATCTCCAGAGCTTCTAGGAAGGATCCATGGCTTTTGCTGGCACCTAGCCCCACCACTCTCATTATCACTTGGGGCCTAGGGCCAGCAATTTTGCCTTCTCCAAGTGACTATTCAGTTTCTTCATTGTTCTCCAAGGGACCATTCAGTTTCTCCATTGTTCTCCCAGTTATCAGATACAGTAATATCTGGTTAATAAGATCAAACAGAACAGAATAACAGTTGGAAAGGACTAGGTCTGAGTGGTACCCAATTATTCACCAGAAGTGTTCTGAAAAAGTACAATTTCACTAACTTCTGAAAGTTCTAGAATATGTCTGCCATTAATTTTCAATAATGCTTCCTGGCTTCAACCCTTCTCAATTCTTGAAATTTGGGTATTCTAGGCAGCTTCTGAGAAGATTTTGGCTTGACTGCTGCAGATAGTTTTGAAGATATCTATAGTGTAGTGTAACCCATTCTTTGAGCGTTAGTAGGCCATCCCTAGGTCTAATCAGCTTTCTGTGCATGTCACTTAATCAGGATGGATAATGTCTTGCAAAAAGTAATTTGATTAAAAACACTCTTCTAAGCCATCAGCTGTTACAACATCTGTGAAATCTATGGAGTTTATGGTTTTTAATCAGTACTACCACAAAATGAGTAGTATCCCTCTATCCCAGAGGTGGGCAATTAATTTTCCTAGGGGGCTACTGAGAAACTGAAACTCTCATGGAGGGCCAAATCAATGTAACCTGATTTTATGTCCTCAAACTCCATCACAGATTGCTTCAGGCAAAGGATGAGTACCACACAGATACAGAAAAGTACTTTCTCTCATCAGGTGACTGAAGGAGGAAACAGTGATTGCACACAGCCAGACCTGACTTGGCTTCTTCTCCTGCCCCCTACAGCATGCGTATTTACATTTTATTTCTAATTTCCGATTGACAGGAACATCCAATGGACTGAATGTGAATGACAAAAATTAAAACAATTTTTAACTATTTTAAATAATTTAATTAAATAATTAAATATACCAACGCGAAGCGGTATATAAGTCTGCTATTGCTGTTGCTACTAAAAAGGCAAATGCTATCTTGGCATGTTTTAATGGGCATAGAGTCCAGATCAAAGGGCCACTATTTCATTCTACTCTGCCTGGTCCAAACCCCTCTTGGAATATTGTATTCAAAAAGAACAGTAACATACTGGAACAAGTTTAAAGAAAACAGTGCAGGGTCTGGAAATCAAGCCCTATGAGAAACATTAAAGGATGTTGGTCATCTTTGGTCTTTAGAAGAGATGATTGAAGGGATATAATAGGCTTTAAAGACTTGTTATGTATAGGTGGAGTCAGCTTTTCTCTATTATCCCAGTGAGCAAGACCAATTGAAAGTTATAGGAATTAGATTCAGGATAGACGTCAGGAAGAGCCTCCTGATGTACATATAGCTCTCAGTTTGTACAGCTGCCACATGAAGTGATGAGCTGTCCTTCCCCAGAAGTCTTCAAACAGGCTGGATAGTCATATGTTAGATGCATTGCTGGATCCTGCACTGAGTAAAAGGTTGGAACATATTCTTAAAGTTATTTCCAACTCTAGATTTTGTGATAATTTTTGATTTTTTTTCATAGATAAATGTATAGCAGATCATACCTAATTTAAGCTCTAGATGGCAGCATTTTGCAGCTAAATGTATGATTTTTAAAAAGTATGTAACAGATGCTGTTTTAATTTTTAAAAGTACTTTTGTTCTACATTAAAATCAAATGGCTTTTATCGGCTTTGACAAAAACATATTTTAAATCTGTGAAGTAATGTTTTTTAAATTTTACATATGTACCCAATGCTTAGAATTTGTCAAGAAAAAAACATTTCTGCTTTCAGTTTCATACAAAATTGCTGTTTGTAAGTAGCTATGGGAAATCATTTAATATATGACTAATATGGAACATATACAATATATTTAATATATAGAGACTTCAGTAATTTATTAGAAAACCCTTCTGAAGCATTATATTGAATGATCTTTAATAAAGGAACATCTAGATAAGTTTATAAAGTCAATGATAGAAAATAGATGATTAAAGACAGATAACTGAAATATCTTCATAGTAGTATGATGCCATAATAATCTAGAGAACAGAGAAGGATATATTAAGGAAATGTCTTTGTTAAAATATGCCTGTAAAAGGATAATATATTTATAACTCTCCATATATTATTAAGTTAGTCTCCAGGTTACTCATTATTGACTTTGCTGATTATCTAGAATTGTTGAAAGTTGTAATTCACCATAATTAAGAGGATTACAATTTCCCCTCCTTTGCCATATGCTAACATGTTAGACTAAACAATATCAATTATAAGTCTAATAAAATAATTCTGCAAGCAATCGTATATCACAATGATCAGATGTTTCTTTTGGGATATACAATTTTTTTGTCTTTCAGAAATACAAAGAAATATCTGTTGTGATATTTTTTTAACCCCAGAAGAAGACAGTAGCAAAATAGTTCAGTAAAGCTAACAAGGACACACTAGATTCAGTCACCAGGAGTTGAATTCCACTTTTTTAGATTAATTTTTTAAAATATCTAAATATCTATAGGATATTGAGGGAGTGTTAGATTGCTTTTTGCTTGCTTATATAATATCTGTTTTAATATTCCAAGGCTTAGTAGAATGTCATTTCTTTATATCATAAAGAACTAACAGAACTTTGTTTTAAAAATTACATTTACACTACATTGTGTTGGATAAGATCCAGTCCGTTTCATCTATTCGTTCCAATCACAGTTATTTTTGGATACTTTAGATCAGTGGTTCTCAACCTTCCTAATACCGCAACCCTTTAATACAGTTCCTCATGTTGTGGTGACCCCCAGCCATAAAATTATTTTCGTTGCTACTCTATAACTGTAATTTTGCTACTGTTATGAATCGTAAATATCTGATATGTGCATTTTTATTGTTATAAATTGAACATAATTAAAGCATAGTGATTAATCACAAAGACAATATGTAATTATACATTGTGAAATATTTATTTCTAATTACAAATAAATGAAATTTTTTCTGGGAAGTTTAAGAGCAAGCTCCCGGCTCTAAGTGGAAAGAGTGCCTTTCTTTTAAAAAGAAAAAAAGGAAAGAAAAAAACAAAACAGCCACCAATTCTTCCTTTCTCTCTCTCTCTCTCTCTCTGTCTCTCTCTCTCTCTCTCTCTCTCTCTCTCTCTCTCTCTCTCTCTCTCTGTTTGTGTGGCTCTTTGTCTCTCTCCTCCCTCCCTCCCTCTCTGTAATTCTCTCTCTGTATCTCTTCTCTCTCTACTCCCTCCGCCATCTCTGTCTCTCTGTGTGTCTCTGTCTCTCCCCTCCCTTCCTCTCTGCCTCTCTCTGTAATTCTCTCTGTATCTCTCTCTCTCCCCCTTCCCCCCTCTGTCTCTCTGTGTGTCTCTGTCTCTCCCCTCCCTTCCTCTCTCTGTCTCTCTGTAATTCTCTCTCTGTCTCTCTTCTCCCTCCCCAATCTCTGTCTCTGTATGTGTCCCTGTCTCTCCCCTCCCTTCCTCTGTCTGTCTGTCTCTCCCTCCCTCCCTCTCTCTCTCTCTCTCTCTCACATACACAGACACACACACTGGTCACCTCACCTCCTGTTCTTCGGCTGCTGCACAAGGCCACGTGGTGTACACTCCCCTCTTCTCTCTTGACAGTTGCCTCATTTCCGATGGAAGGGATGGAGAATGCATGTGTTTTCCTCCCTCTGCATGGATTTCTCACCCCCTATCGGGACTCTTGCCATCGCTGTCGTGCCGGATTCAGCAAAAGCAGCACCAGCAGCAACGGGACATGCTTGGGGAAGGGAGAGTCAGAACTGACTACCCGGGATTGTGTTTCTGCCGCCGCTGGGAAAATGTCTGTTTTCCAGCTGCAGGAGGGAAGGAAAGAAGCCAGTCTTTGGAAAGAATCCCTCCCTCCAGAGAGCCCATGCCGAAAGACAGGAGGGGGCGGGCTGGTTTGAATGCAGCCGAGCGGGTGGTTTGGGGCCAGCACCACCTTCGCTCATTCAGGCAGGCAGAGAAAGAAAGGAGGCTTGTGATAAAGCATCCCTGCCACCAAGGGCGAAGGGGAGCACCTTCACCCCCGTCTATTGCATGCCTCCATTCTCCACCCGCCCGAACTAGCAAAGAAGGCAGGCCACTAAACTGCCCGCTCACCCACATTCAAACCAGAGAAGAGGGAGCAACCCACCCCTGGTCTGTCTGTTCCACTCACTTAATCACTCACTCTTAAAAAGAACCTGGCAATACTCTGGGAGGGCTTTGGAGAGCTTTGGAGGGAAGCTTCTGCAGAAGCCCAGGCGAGTCAGAACAAGTTCCCGCCATTACAAAGTTTCCGAGGCTGTAATTGTATGGAGTGTGCGCGCGCGCCTATGTTTTCCATGGCATGGAGCCATGGCGACGCTCTGCGCAGCTGGCGATGAGCCCATCCATGGGGGATTTCGAGGAATGCGAGGGGGAGTCTAAAGTTTAGAATTCTAACGGTCTTAGCGACCCCTGTGAAAAGGTTGTTCGACCCCCAAAGGGGTCGCGACCCACAGGTTGAGAACCGCTGCTTAGGTTATCCATATGCATTTCATTTTCATGTTGTACATTGTTGCAGAATGAAGAGTATATTGTTTTGCTTGATGTATGATCAGGGAAGGAGCTTGATAATTTTCTGGTTTTATTGGTGACTTGAGCATGGAAAGAGACATTTTTACAGGGATTTTGATTTTTATGACTAGGCTGTTTCAAGTATTCTTTCATTTATCCATTTATACATTCATTATGTTTTCAATATAGTGGATGTTGGTCTGAACTCTCCACAGTTTTATTTTTCCATGCATAGTATTTACATATAATATACATTAAACTATGGGAGAAGTTGTCCAGAGTTTGGGAATTTAGAATTTTAGAATTTTTTTAGAATTTTATTAGAATTTGTAGGCCGCCCTTTTCCCTGAGGGGACTCAGGGCGGCTCACACAAAAACTGGGAAAGGGGAATACAGACATTAGGACAAAACATGTAATAAAATAGCAAGCAACAAACACTCATCATTCGGGCGGGGTAACTATCCTATCCCCAGGCCTGACGGGCGAGCCAGTTCTTCAAGGCTATGCGGAAGGCCTGGACGGTGGAGAGGGTACGAATCTCCACGGGGAGCTCGTTCCAAAGGGTCGGGGCTACTGCTGAGAAGGCCCTCCTCCTTGTAGTTGCCAGCCGACACTGGCTGGCCGATGGAATACGGAGGAGGCCTAATCTATGAGATCTTATCGGTCGTAGGGATGTAATTGGCAGAAGGCGGTCTCTCAAGTATCCAGATCCACTGCCATGTAGGGCTTTATGGGTGATTAATAGCACCTTGAAGCGCATCCGGAGATCAACAGGTAGCCAGCGCAGCTCGCGGAGGATAGGTGTTATGCGGGTGAATCGGGGTGCACCCGCATAACACCTATAATTGAGTGGCACTATTATGCCAATGTATAGCTTTTACTCTCTTTTCTATCAAAATCCAAGAATTTTATAAATAAGACCCTATAATAGTAGATTGGATGAGGATGAACAAGTTAGGGCTTGATCCAAATCACATAGGACTGTTTCAGATAAGTCAACATGCAGATTAATAATAGACATTCAACTTGTGCTGAGTTGGATTATATCTATTTATTTAATATATATCCTACCTTTATTGTTTCTTTATAAACAACTCAGGGCAGCTAACACTTCATGTTTGTTTATCCACAAACATGAAGATCCAGGGAGACCAACAACATATTTGCTCACCAAATATGTTCATTTTCTGGAGACACTAAACATGATTGTTATGACACATGCCTAGAATACATACTACATGGATTTCAATCTACATGAGCTATTTTTGAAAAATATTTGGTGACACTACCTATTCCACTGAAGACTATTGACAACTTCCCGTTAAAGGGTATATGACTGCTCTAGTTGTTAAAATAATTATATTCTATAAATTGCAGATTGAGACTAAATATCTGAATACATGCAGGCACACACACACACACAAACACACATACACATACATACATACACACAGAAACACACATTATCCTTTATGAGATAGCAAGGCATTAGATTATTTAGGACTTTAATCCTGCCATCATTTAGATGCATTTTTATAAAAATGCAAGGAAACAATTTTCTGACTGTTTTTGAATTTATAATTCTTCATAAAGGAAGGCACGACTAATCTGTCTGCCCTTTTGAGTATGTGGTTTCATATCAAATTATATAAGAGTACATTGTTTGAGTGTCATGTTGTTCCTTTGCTTTAAATGTACTTAAATACTTAATTCACACAGACTAAGAAATTATAATTAAGTTCCAAAAAAGATGACATTGGGAAATGAAATTTCTATTTATATTGCTGTTTCAGTAAGTCTTTCCTTGTCTGCAGGAGGTAATAGTTGTGAGAAAGCCTGTGTGTGTGTGTGTGTGTGTGTGTGTGTGTATGTATGTATGTATGTATGTATGTATGTATGTATGTATATGAGAAAGTTTTGGCTAAATGTAGGCTGTTAATCTAGTCAGAATTTGTTTCTTATGTTGGTACAGATATAGAATTATCCTATGTCCCAGTTTTATTTATTGAAATGTATTTTATTTTAATATATGTATGTCCTTTTGTTTTCCAAGTCAAGTGGCTTGTTTCATCTCAGTAACTCTATGCATTTTCTAAAGTTTATCTGGTGATTATTCTCTTTAGCTAATCTTTTCAATTCGTTATGCCTAGGTACGGCAGGGGTCTCACAACAGGGATGATTCTACATGAATTTGCTGAAATTCTTAAGCAAACGCGGGTGAGTTAAGGTTGAATTTCTATCCTTAACTCTCACATTTTCTTGCTTTTGTGGGTTTTAAGTTATTACTTTAAGATGCAGTTGTTTTGACCTACATGTATCAGCTTTAATAAATGACCAGTGATATCTGGAGGTGTTTTCCTAAAAGTCTTTTAACTTCTAGAAAATGCTATGTAATTGCCAATAGATACTAGATTGCTCTAAGTGCATTACTTCCTGAATCACCAGTCATGTTTGAACATGGAATTTACACAATTATGGTCAAAACTTTAAAGTATTTTAAAAAAATACCTGCTTTAAAAAAGCAAGTTTGTATTGATAATCTCTAGAGTATAAGTATTATATAACCAGCCAAGCTGGGCATTGCCTATCTGATATATAATTTATCAGGTGCTAAATATTTTAGACCACTAGGCAAATGGCAAAACCAAGAGATGCATAAGATGATTTTTCCCAGATCGGAAATTCTGATAAAGCTTTGATAAAACTGATTTTTGTACACCACAAACTAGACAACACAAGTATGATTTTAAAAAAAACAATAGTATTACAAGGACAGCTATGTGGTATTTATACACAAGTATTAGAAGTATAACTTAAACCTGCAACTGCAAGAAATTTCTATTGAAACTTTTTCCTTATCTTGCCCACTTTGCTTAAGCATTACAGCACATATTTAGTGCTTTTCCTAAAAGCACCAAAACATTTATCAACACTGAGATATGCTGTTGATAAATGAGAGACATTGTTCAATCCTGAGACTTGCAATGAAAATATATGAGTGATCAAGATGGAGTATCTTGTTAATATTAACAAAATGATATAATGCTAAAAACCAGACATTCTGGTTTAAATTTCAACTAAGAACATATAAAATAATAGTCAAGCTTCAAAATATTTTGCTTAATATTATTTCTTCCAGCATGTTCTAATGTATTATAAATTATATACCAATTCTTGAATTAGTGATGCTGATTTAATTTGCAGTATTATTAGTAGATAAACATATTTTTGAATTTAATAATACATTTTATTTATATAGGAGAACCCAGATGAAAATGTATGTGTGTGTAATTTGTAGTAATCTAGAAGACAAACACATAATATACAAAATCCCTACAGAAAATGTATTAATACTGGAAAAATTAATTTCAGGCTTTTTTTCCCTTTAAAAGCATTTTTGGACTCTGAAAAGAAGCTTTTTTCCCATCGAATATTGTCAAGGGATGAATGTATTGATCCATATTCAAAAACTGGCAACCTTAGGTATGTATTGTGAGTAAACCTATGGAATAAATATGCAAAGTATATTGGTGGAAATAGCAGATAAAAATCAATTAAATATTACAAGTATTTCTTGTATTCTCAGCTTATATTTCACTTACATGCACAAGTATTTCTGTCAACTTTGACTGAAAAGAAAGATTTGTATTAGCTAAATTGAATGCTATGTTCGTGTCTGTATATGTTAGAAAAATCATTTGCCCTAAGCTTTTTTTGTGTATTTCTTTCTAAGTTATACTTTGGAAACAAAAAATGAGTACAAGTTTACATGAATGTTTAAAACATTGCTATTTCAATTTGGATTTTTTATTGTATTTTAATAATTTATTATGCTAAATATATTGTTAGGCACAAGAAATCCAGGACCAAGCCTGTTCAAATGAATATAAGTTTATTCCATGCTAGCTCTCTACAAAAATCTGAACTATTAACAGTCAATACTAACTGGAGGTAGATAAGAGTCAGTGGAATTGAAAGACTTAGATTTCTTGTGACCTGAAGGGACTCCATATTGATGATGCACCAGAGCCCCCCCCCCTTGGGCTCCGCCGGTCATCCACATATATCATGAGAATAATTCTGGTTTTGTTTGTTATGTTTTGATTTTTGTAACTCATTTATTAAAAATTAGTAGTGCATAACAAAAATTATAATGGATGTATGTTCCATCTTACTAACATCTGTGCATTTTATTTAGACTATCAGGATCTTGCCATTGCTTTTTCTCGACTGTATTTCATTTACTTTGTTTTTTGTTAATTCTGATTTTTTCTCTTGCTGCCCCTTCCTCAGTAATTAAGCTAAAGTATCCACTAAGCAAAATCATATCTGTTTTTATCTACATCTGAGATGAATTTCTTCTGTACCCAGTTACTGGTTGCCTTAGCCAACAGAGGATCATACTTGAGCAGTTGGTGGTAGAACTGAATGTCAGATGAACCTAAAAAAAATAAATGCTTGCTTGTATGTTTCTGTCAACTTGTCATACCCTATTAGTAATTATTTTAGAGTTACTTAAAAGTATATAACCAAAATAAATTAATTTTGTTCTCTGGTTGTAGGAACTTATTTCCTTGTGGAGATTCCATGGTTTGCATTATTGATGACAGAGAAGATGTTTGGAAATTTGCCCCTAATTTGATCACTGTGAAGAAATACGTATATTTTCAGGGTATAGGTGATATTAATGCACCACCTGGCTCAAGGGAAGCTCAAATTAGAAAGAAAGGTACTGTAACTCTCTAATATGCATAATGGCAGTACACTATGTTCTAATTGTCAATATTTGCATCATACAAAGTCAATTGCCATCATCTTTGTTTAAGCAAACTATTATCTAATCTAAGACAGCGTTGGAAAACCAACAGAATCAATTTTTTCTATTAAACATTTAGCAGATATTTATAATCACTTCTAAAAATGATTACAAGATTGCTAGTTATGGATATATAAAGATGGTTTTTATTGCATGGGAAGTCATCAAATGCTAATAAGGCAACTTACTTACACTTATCAACTGTTTTTAAAGTTGCCTTCTTGTAAGGAAAAATCTGCATCAATATTTTAATTATACTGGTGCTTTTTCAACAATATTAGGATAGATTTTGAACAAAAAATAAATTTATATAGTAAGAAAGAAATGGTATTTTTCTGTGGTATGGTTTCAGCCTGGATTCTTTTGTCCTATTACTTTCAAGAAGAGAAAGGAGAGAAAGAAAGTTGTTGTAAAAATACATAATAACTTGTCTACCATCTAATCTGTAACCAGCCAATTAATCTAGCTCAAACAGGTTCAAATTAGGCACCTCAACTTAAAAAGAAATTAATAACCACCATAAGTGCTTCTCTGAGTAGCTCATACATTGTGTTGAACTATAATTTATTAATAATTAATTGACAGTAGATTACAGTAAGATATAAACTGTGATTTTTAAACCACAATGGTTGGATTTATGTTGTGCTTAGCCACATAAAAGCCCAATGAACACAATGCAGTGTTTGAACCCAGCCAGTTACAGTAGAACTAAATATGCCTTATTAAAAATTGAACTTAATTAAAGCAGAATGGTAAATAACAGCAGATAGAGCCAGTTGCATACTTCTTATGTATGTCCCCACTTGTGCTGTTGTATATTCATAAGCGCTTTTTACATGATGGCTGAAAAATAAGGATGTAGTGTTCTCCCTGCTTTGAATTACATGCCCAGAGTGTTCTCTCTACTGCTTATCTTTTATGAAAAGTAAGGCAAAAGAGAGTTAGTCCAGGCTATAGGTGACATTTATGAAAATGGACATCTAAATATGTAGAAACAGAAGTATACAATTATATATTTTTTTCAATCAACTGTGTCACTATGCTGAAGCACATCCCAATTTTGGTGTTATATTCTAATAGAATTCACACTATCCAGCTGGTATACTTCAGTTAAGAAAATGATATAAATGGAATAATCTTCTTGATCTCTTGTACTCAGGGAGATAATACATTCTAATTGTATGAATTTTAAATAGAGATATAATCTTGTAGCTGAAGATGAAATAATGTGCTTTTCACTATTTTGTGCAGCCAAAAGTATTTAAAGTAGATTATTGTTTTTAACCCTGAACCAATTAAATCCCTGTGCAACATAAAAATATAATTGGCTCAGCTTCCTTCCCTTCCCATGGATAGGGGCAGGGAAGGGGGAATGTCATTAACTAATTTCCATGGGATTGTTTTTTGTATTCCTTATGTGATTATTACAGAAATCATGCAGGCCCATGCTTTTGCCTTAAATAAAGATGTATTTAATTGGATAATTTATATTCTTTGGTTTTTCTATACCTGTGTAAGCTGAATTTGAATTTAATTCATATTGCATTTTTAATTTAGCAAATCATTCCTCAAAATCACTGGATGCATCTGATCCAGCAGCAGTAATAAAAGATTCTGAAGAAATAAAGAACACTGAAAATGTGGAAGAACAGAGCAACGGCATTAAGAAATCTACGAAAGAAGTAAATGGCAATAATTCTGTCAGCAGTGAGAATTCACCATGGGATTTGAATTCTAACGATAAAGGAACAACAGACTCTTTGTGTGACTCTGATCAGATAACAAATGTTCCTAATACAAATAATCAGATGAGTGCCAAGGAATCTTGTGTACCTTCAGATCATGAAAACAGGACAGTTACAGGCAAACAGCAGATTCAAGACAAAACATCCAATTACTTGGACTTTGAGTTGTCTAGTGATAGTGAAAGTGATAGTGGCCTGGAAGCTAAAAAGTCTTTATCCTCTTCTGCCTCAGATAGTGAAAATGAAGGGAAAAGAAGCTGGAAAAAATCAAAGCATTCTGTGCAGGAAGAAAAGGGTGTACATCTGCTGGAAAATGATACAAATGTAGAAAATGATGGACAGTTGAACCATTCTGGAGACTCTGCATCTTCACTTACTGTCAATACCCATCCCAAAGCTTTGGATTTGGAAACGCATGAGGAAATTGAACAAGATAGCCTTTATAGTCTAGGAAATGGTTGTGTAGACAAGAAGGAAGCTGAAACAGAGTCTCAAAATAGTGAACAATCTGGTATAACTGTGGGAGAATCTTTAGATCAAAGTATGGAGGAAGAGGAAGATGATGACACAGATCATGATGACCATTTAATATATCTCGAAGAGATTCTTGTCAGAGTGCATACAGATTATTATTCCAAGTATGATAAATATGTCAGAAAAGAAGCTGATGAACTTCCAGATATACGAAAAATAGTGCCAGAACTGAAACAAAAAGTATTGTCAGATGTTACCATATTATTTAGTGGATTGTACCCTACAAATTTTCCTATTGAAAAAACACGGGAGCATTATCATGCTATTGCACTTGGAGCTAAGATTACAAAAAGTCTTGCATTGAATGAAGATGACCCCAATAAGCCAACCCACCTTATTGCAGCCAGAGCAGGTAAATAGAAAATAAAATTACTTTGAATTTGAAGAAAGAGTCTCCCCTGTGTAGCTGTAATGCTTTTCCTTTGTTGTACTAATTAGATCCTTCAGTAAAATTATAGAACTACCGTAATTTTCAGTTTATAAGACGCACCGGAGTATAAGACGCACCAAGGTTTTGAAGAGGCAAATTAAAAAAAAAGTAGGTAGGTAGATAGAGGGATAGAGAGAGAAAGAGAGAAATACAGTAAGTAGGTAGGGAAAGAGAGAGAGTAGTTAGGTAGGTAGGTAGTTAACGGGATAGAGAGAGAGAAATAGTGTGTGTGTGTGTCGGTAGGTAGATAGGTAGAGGGATAGAGGGAGAAATAGAGCTAGAAATACAGTGGATAGGTAAGTAGAGGGTAGGTAGGTAGGTAGGTAGATAAGTGTGTGTAGGTAGGTAGGTAGAGGGATAGGGAGGAATAGAGATAGAGAGAAATACAGTAGATAGGGAGAGAGCATAGGTAGGTAGGTAGGTAGGTAGGGAGAGAGAGAGAAATAGAGATAGTGTGTCGGTAGGTAGGTAGAGGGATAGAGAGGGAGAGAGAGAGAGAAATATAATAGGTAGGTAGAGAGAGAGAGTAGTTAGGTAGATAGGTAGATAAAGGGATAGAGAGTGTGTGTGTGTAGGTAGATAGGTGGAGGAATAGAGAGGGAAAGAGAGAGAAATATAGTAGGTAGGTAGAGAGAAAGAGTAGTTAGGTAGATAGGTAATAAAGGGATAGAGAGAAATAGAGTGTGTAGGTAGGTAGGTGGAGGGATAGAGAGAGTAATAGAGAGAGAAATATAGTAGATAGGGAGAGAGTAGTTAGGTAGATAGGTAGATAAAGGGATAGAGAGAAATAAAAGAGTATCGGTAGGTAGGTAGGTAGGTAAAGGGATAGAGAGAGAAATAGAAAGAGAAATACAGTAGATAGGTAGGGAGAGAGTAGGTAGGTTGGTAGGTAGAGGGATGGATAGAAATAGGAATACAGTAGATAGGGATAGAGAGAGTAGGTTAGGTAGGTAGGTAGGTAGATAAAGGGATAGAGAGAAAAATACAGTAGGTAGGGAGAGAGTAGTTAGGTAGATAGGTAGATAAAGGGATAGAGAGAAATAGAGTGAGAGTATCGGTAGGTAGGGAAAGGGATAGAGAGAAATAGAAAGAGAAATACAGTAGATAGGTAGGGAGAGAGTAGATAGGTTGGTAGGTAGAGGGATGGATAGAAATAGAGAGGAATACAGTAGATAGGGATAGAGAGAGTAGGTTAGGTAGGTAGGTAGATAAAGGGATAGAGAGAAATTCAGTAGGTAGGGAGAGAGTAGATAGGTAGGTAGATAAAGGGAAAGAGAAATACAGTAGGTAGGTAGGGAGAGAGTGTGTGTGTGTGTAGGTAGGGAGAGGGATAGAGAAAGAAATAAAGAAATACAGCAGATGTGTAGGTGTTTCTGCTGGCACAGCACTTGATCAATGTAATTTTCATCAATCAAAGAGTTTTTGGAAAGGGGGGAAAAAGTTTTTGCACTCTGCAAACCTTCCCAAAACAGCCCTTTTTAATGAAAACGGGCCCGTGTTTATTTTTCCCCAAAAAAAGGCATGAATAGCCTTGGGGGGGCTTGCAGAGTGCTCCTTGGGGGGCAAAAACAAGCAAAAAATGGCCCATTTTTTTTTTGCAAAAACGGGCCTGTTTTTTGTCAAAAAATTGCATGCATAGCTTTATGGAGGCTTATAGAGCGCTGCTGGAGGCTGGGGGGGGGATTTTTCACTCATTTTTGCCCTCCCCAGCCCCCAGGAACTCTCTGAAAGCCTCCATAAGGCTATGCACAGCCATTTTGGTGAAGGGGCGGGGCTTCGGGAGGCAAAAAATGCTGTATTCGGTGTATAGGACGCACCTAGATTTTCAGCCTCTTTTGAGGAAAAAAGGTGCGTCTTATTCTCCAAAAAATACGGTATGTACTTCTTTTGCACTGAGTTAAATTAAAATTAAACTTTGATTTTCATAAAATATAATACATCTCTGAAAACCAATTCTGCCATCATAACTGAAGTACAACAAATTCTTATTGAAGCAGGTTATAGGATGAATCTCAGAAAGTTACAAACATTGAAACTGACTTGAAATCAGTAATGTTTATATACATTGCCTTAACTCTACTAAATTTAGTGGGACTTGGGTATGTATAAAATACATACCCAAGCTAGAATTGACTTATCACAAACATTTTATTTCCCAAACACTCACATTTGGTTGTTTAAATAGGCACAGAAAAAGTCCGACAAGCTCAGAACTGTAAAGATCTTCAAATTGTAAATCCAGATTGGTTATGGTGCTGCTTGGAACGATGGGACAAAGTAGAGGAACAATTGTTTCCTTTGAAGGAGGATTATTTCAAAACACAAAGGTAAAAAGTAATAATTGATTATATGGAGATTCTGGTTATGTGCAACTTGCTTGCGTTTAAAAATTAATGTCCTGCCTTCAGAAATAAAGATATTGGAGAAAAATCTTTAAAGCTTGTAAGGGAGTGTGAGAATGACATTGAGGAAAGGAAACAATCAGACAAGAGGGGCAGCAGTCTCCAGTAGAAATTCAAAAAACCTAGAAAAGACTAGTCCAAATGGATCAAGCAGTTAAAAGTGGCAGTGGAAAGTTTATATTTTCAGATTTGCAAGATTGATGTTAACTCTCCCAAACAGGAAACATGACCAGATAAACTAAAACTACTTTATTGAAGGCTACATTAACAGAATCTTGACTTAAATATATGGGGGGTTCTTAGAGGAAACAGATGATAGTGATCCATTTCAGTCTGGATTCAAGGTAAGTGAAATTATCTTAGTTAGGTAGATGAGTATGGTAGGCCAGGAAAGGAGTGTAACCCTTCTGGACATATTTGCTCTGAGCCTTTGATAGCATCTTTCATGGTATCCTTCTGTAATGCCTCTGGAAGTTTGGAGTGGGGATATTGTTTTGCAGTAATGCCCCTTCCAGAAATAGCTTCTATTGGTATGGAAAAGAATCTGAAGTCCTCCATTATAGGATGCTGCAAGACTCTGTTCTTTTATTCCTCTTATGTTACCCGTACACAAGCCAACAAAGAACAAGTTGTTATAAGAAGAGGCAATGTTGGGAATGTGGATATTCTAAAAGTCATTTATTGCAAGATCAGTTGGACTTGAAGAATAGACCTTACTGAGTTGACATATGTTCCTCAGCCTTAGAAGGAAGCTCCCTTCAAGTGAGAGAATGGTTGGGAAATTAAGACAATGGGAGTCAAAGGACTTATGCAGTTTCTGGGAATGGATTATTTTTAATGGAAACTTACTTTAATGGAATCTCAGGCAAAGCTCTCTAGGATGGTTACAAATAGTCCTCAATTTACAACTACAGTTGAGCTAAAATCTACAATAGATTTTGTTTGATGCATTCTGATTAAAATTCAATAAATAATATTGAACTCTTATAGAAACGATTGTGTTCTACAAATACAGAAAACTTTGTACAAAATGAGAACATTTTATATGCAAATTTCTGTATCGGTTATGGATGTAGTCAGCCTATACAGTTTATAATATGGCAGTTAAAGAAGTAGTAAATATTAGCTGAGTTTCTTTTTTTGTATACTTTTTGTCTTTCCTTGTTTCGAATAACTTATTTGTTCAATTCAATGTCTTTTCTGAAATTAACCATACATTATATAAGTATGTTTTCACAGTTGGTGTTTTAAAAACTTGAGATGAAAGTGAAATAATTATCCTTTTTGTTTTTATAGCGCTTTCACATTGGTTCTTATACATACTTATACTCTCAAAATCAATTATTTTATTAAAATGCCGATGATTTTTTGTTTATACTTTATATATCATTTTCAAGGAAAGAAACAGGAAAAGCTAATTGCTAACAGTGTTTTAAATATTTAACAGAGAAAACAGTCCTGCCATGTTTCCAGATATCCCTTTCCAGACTGCTCTTTTTCATCCAACTCCCATTCATCCAAAGTGTCAGCCTGGGCCTGAAGTTCGACTTTATGATCCCAATACTGGAAAACTAATTAGGAAAGGATCTCAGAATTCCAACCAGTCTCCGTATATTCAAGCACCAGCTCCTCCTCTCACTTTACCAGTCCATGGGGAGCATTCTTTATTCAGGTACATAAATATATGATTTTCCTCTTTTTTTATTACATTTAACATGGAAAGAAATAATTCATATATTTGTATATTTTATTCTTTCAAGAAGCACTTTATTAGAAAACTGAAATCAGTGCCATGTCCATTTTTAATACTTAATAAGGTATTTGCAATACCTTTATAAATAATTAAAATTTCTAATTTCTGTACATCTTGTTTTCAGTTTAAAGTATGCAATTATGACTGTGAATCTGTTACATAGGATAATATAATTTCTTACTCTTTCCTGTAATTGTCAGAAAGGAAATTATAAAACTTGTGGAGAAGTACAGTTGAGCATTGTTATATTTTGCAGTCTGATGGGTATTTGTGACATAATAGATGTTATTTTAAAGGTATGAGAGCTATGGCAACAGTTAATTAAAAACTTTGATGTACTTTGCTAAACTGACTTGTTTTATATTTTTAATTTTAGTAGCAGAACCTCACACTTTTAAACGGTTTCTATTTTGATAATATTACCTGATAGAATATGAATCAGTATCTGTCCAAATAAAATTATAAGTATGCAAAGCACTTTTAAAATAGACACATACTTTGAAGTCCTTTGTTCTGAATTCTCTTTTTGTTTTTATAAGTTCTTTCAGTGGTGGAGAGATTCCTATACTTTTACCTTGACACTGGCAAGAGAGGAGGTGGGAGGGCATTCTAACTGATGCTTCCTTTAGAATTCTTTGAACTATGACAGGGAATTCCAAATTGAGCAACACGATTAATATATTTTTCCATTGTACAAATCTTGAAATGGTTGTTTATATCATGCCAAAATTGGCATTTTGTTCAGTTCCAGTCATAACACATTTAATAAGGAGGTCTGAATTTTCAGAGCTGTTCAACCACATCAACAGCTTTTTGACGAAGAAGAGATTCCAGCAAGTGAAAATGAGGAGCCTGGCCCATCCAGAAGGAAGCGCCAGCCAAGTATGTCTGAGACTATGCCACTCTATACTATGTGCAAGGAGGATTTAGAAAGTATGGATAAAGAGGTAAGCTAAAATATCTGTTCATTAAGATTAAAAAATATTTATAATGTGTAAACAGGCCAAAATTTTGGCTAGGTACAATTATCTTGGAATTCCTTTTATTAACATGTCCCATGATGAGGAAATGACAGTTAAGCTCAAAGATAACTTTTGTTTCCATTTATTTAATAGTAGTAATAACAATAACAACATCAATAATAATATATATTTATTATGTTTATCCACTTGAATGAATTGCAACATTTTTTGGTTGTCTTCTTAGCAGAAATTATTCCAAACAATGGATATTTTGAATTTTGAAATTTAGAAAGTGTCTTTTCCATTGTAAATGAGGGTGTAAAAGACATATAGCAATTGCTATTTTTTCTAAATGAGAGCTCATGAATATCAAACTATTATTTAAATTAAAAAATACATATTATAAGCAGCTCTGCATCAAATACGTGGAACACCAGTTGTAATATCTAAATACAAATTTTAGCCTCAGTAGATCAATCTTACATCAAGATACCTTGTGATATTCTAAAATTTATATTAGAGTAGTTTTAGGTAAAGTCAAGGCCACAGAATAATGTCAAGTTTATGGATTCTCCAGAACTTTTCAATAAGGTATAAATAATAAGCCGTATAGAAAAAGTTATAAATTAAAAAGAAAAATGGAAGCAAACTCTCTGTGAAGTGAAATGTGAAAATAACATATAGATGGTAGTGATGCAAATGCCGAGATGTTTTATACTATATCTTGTACTAATCCGAATGATTCATTCCCCATTTTTGGAAATATAAAATCCATCTTTCTGATTCCAGAGCCTTTAGGATACAGTACAGAAGTTTTTCTTTTAGAATTTTCTTAGTTTCATATCTCAAACTTCATCAAGTGATGTAGAAAAAGTGGATATGATTCTTTCTTTAGTTTCCAAATACACATTGTTCTTTTCTGTCCCATGCTAACAATCTTTGTCCCATGTGAGATTTTTAAGATGTTCTCTTCAATTATTACTTATTGAAAAATCACACATAAACAAGACCATGACTATTTTTCCTTTGCCTACCTCTGTCATAGAAGCGTTTTTATACGTTTTATTTAATTAAAGCTTTAAATGAAAAAAAAATCATGTACTGCTTTGCATTGAAATTATCAATTAATTGCTAATATTTGCATTAATTTAAGCTTTACATTATGCCACCTTGTTTAGAGGAGAGTGGAGTTAAAAATAATAAATACGTTTTAAATCAAACATGCAAATGTCACATTTTGAATAGCGAAATTGAAAAGAAATCATTTAAAATGTGTTATTTAAATTAGTATTCTCATTTTTTTTCTAATTTTTTTTCACTCCCAACTAATATTGCTCCACAGGTTGATGATATTTTAGGAGAAGGTAGTGATGACAGTGACAGTGAAAAAAAGAAAACAGAAGAAGAAAAGCAAGAACCACATAGTACTACAAAAGAGACTCTAAATATAAAAGTGGAAGAAAGACCAATATCAACATCATCAAGTGAAAGAAGTTTGACAGGCAGTATACCCAGGTATTTATTAACATTCTTAAATAAATCCTTCAGCATCAGTTTCTGCATTTTAAACACAGAAAGCAACAAGCTAAATGGTTGCCAGTAGTTCATTAAAGCCATCAGTATTTGTTTGCCTGTGTATATGGAATGTGTATATGAAAAAACACGTAGTCATCGACATATAACTATTCGTTTAGTGATGGTTCAGCGTTACAGTGGTACAGAAAAAAGTGACTTGCAACTGGTCCTCACAATTACAGGCGTCACAGCATCCCCATGATAAAAAAATCAGAATTCAGGCATTTGACAACTGGAATGTATCTTCCTTGTGTCAAATGACCACCATTTGCAATTTTCCTAGCGGGCTTCTGAAAAGGAAAGTCAATGGGAGAAGCCAGATTTGCTTAACATCCATTGTGAATCACCTAACAATTGAAGCAAAAAAAAATAATCATAAAATTGGACATGACTCACTTAATAACTGCCTCACTTAGCAAAGCTAATTCTTATCCCAATTGTGGTCATAGGCTGAGGACTACCTATATATCCTTCTTAATATATTTTTGAAAGGTAAGCTATCTGAAATATGAGCAGGTTATTAGGGAATTCCTAAAATATTGGTCTGCTTTCCCATTCTTCTTGAAATCCTGTACTCCTTTAAATGTTTATTACAAAATACCCTATAAAACAATCGGGGGTTAACCAACCAAACTTGTTTCATTAAATTAATGTTAAGACTAAACATACTTTCATGATACACTTTACTATTCTAATTTAATAATTAATGTTTTCTGATTCTTCACCACCTGATGGACATCACTAACCATGCTCTTGATTGGTTAGCATTTTCTCCAAAGACCTGTTTCCTAACATTATGTTTCCAAAATATTTAAGATTTAGCTTCATTATAAGTATTGTTTTATTCTCCAGTGAATTGTGTTTAGTCCAATCATCAGTGTGTTTTCCATCAGGGGTCTCTTTCTGGGAATGTAAATAAAATCATTAGATTGCAAAAGTGTCTTCACCACTGCAAAAGGATTAGTATTCTTAGCATGGCTACACATTGGTGTGCATAATGAGAGATTGAAGTCTGATAAAAACAGAACATTGCCTCATAAAAATGTAAATTTTCCATACTACACGATTGAGGAACAGTTCCTTAAGTACTATCTGCTGGCAGCAAGTAATGCATTAAAAAGAGCTTTGTCAAAGAAATGGGTGAAAAAGGAAGACACATAGGGTTATCTTCTCTCTTCTGTATCAATGAGCTTTCCTTGAACCTACTACTGGATGTATCTATTTTTATTTATTTTATTTTACTTGATATCATTTAGAGGCTTCCCAATTCCAGATGATTCAATAAGGTATCTTGCAGGGGTTCAACCACCATTCTTCCCCCAGGCCTGAGAGAACAGCCAGAATTTTACTGACTTTCCAAAGGACATTAGGGAATAAGTTGTATAGAACCTGGGCAGAGATGCTGTCCTGGAGAGCAAGTGCTACAACTGAGAACATACATGTTTTCCAGCGGAACAATTTATTAACTTCATCAAATTTGTTATCAGTTCACTTTTCTTTCTATTGCTTGAAAGTTTTGATAGATCTAAGAAAGTGATGGAACACTAGCTTGTAAATGATACTGATTTAATTTACTGAGCATCAGGCTTCAGAGTCTGAAACATGTTATCGCTAATAAAAAGTACTCTTAAATTGCTGTTCTACAATATAATAAATCCTATAATTATATAACATGTATACATATTGTCAAAAGATTAAATGAAAACCTCATTATTACAGACATTTTTATAGAAATCATAGAATCAAATACTTGTTAATTGGGGAGGGGAAAGAGGGCTGTTAGTCTCCAGAGAAGGGCCTAAGCTTAGACAGAGCCATATAAGTTAATGTTACTCAGTAACAGTATAAGCCCTTAGTGGTCAAAATTCTGGTGCTATGCTTCTAAATTTATTATATAGACTGAAGATTTTACGAATCCATCAAGTTACACATACTACATATTATATTACCAAAGCAACATGATTGATAAAAGTAAAAAAAAAGTTATATATGATGATGACTATTTCTCTTATTCTGTCTCATCCCAGATCTATAAATATACTAGTACATTTCTTTTCAAAGTATTGCTGATAACTGATGGATAACATTGAATTTTAGTGTGCACTTCTGTTTAATCATGTTATTCCTAAGAAAGGAGTTGATGCTTCCCAACTCCTTTCTTCTATTTTTTGATAATTTTGATTTTAAAAAATTGAAACAGAAAGATAAAACTAATACCTACTAATATAAAGTAAGAAAAGAAAAAGAAAGAAATCAAAGAGGAAAAAAGCTAAAAGCAATAAAGGAAGAAAAAGGAAAACAGAAAAGAAAGAAAAAATACAAAGTGGCTTCTGATCTGCTTTACAGCAATTATAAGTACAAATATAAATTTAACTCTTATTCTTTGATTATAACATAACTATCTTAAGATAACATAACTTTCATAAATACATTTTTTCTGTTTCATGCGAAAAGTCCATAAGGGGTTTCCAATCAGCAATAAACAAAGGAGTCAATTTAGGCATCTCAGCAATTTAACATCATTTCACCAAATATTCCTTCATTGTGATTAGCACCAAATCTTATTTTGTTAGTACAATATGATAATCTCACTGCAGTTACATAAAATAACAAAATTCATGATTTTTCCCAAACTGTATCTCCATCAATTGCAAAAGAAAAGTCTCTCAATTGTGTATTAATCTTTAAAATCCTCTGAATCAGTGTAGGTATGTTAATCCCATTTTTTTTGCTTGTTTACATATCCATGTAAAGCATGATAAAATGTCCTTATGCTGCAACATAAATTTGAAGTGCCTTCATGCATTCTAGACAATTATTCTGGTGATACATACCAATAATACATCATTTTACAATGTTTATGGATGTCATTTCCATATTGGCAGGAATTCTGTATTGGGTGCTTACCTGTCACCTATTAACTGGATGAAGTAGTTTGTTCAAGCATTCATTAGGTTTTCATCCAGCAATCCCAATCACCTCCAGTTTTGTATCAATAAAGAAATAGATTCCAGCAGTTCATTATTCCCAGCTGTGTCTTCTTTCGAAAAAGTGGTCACCACCAGCTCTTCCATGATAATTTGGCTAAGTTGCCACTATTTCTTGCAAAACCTGACCTTGAAGAGGTATCAAATTCTATTCATCAGAGGCAAACATGACAGCTTGTTTAGAACTAGAGAAATCAATGAATTATCATGAGATAATACCAGGCAAAGCCCAGTAGGAGTAGATACAAATTTGCCAATACAAAACTAATTTGATATTCTCTTTCAGAGAATATTTCAGTAAAACCAATTCTAGGGGTTTCATAAAGATAGATGAAGATTTTTTTTTCAGGAGTTGCTTGCATTATATGAAAAGCACAATGCAAATTATCTGAAGTGTATTCAAAGAAAGAATTTTCAATCAATTGCCAGGTTGTATTTCACTCCAGTGTATTATCTAATTGGCACAGATGTGATTTGGATTAATTATATTTCCAGAAACTATAAAGTGATAGAAGATGCCAGTAGGCATGTATTAAGATAATCCTGGGATGTTGACAGAAAATGTGCTATTATGAGGAGCTTGCAGAAAAACCTTAAATAAAATATTCTCAGAAGTCAGCAGTGCTAGAGCTCTTATTTCTATTTAGGAAACCAGATCAGAATCATTTTTTAAATTTATATTTAGAGTAACAGTTACTTCATAGTAATTAAAAATCAAATTTAAATCAGGGGAGATGGATAAGTGAAGTTTGGAAATAATTTCCAAAAGGTATATTTCAAAGAGGCTATTATTTAAAAATCTGTAATTAAAAATCTGGCTATATTCAAGGATTTTTGGAACTGCTAGCTTAAAAGATATCTAAAAGTCATTTTATCAAGCACTTTGGATTATGACTGGAGCAAATATATGGGAGGACTTCCTTTAATAGTCATGTCAAGTTATTTTTACTATCAACGTTATATATGAGCAAGGTATACTATTCCCATGGCTCCGCCATCCTCTGCTTTTCTTTGCTGTGACTAAAACTGAGATGGAGTTTTACACTGAATTTATTCTTTCTTTAAAAAAAAAAAAGGAATATAGACGTGTGAAAAAGTACACCCTATGCAAAGTTTTTTTCCCTTTTTTTAAACATCAGCAAATCAATGTTATCTTCATTCAAATAGTATATTAATATAAAGATGCAATTCAATAAAAAGCTGATTCATATGAAGATAGCAATAGCAATATAGCAATATAGCAGTAGACTTATATACCGCTTCATAGGCCTTTCAGGCCTCTCTAAGCGGTTTACAGAGAGTCAGCATATTGCCCCCAACAATCTGGGTCCTCATTTTACCCACCTCGGAAGGATGGAAGGCTGAGTCAACCCTGAGCCGGTGAGATTTGAACCGCTGACCTGCTGATCTAGCAGTAGCCTGCAGTGCTGCATTTAACCACTGCGCCACCTTGGATGATGTAAAGATGATGTAATTCAATAAAAACTAATCATTTACTTAACTAAACTATGCCATTTCCTTCTCTGGAAAATTGAAGTTCACCCTTGTTTCACCTGGTATTGCCCCTTTGGCAGAAACAACCTCATTGTTATGTATAAGGTCCACTTGTGGTTGACTCTGAATCTCATGACTATTGGTGTCATCCTGAAGCATCTTGAGGTATCAGGAATTTATTACAGATTTTGTGTTGACGAAGACCCAGGTCCTGATGCAGCAAAGCAGACCCAAACCATAACATTTTCACCTGTGCGCTTTACACATAGTATAGTTTGTCCTAGTGAAATGCTGTCTTTGGTTTTCGCCAAACAGAATTTCTGGTACTATGGCCCAATAATGCTTCATCAGTACAGAGCAATATTTCCAGAAATTCTTTGGCTAGATGTTTTTGTGCAAACTTTAATCTTGCTCTGGTTTGAAGGGTAACTTTTCCAGGCAGCCAAGGATCCCCGCTGGCACATTTGCCATGTAGATCTATTTTACGCAGCTTTTTTCTAATGGTAGACTCATGATCTTCTGGATAGTGGAATGATTGATGTCCAGTCTTTTTAAACCCCTTTCCAAAATCACAGGCATCTCTAACCTTTTTTCTTAAAGCGTCAGAGCTCTTTTGATCTAAGAATGTGGTATCAGACACTTACACAACAAGAGTAAATCAAATTAAACGTTCAAGGTTTCAATCAGACAGGTTCCTCCTAAAGCAGGGGGTGTCAAACTCGCGGCCTGCAAACCAGGTGCGTCATGTGCTGGCTCTGCCCCCACCTGGTTTAGCAAAAGGGGGGAAGTCCCGGTACTTTTCCCCCTTTTACTGCCGTGACGACACGAGTTTGACACCCCTGTCCTACAGCCTTTCTAATGAAGCAAACATTTGCACCTGATCTGGTGTACCAGATTCTAAGTTGGAGTATTGGGAGTGGTGAAAAATGTAGATGTTTGTACTTAATTAAAATTAAGTTTATACTTAATTTTTCTACACACAAAATTCAATTTTTTTCATTCAAATCACACAATGGACTACAGAATGTAAATGGTGCATCATGTTTATTATATTCCTATTTATCAATATTAATATTTAAATAAATATTAAATTGAATCAAAAAAGTACAAGGGTTCACTTACTGTTCAAAGTTATGACAGTGCTGAAAAAATAAGATACACTGATGTTTTCAGTGTCCCACAATCATGTGATCACCATTACAATCAGCATTCACTGTTCTGTGCCTGACCTGTTTTTTTTCCCGTCCTTGCAGAGAGGAGAGATTGGAGAGGAAGGATTACAGGAGAATAAGCACCACTACATTCCTTTTGATGTGTATTCCTTATATGTCCCTCTTGTAATCCCTTCTTCATCGATGCTTTAATTCATTATAATTCAATGTAATTGAATTGTAATTGTAATCCAAATAGAGCTGCAAGTTCCAATTGTGATCAGTAAATGAGGACTTCCTGTAAAAATACTGTTTCACATTTATTTATTTGTAAAATTTATTGGCCACCCCGGATGATCCTGGGTGGTTTACAATCTTAAAAAGAGAAAAACTATACAAAATCTAAAGGACATAAATAAAACACATCTAAATCTAAATCAGTAAATACAATTAGGATACATAACCTCACTTTTTATTGTTGCATTCATATCCAACCTTTTTAGAGTTCCAGGTGAAATACATGGGAATTGTTTTATCCCCACAGCAGTAAAATCTTTGTGGAATTAGGCCCTGGTTTCAAATATATGTTGGTTGTTGACTGGGGACTTGAACCTCTGCTTTCAAGCCCAACTTGTTAATCACTAATCTACATATGCCTATTCGCAAATTCATAGAAATAGAATGTATGTGTCTTGATGCAGATTACATATTCATATAGATATGATTTGATCAGGTATTTTTGTTGAAAAACCTAATGGAAAAACAAACTTAAGAGTAGCATAGTGCCTCTGATATTGTGACCGTGGATTTTTAGCAGAAATATGGTGACAATATGTCAAATTCGAAATGTTCTCTTTGAGGAGAAGATTAGTGAGGGTTTTTGTCTGGTATACACACCCGAGCCATCTAAAATTACTGTCCTTACCCAAGCTATTGTTTGTCTTATTAAAATATTTTAAGGTGAATCTTGGGGAAACGGGGAGGGAGATGAGTGTTCCAAAACAGGGATCCAAGTATTCAGGAAATCTTAGTGCATTTTTACTTTCTTACACATTGTAACCACACTGTTGACCTTGTCTTAAAATATAATTCATGTTTTGGAGACAATTTCATCAGAATCAGTACTATGTAATATTGAAATCAAGTGTTTGATGTTATAAAGCATAAAAAGCTTTTATATATGTAAAACAAGGAATTCTGATTTTAAAATGAGCATAAATGGTCTGTAACAAGAATTTTCATGCCACGGAAGTGGTTTGTTTATTTGCTTGTCTGTTTTTAATTCTCAGAACCCTGTTAGGCAAACCTCTTGTCATAAAAAAATTGGCTGCATTCAGCTGAACTTTTTTTCCCTTTCTTTGGCTCTTAGTCCCTCACAGAATCCTGCCAAATTATCAGCAAAATGCTGAACAAATTAAATAAATACAGATACTTGCTCATACAGTCATTCTATGATGTAGATAAGCAGTTCCTATATATGATAAATAAAATATATTTATATTTATTTCTAGGTACTTTAATCTTCCTAAGCAAGGCAGGCAGAAACCTATATTGGACATATTCATTTTACCTACTTTTGTTTGGGATTTCAGGGGAAGGTCTTATATTCAGCATTCAGAGGCCTATTGCTGTAGTAACACAGAATCTCTAATAGCACTGGACTTGGCTTAGTTGATCAAAATTCTTATAGATAATAGTTGGGTTTTAATCACAATTATTGTCTGTATCCATACCTGCAGGGGTCACAAGCGAAAGCTAGCTGACGACGATGTTGCCAGTGAATCAAGTAAAGGATCGAGCAATGAAGACGAGGAGGGTAGCAGCTCAGAGGCAGATGAAATGGCGGCAGCATTGGAAGCCGAACTGAATGATTTTATGTAACTGAATGTATGCGGAAGTGAGCTTATTTGAGCTTTTTTCAACCACTCAAGATTTGAATGAGCGGGTATTTCCCATCACCTCCAAAAAAGGTGTATATTTTGCAAATCGCATAGGAGGTGTAATGCATTATTTTGCAAGGTCTGAAATAGATGTTTTTAAGATACTTACTAAAAGAATGTATACTTTTTTTACAAGGAAAAGTATTAAAGAGGGAGTCAGTGTGATATGCCAAAGACATAAGTTCTGTAAAACCTCCTTATACAATGGTGCAAAATTTTGAACTGATTTTTTTTTAAATTGTCATAATGGCTTTGGGAACCAAGCTTCAGAAGGAAAGATCTGAGGAATGTATTGCATGATTGAGCTAAACGGATAGATGAGATGATTTCCTTCATTGTGAAATGTTATGGAATAAAAAAGGTTTTTTTTTTTTAAAAAGGAACATTTTATATTTGTATAGAAACTGAGAAGGCTTTATGCAAGCTTTATGAATTCTGCACTTCATGTACCCACCGCTTGCTTCTAAAAGAAATGTAATAATTGACTTTCATGTTTTGTTACTTTATGGATTAGTTGTATTCTTTAAGATTCCATTTAAATTTTAACCTCTATAATTGCAGTTTAAATACGGACTATTCTGTGTATTACTGTACTGCCATTTAAAAGATCTTTTATTTTCTGCTGTATTTGAAGGGAATGGCTGCAAGCTAATTCTAGATAGTATTTTATTTCTTTCAAAGAAGAGATGTAAAGTTTTTTGTACATTCTATTTCATATTTGATCTACAAAACAGATTCTTTTCATATAATAAAAGACATTTTATAAGCTGTGGTTTCAAGTCATGAATTGAAATGTTAATTTTCTAAGATGTATCTTTTCCAAGATTAGATATAATGAATTCTTAACTTTATTTTGAAAGAAATCAAAACATGTATGGTAGAATTTGTTTCATGCTTGCTATCTAATCTATTGTATTAGCTTAGCTATATTAGTTCAGACATAGAGTTCTTAATGTGTTTGAATAAATGCTTTATTTTGAGTCATTACTTTTCAAAAAGCACTTGTTGAGAGGTTTTTTTTAATAAAACTAAAACAATAATAAATGAATGATAAGATTAGGAATTAATTTATAATTTAATTGTGCTTTCAAACAAGTATTTTACCTAAGTGGAATATTTGTCTGCAATCCACAATCTTGCATCTCCAGATAAATTTCAGTTGAACCTGTCTGTTATATCTCCTTAAATAATGCCATACACTTTGTTGATGTTCTGTCCAAGAGAAAGGAAAGAAAGATCAAACACAATATAGTTACTTACTATGTATTAGTAAAAAGCTCTTTTTAAAGTATCTTTCTGGTTGAATAGATTGATATAAAATGTGCTAATCTCTATAAAGCAAATGCATTTTGTTGGCAAGGCAACTACGCATGCTGCTTAGTAGTAAAATTGATCTTGATTTTAAATGAGCTAAAATTTCTTCCTTTAGTTGTAGTTAAAAAGTGGGATGTCAGCACCAATGTTATAATTACTGCCTACAGTGTCCTAAAAGTTTCTTTATGAACCGATAAATGACACTATTCACTAGGAATAAAAGAATAACAGAATAATAGAGTTGGAAGGACTTTTGAGGTCTTCTAGTCCAGCCCCCAGTTTTAAATGTTTGTATTTGCTTTGCCACATAACATGTAACATCTATGGAAACCTTACTTGCTTAAATTTGCTTAATTTTTTTTTTTTTTACATATATGCTGTTAGTTTTGCCATTGTTGTATATTTTCTATTTGTTGCTAATCAGATATTGCTGGTACTACATTTTTACCTTTTCATTATTTTAAATAAGAACAGCTATGGCTTTCAAGCTCAGAAAAGGCAATACTGGTGTGGAGGCAGTATTTTTGCACTTCTTGTCCAGGGCATTCCCAATCTTATGGATACACTGGTTCAAAAAATATTTAAAGCCACAAGTGTCCTGCTCCTCTCTTATTCACTCATGCATATTACCGTCTTTTCTGCACATTTCTATATGCTATGCAAATTTTAAAAAAAAAGCTTAAGCAATATGCAGAATTAGAGAGGGAAGTCAATTTTACTCCAAAGGAAAGAAAAAAAGTATGTTTGGCATATGATTAATCAGTGTTCCACACTAATATTTTTATCAATGCCAAGGCAAAAGTTTGAATGAAGAAACTGATTTGAAAGTCTTGTGTGGATTAATTACATTGCCATAAATTTATTGTAGCAAGGTGCTACAATTTTTGTTGAGGTTAAAACAGCAGCCATAAAAAAATTACTTCAAATTCTTTCTTCTTCCCTTCCTATTCTTGCATTTGGATCCATGCCATTTCTTTAAGCACAAACATTCTGCTTGTATGTATATATCTGCACTATATGGTCATTCAAATATTGAATTATTGTTCTGGAAAATGTATTTGACTGTCAGCTGAGAAATATAGCTACCCACGTCCTAGTGCTTATGCAACAAAACTACTTACCTCAACAAATACATTTTTTAAAAACTCCTCTGTACTTCAAATATTATTTCAGGCTGAAAATTACACCATTTAAAGGAACTTGAAACCATTCCTCAAATGACATGTGATAAAAAGTAGCAAAACTAATATGGAGTTGAAATTCTTTCCAAACATGACACAAACTTTTCAAATATTTCTCATACTTCAAAGCTACAAGGGCACAATTTAAATCAACCCCACCCTTTTATGCACATAAAAACCGGGTGGAGTTTCTATTGCTGGCACTGCCACCTTCTTGGCATTTTTGCCCTTCCTCCTGAAGAAGCAGTTTGTATTAAAAGTGTGTGTAAATCCTTACGCCTAACTGCATCATCCTTTGAAGACAGTAAAAATAATTGTGTTGCTTTATGCTGCAGAGCCTATGGGCTGACGTGATTTGAGCAGGGACTGGTAGCGGTCCGCCGCTCATTGGGAACCAATCCACGTGAGGGGTGGACGAGTGTGCGAAGCTTTATTTGCACATGCCCAGGATTAGGTTGCACACACCGCAATCCTCAGCCAGTCAGAGAACCCCCCCCCCCCCAAAAATGAAGATCCTTGATTTAGAGAAAAGAAGCATGGCTGTAATACCAGATGAAGACCTTGCACATTTTAATTGTGGTGAGATCATTGTTCAATATCCATGTACAATAGCTTGTATATACTTGGAAGGTTGCCAGAGATGAAGCTACTCTAGTCTGAAAAGTTTTCTTCTACTGAAACAAATGGCTGTGGATGCTTTGGGGTGTCTATGGGATACAGTAAGAAAAGTCAAAATTGTGGTTGTGATGGTGCAATTGAAGCCTCATCTGGTTTTTAATGTTCCTAACTCTAACCCATTACTTAAAGGAGAAGCTCAGGAGAAAATTGAGCAATAATTATTTGTGAATAATTAGGTGAAAATAGGTGACTGTTGAAACAACTTGCAGATGGCAACACAGCCTAGCTGATCAGCTTATGTTGGGGCCTCTGATTGTCCTATTGAGTGAGGCTTCATTGCATGATTACAGATCTCATCTTGACTGTTGATGCTCCTCTGTGGGCATCCTTGGCTTTGTGGCAGGGAAGAACTATTAGGAAAGGAAGCTACACTGTTCCATGATTCGGGTGGACACTCTCATATCTCATATCTCCTTACATGGCCCCTGAATCTGCCCAAGCATCCATGGTGATAGAGGGAGCCAGGAACAGATCGCACCATGCATACAGTACATATCTGGAAGAGGAATTAGTCTTCGGTGAGGAAGTGTGTACACTCTCAGCTACCAGTCAGAGAGCTGTGAAAAATAACAATCCTCCTTGATCCATTAATCAGCAACCAGACTTTAGGTAACAGGTACCCTCACCAGTTAAAATTGTGACACGTGAGAAGATAAGTAAAAGGGAACATGGTACCTCTTTAAATATTACTTTGCTTGTTTTGCTACTTGCATCTTATTTAATTTTAAAGTATAGAAAGCTTTATAGAGCCAAAATGCCATGCTATTTGAAGCAGTTGAGCAGATAGATGTGAGACTAGTGCTAAGCAAGCATCAGGGCATTTCTGCAAGAAAGATAGGAAAAGGCAAAATCGGGCAAATCAGTCTGTGCCCTCCCCAATGACACATGGAACCTCCCACATTTGAAAGCTGATTGCTCACCTCTTCATCTAAACAGGCTTTTTAGCTGTGGATGCATTGGAGAGAAAGGACCAGGTGATTCCCTAGCTCTCAGTGACCCCATTAAATGTCAGAAGGTGAGGCTTACTCATTCTAACTAACTTGTCCTGCAGGGATGTGATTACATGGAAAGAAGAAGCCTTGAGTTCCCTGGAATGGGGTAAATATATATACTGTAAATAAAATTTCAATAACATTTTCTGAATTTCAACTTATAAGAAGCATTTTAATTCAAGACTACTGTATGTGGAAGCACTAACTTGGGCCAGGTCAATTAGTCTCAGATACTTGGAACTACACATCATGTAAGTTCTGAGAGCATGCACATGATTAGGAATTGTGGGGAATTATTTTTCCCCCAACTTCAGCAAATTGATACACATTCTCAAATGTGAAGAAACAAAACAATGTATCATAAATATGTAGATATTACCTGTGTAAGACGGAGCATTATATGGTGTAAAACAGGGGTGTCAAACTCAAGGTCCTGGGGCCGGATCCAGCCCGCAGGGTGCTTAGATCTGACCTGCAGGCCTCCCTGGAAACAGGCCACCACATGCACCCTTGACATGAGTGACGTATAGCTGGCCGCCCCCACCCTACCTGCTGAAGTCAAACACAACGCTGATGCGCCCCTCCATGAAATTGAGTTTGACAACCCTGTTGTAGAAAAAGAGAGGAGGGATGAAGAAGGGAGGAGGAGAAGGAGGAGGAAGAAGAAGAAAGATGAAAAGGAGGAAAAAGGAAAGAAGGGGAAAGAGGAAAGGGAGGAGGAGGAGGAGGAGAAGAGGAGGAGGAGGAGAAGAAGAAGAAGAAGAAGAAAGTTGTTCACTATAGTTCTTAGAAAATGCAGAGCAAAATTATTGTAAACGATTTCTCCTCATTTTTATATTTTAGCTGTTTCTCATATTTTTACAGCCTTTAGTGCTTGTGTTATCTTGGCAAGCTTTTTTCCTTGAACTGAAATGAAACTGCGTTTGCACTGCGGATAAGGTCATGAAGCACTGCAAAGCCTGGTTTCCTTTAACTTAGAGCAGATGGCTCGCCTTTAGAGGTACCAGTAACAGAATCTGGAACCTAAAGACATTTTCCAACCTGCCTTGTTTTCTTTAACAGCCCTCCATAATAACAAGGATGACATGCTGTTAGAAAGAGGTGATAATGGCTAATCACAACACAAAGTTTATGCAGCACTGCAAAAGAGAACAATCACGGTAAGGCTCTCTGAGGCTAAGCGTGTTTAGCATCCTGTGACTGATAAAAGGAAGTTGATAGTCCTGTAGGTCCTGGTAATGTATCACCTTGGAAGCAAACAAGACTAGATAGCACTGAGAAGTTATTAGCCTTCTCCGTGTTTATATCAAAAGGTAGACTTTATAAATCTAGGCTGCATTTTTCATCCATTGAAATTCATAACACATTTTGAAATATACTTTTCCAGCAAGCTATGTGATAAAGAAACACGGGCAGGCCGTTCTTGAAAATTATTGTGCAGTGATTTATTTGAGAATAACACTTATTGAAATGTCACTTTGAAGGATACCAATTATATTGTGTTCTTTTCTCCATAGTAGAGCTTAGCGTGGGTTTACATGTAGCAGTTATTCCACAGCTGAAGGCCACTTATTTGACTGACTGACTTTCAGAGAACCTCTGTATTTTTGCACTTCGCAAAATTTCATATAGAAAGATGTTTGAAACACATCACCAACCTTTATATTCAGCATAGGGGCATATGGTCTAGGAAAATTATATGACCCAAAATTGGATACAGCACCAAGAGGTGTTTTTTTTTTTTTTTTTTTTTTTTTTGCAGTTTCCACTATATTCTCCTTTTCCAGAAATAATTTATTATACATTCCTCTATTAGAAGTCACACAGCAAATCAGCGATTTGCAGTGTTTTCCCCTCCGGGTTTTGTGGCACCATAGTTATATCATTATCTGATAAGTTTAATCAGTCTTTTAAATTACCTTTTTAATTGTACTTAAAATTCAGGACTCAATAAAGCATATGAATATAGGTTCAGGAATTGTTTTTCTGAAGAGTAACTATTCCCTTCTAACACTGTTCATCTGGTTCTACATGTTCCTCTAGATCAGGGGTGTCAAACTCACATCGTAACGTCGGCATCAGATTCCCCCCCCCTTCATTAAACCAGGCATGACCGTGGCCGGCGCGGGACGCATCCGACCCACAGGCCAGGAGTTTGATAGCCCTGCTCTAGACTCTCCTTGTAATTAGACCTAACTATATCAAGGATCCAGCCATTTCACAGAATGGTTGCAGTTTATGTAAATATTTGCTTGGAATATTTGCTTGCTTTAGGGAGTTATCAAAAGGCTGTGATTCTGCTGGTCTGCAGATCTCTTTAATATATATTTTGATTCTCCTTCCCTTTTGTAGGATTGGTCTATCCCTCCATAGAAGAGGAGAAGAAGGGACTAATTTCCTGAACCATGCACCCAATACTTCCCTTTTCTCTGGCAATAAGCGATGCAGACTGTAGGAGCATTATCCCACATCGGCTAGGGATAGAGGAAATTCTGCTAAACAAATGCCTTCTCTTGGGTGATGGCAATAGGAATTACACCAAGCCACTGCATCAAAGTAGGAAGTACGGCTAGATGGTGTATCGAATGAGAAGGTTTCTGGGACAGGAAGTAGAAAACCTTTCAACTTTTCACTCTGTAGATTCAGTCAAGCCACTATGGCTATAGAGAAGAAAGCCAGAGCATGTGCCAGCTGCTTGAGTGTGTAGTTTTGATACTGGTGATCCTGACTTCTTCACTCAAACTAAGCCTCTGTCTCTTCCTCAGTCTAATAACTGGTTTACAAAAATACAACCAACTGACTGGATGATACCCTTGCTCATAGTTACATAAAGGAAGACAATGGGATGTTCCCAACTCCATTTCCACATAGTTGTCTTTGTCTGCTATAGTATATTGATACAAAACAAAAGGTCGTGTAGACAATAACGGTTCTATGGAATACTTAGCACTCCTGATTCCCTATGGCAACAGTAACAATAGCTGTGTCCTTGGTTTTCCATTCAGGGTGCTTAATAACAAAGATAGACATCGCACACAGTCCATCACAGACATAACATCCCTTCTAAAAATGTAACAAAGCTGGGTGAATAAAAGAGTTAGATTAGAAAATCAGGAGGGCCAAAAAAAACCCACAGCTAAACAACAATTCATAAGTGATCAAAAGAAAGGGTTTTTTTATTGCTGTGATCTGCATGTGAACAGAGAAATGGATTTAGAACAATTAATGACCTGCTGCTGCAATGGAGCTGGGCTGCTTTTATCTGTACTAGAGACCATTTTCAAGAGAGTAAAGTATCTGCCAGTGCAGTGAAAGACCAGAGTGCCTGGCGTTTATTTTGTCAAGGATGAGAGTTTTGCTTTGCAGCAGACTTCTTCTATTTAAAAACAAAACAAAACTATTCCATCCAGCTGGGCACTTAGCTCTTTAGTTAAATATACTTACAAGACAATAATGAACACTGCTAATTTACAACGGCAAGTATTTTAGGAGCTAATTGGGACCTACTGTATGAAATATTAATTTATATGAAACATTTATAGTATAATGTGTTTACCTTCTTTTTTGAGTTTCTGTCCCCTTCTTAGCAACAACTATCTCTATGGTAGTTAAATCACCCTTGTCTTTTCTCATGTCCACTTTAGATGCAAAAACCAATGCTGAAGGATAATGGAGATTTAAAAAACAAACACCTGGTTAGGAAACATGTATATATGAGCCAGATCTTGGGGCCCTTCTGCCACCTAAAAGTTTGTGTGCCAGATGTGTTCAGAAGATGTGTTGAATTAATCTGATCAAATTTAGCAGAAGATTAAGGAGAATGCATAATGAAAAGCCCACCCCCCTGGGTTTGCTGGGGCAGAAAAAAAAAGATGCAATTTTGTCTTTTGCTCACATATTCATGGAGTACATTTTTTTGGTCCAAAGCAAAAATGCTGTTCTGAACCAAATGGAAGAATCAAAAAGGACTAAAACAAAAACATAGATTGAATTACTGTGTGGTCATTATCGATCTGTTTAGAATGGCATAGCAAAAGCAGAAATGTTGGGCTTGGTGGCACACAAGATTTTAGGTTTCGGTCTTTCAAAATGATAATATATGGTTGAGATGGGGATTAAGACTTGATTACATTACCATGGGTAGATGTTCTCTCAGGATATTCCAGGATTGTCTTCTCATTTTGTCACATAAAATAAGGGATCCTTGTCACATTAAAAAAGGGATCTTTTATCAGTTGTTGCCAGCTCAGATTTCATCAAGATATTAATGAATAGGCAAAGTTCAGATTTGTAGTTTTCTGGGATCTGCTCCTACAGCTCTATAGGTTTGGGAGCTACCGGTTTTTATTTTTCTATATGACTTACACGTTTCTGGCTTTCAGAATCCACCTTTCCATTTAATATAAGAAAAACAAAGATATTCAGTAAGGAACTGGGATAAAATCCTTCATCCTTTTGTGCTCCAACACATAACTACTCAATACCTGGACACAGTATAGCATCCAGGAATGCTGCACTCTAACACTTCCTTCTGTACTTCTTATACCTCTGAATCTTGTTAATGAGAATGAGAGCCAGAAAAAAGTTTTACTAGTAATCACTCCAGTTCTGGAGATCAATAGAGCTTTTAAGAGCCGAGGTGGCGCAGTGGTTAAATGCAGCACTGCAGGCTACTTCAGCTGACTGCAGTTCTGTAGTTTCGGCTGTTCAAATCTCACCGGCTCAGGGTTGACTCAGCCTTCCATCCTTCCAAGGTGGGTAAAATGAGAACCCGGATTGTTGTTGGGGGCAATATGCTGACTCTGTAAACCGCTTAGAGAGGGCTGAAAGCCCTATGAAGCGGTATATAAGTCTAACTGCTATTGCTATTATTGCTATTTAAACTCCATTAATCGTACCTAGCCCACACTACACTCAGTAGAAAATAGAAGAATGATAGCTAACAGAACATTTTTCATTTACTGATGACACAAGGTTGTTTTTCTCTTTTTGCATGTATCCTTTTGGACATAAGCTCCTACCCCAGAATGTTAAAACAAGCTCCTCTTTCAAATTAGGAAGAACCCATGTACAAAAGATACAAACTTCTATATGTTCAACTGTTTCAGTAAGGAATGGTAGGACCGATCTCTCCTTAAAGCTGCTGCCAATCAGAATATGGAAGATTGAGAAAAATAATTTGATGTGTGCTGCCTGTATTCACATTTTCCCCTGAAACTCACTGTCATTATCATCCTCATCTATAGTTGTAGGCTCAAGAATTTAATTGTTTACCCGTAATGGACTATACTAAAAAAAATAATTCAATAGTTCAGATTTGTAAAGATTGACCTATGATAGCAATGCCTAGGCTGGAACAATGTACCTGAAAGAAACTATCACCTGCGTCTACGTGTTCTGTCCCAAATGCGATCTTAGTACATCAGTGACGTGCGGTGACGGTTACCGTTGGTGAGGTAAGACCACAGCAGCGGCGAGAAGCAACGTCCCCGGCACTGTGTCCGACAGGCGTCTCGCATTTATGGCGGACATAAACGCGAGATGCCTGTCGGACACAGTGGCGGGGACGTTGCTTCTCGCCGCCGTTGCGCTCCACCGCCTTGCCCCCCGCCTCCTCCGATGAACAATCCTGCTGCCCCAGCCTGCAGCCAGCCCACCCACCCCCGCCCGACCTGTTCCCTGCCTGGACTCACCGCTCTCCTCCTCCTCCTCCCCGCTCAGTGCTGGGCTTTAAAGGGGTCTCCCCTCCCCAGCCAGCCAGCCCACCCAGCCAATTCCTCCCCCCACCACCACTGTGTCCAACAGGCCAGGTGTCTCGCATTTATGGCGGACATAAATGCAAGACGCCTGGCCTGTTGAAACACAGCGGCGAGAACGTCCCTGCCGCTTCGGTGCTCCACCGCCTCGTCCCCCTGCCTCCTCCGACCCCACCTCTGTGAAGAAAGAAAAAAAACCACACACACAAACCTCACAATAAAAAAATACAAATTAAATTACAATAAATTTGAATCCCCCCTCCCTCAGTCCGATCCACCTTTTCCAGCTATGGAAACTCTCTCAACTCTCCTCTTGTCCGCCCAACGTAAGCGTGCTCATAAGGCATGATTTGCTGCTCCCCGATCAGGAGGCAGGAGAATCAGTCCCTCTTTTGCATATGAAAGTTTTCGGTTTTTAACTCCTCCTTAACTTTTAAAAGGCGAACAATTCCTTAGGCAAAAGAGGCCCCGAGTTCTCTGGCCTCCTCCCATAGTTAACACTGAGAGCAGACACCAAGCCACTGTGACTTTGAATCTGGTAGCAACTACCCTGGCTTTATTTTAAAAAAAATTATTTAAAATTCTTCCTTTCCCTCAGGAGACTGGTGAGGCCCCGCCTCCCCTGCCTCTAGTGACTGCACGTCCCTGTAGTACATCCATTTCTTTCTTTCAATAAGTGTGACATGCATGTAGGCAACTGTAAATTAATCAAGACAGTTCTCTCGCCGCTTGGGAAGAAATAGCAAAATTGCTACTGCTGTTTCTATTCTGGGTGCTGCAATTCTTGAGTGCCAGAAACCATAGAAATGCTCTTGTGGATTGTATTATTACATCCCCTTTTTATATGACAAATAGCCACATTACTAGGCAAAGCAGAAGCTCTGCAAGCCAGTGACCTCATTCGTCCGAAGAATATCCTTCTTCATTAACAGTTGTCAAGATCCCTTTCACAAAAAAAGGGGCAAATAAAGGCTAAATATTAGACGTCAACTCTCTCTAAATATTACAATAGTTTTATAGCAATTTAGAACAGAAGACTGAATTTTCTGCATTAATCTGACCCAAAGTTTTTCTTATGTTTTTCCGGTCTACGCACCAAAAATATCAGATTTGATCTGGAAACTTTTGCATTCAGAGCATTACTAAGCTGTAGCTCTTCAATCCCAAAAATATTTGGATGTCACAAAGTAAGTTTTAATCTTACATGCCCTCTTTTCCTTAGAGAGGAAAGCACTAGCCTTCTATCCAGCTCCCAGGTTGCCAGAAGCTTTGATCCAGCTGGTTGCTCTATAAACCAGTGTTTCTCAACCTTGGCAACTTGAAGATGTCTGGACTTCAAGTCCCAGAATTCCCCAGCCAGCATTCGCTGGCTGGGGAATTCTGGGACTTGAAGTCCAGACATCTTCAAGTTGCCAAGGTTGAGAAACACTGCTATAAACAACACAGGCGCAGAAAGTGTTTGGCAAATTACTTTGTTTATGGGCCATTTAGCTATGGCAAAGAAATGAGAAAATTTCCCCAAAGTTTTATCAGAGCAAGAAAGGCCTTCTGGCTAGGGAGAACTCTAGTGGAAAAATAGACTACTGTAGCCCTTGTAAATGGCTCCAGATTGGCAAAACCCTCTGGATGAAATCAAAAACAGGCAGGAGACACACAATATCCTCCACATTGGGCTTTAAAAAAACACACACAAAAAACCCACTAATCTTCCTGCACATGGGGACAGGTTTGAAAAAAGCTGCTTCTGAAACGTGGCCCTTATTTTTAGTGCCAAAGTTAAATATATGCTTTTGTTTGAGACTCAGCAGTGTCCTTTGGAGACTTTGTCTTAGAAGCAACTGATGAAACAGCTTGCCCAGAAATACTGTATATACTCAAGTATAAGCCTAGTTTTTCAGCCCACTTTTTGAGCTGAAAAAAGCCGCCTCGGCTTATACTTGAGTCAGTGAAAAATTTGCCCGAAATGGAGGAGAAAAAGGGGCGGGGCCATGCCGCTGGGTGACGCTCGTGAATGGCCCAGCGCCCCTGAGTTTCCCCTCCCTCTGTGTCAGTTTGTCGTGCAGCGTGCACTGCACCATCCCCCCTCCTCACGTTCTAATGTAATGCAGGGCTGTCTTACGATTCCCCTTCCTCCCCCTCCTGCCGCTCTGCAACGATGTCCCACCTCCTCCTTGTTATGGCAAGCAGCCACATAGCGATGTCCCACCTCCTCTGGTACAGTGATCCAATGATAGGAATCACTGTGCCGTGTGTCATAGGAGGCGGGACATCATCATCACAGCGGGACATCAGCATCATGAGGTGAGTGAAGTATTTCATTGAATACACCGGTATTGTGTGATAATAATTTGTTATGCAGAGCAAATTTTTACAATGGCTACTGTATATTTAATGGGCACAGGCAGGCTGTATATGTTATTCAATGGGCAATGGCATTATTGGTATCTATTTTTATTTTTGAAATTTATCGGTAGCTGCTGCATTTCCCACCCTAGGCTTATACTCGAGTCAATAACTTTTCCAGTTTTTTGTGGTAAAATTAGGTGCCTCGGCTTATATTCGGGCCGGCCTATACTCGAGTATATACGGTATATAGATTCTTTTGCAAGGCATCTTAACCCATAACCGAGTTAAGTCAGCCACAGTTTGGTTTGAAGCCAACTTGACTTCATGGGCTAACTTTAATTCTAATGTTTCAATTTAGAATCCTGGATCAAGTGCACATCTAACATATGGCAACTGCCTTTTCTGAAATGTTTTTTGAAAGTTTGTGCTACAGCTGTTTCTGCCCTCATCCCCCCCCCCTTTTAAAAGTTGTTAGCTCTTCTTAGTCATAACAATTTTTTAAAAATATCTGTTATTATCTGGCAAACAGCATTGTTAGGCAGTATACATCAGACCTGGAAGGATTTCCACCTCCACAAATGTTTTGTACTAACTGAATAGCAACATTTTCAAAAAATAAATGTAACAAATGCCTTCAAATATGAAACTTTCTGCAGAGAATTGTGTTCATATGAAAAGCATTTTCCCCTATTTGCACTGCCTATGCCAGATGGGAGATAGATTAACAGCTGGAGAATGCAAAATATATATAATCTGTGATGATCATTGCCTTACAGTGGATGGCCGCTGCATTATTATGATGGCCATTACTCTGGGAAAACGGAATGAGAAGTCCGTCTAATATCCCTGCATATTTAAGATCTACCTAATCTTTCCACTGTCTTCAAAAGGGGAAATCCAACTCTAAGCTTCTGTTAGAGGTTTAGAGGTTTTATTCAACTTGTATGCCGCCCTATTCCCGAGGGACTCAGGGCGGCTAACAAAACCGGAAGGGAGGGGAACAATACAAAAGGAAAGAAAACAAAGACAAACAACAATACAGAATCAATTTAAAAGGTCTCAGCAAGCACACCAGTGGAAATCATTTTTGTAACAGACTAGGAGAGAGCAATCTGCTCTCTCTAACCTGACTCATTTTAAAGAAGCTGGTCAAAAGAAAAAGCAGGGAAGGAGAAAAATCACATAGCAAGACAATTTGGTTTATTTTTTACTTATGAAAAGGCAATTAAAGGAAATCAGGAATATATGTTTAATGATTGTTCAAAGTTAAGATGAACTTAAGAAAAGCTACTTATGATCCAGTGTTGAAGTTTCAACATTGAATGCACACACACATGCACGCACTCCACTTAACAACTGTAGAGTTATTTAATGACCACCACCACAAAAAAATCATAAAATTAGACGATGTTCCGCTTTATGACCACCACAACTTACAAACGTTAATTGCCAGGCTCAGTTATGATCATAACTCAAGGTCTAATTACACACAGTATGCATTCTTTATACATGTCACTTTCTATTAAATGCCATTATTTTTTTGATCCCAATCTTTCACCTAGGGAGACAATCCAAGGGTCGAGAAGGGACAAGAATTTGGTAGGAAACCTGTAGCTCTATTGTATTATTTAAAGGTATCCCAAAAGAGCCAATAGCACATTCTTTTGCATTTTGCACTCCAAAGTATGCAATCAATGCTTTCCTTCACTGTGTCATTTTTACTTCATTGCTGCTTAGAATTCTTCCTGGAAGCTGATTTTTGAGCAACAATAGTTCAGTACTCCATGCCACAGGCTTTTCAAAATGGATTCAGGAGCCGAGATTGAATCATCTAAATTGGCCAGCCAGTCACCCTCTTGTTTTCAACCCACACACAATTTCCTACAGTCCTTATGACATTAAATAGAATATAGTTGTGTTATTAACTCAGTAGTGACAGTGAAGTAGAGTTGGCCAGTGTTTTGTTAGTAATAGCCTTAGTGAAGAACAAACAGTTTCTAGTGGCATCACAAGCACTTAAAGAAAAGACATTTACTGGCGGTGGGAGAGAAATTATAAACCCCAGTAACCTTACTTCATATGCTGCATATTTTTGTAAATAGTGGACTCTAATGCGCTAACCACTTAAATAATGGTGGGTAGGTATTTTGCTGTAATAAAACCAGAAAAAGGGTGAATAGCTGGATAGGCTGGGTATTCTAGCTACCAACCAACTACTCCTCCATGGTCATTAAAGAAAGGACGTTAACGAGTATTGTTGAATTTCAGCAATACAAACTATTCACCCGTGTCCTGACTTAATTGCATTCTTAGTCCCCAACCAGAGTAGCAATCTCACTTTCTGTACAGCAAATGGCAATTTCTGTATAGCGGCTTGATTATTATGCTTTCCCATTCAACATGAAAGCAGTGCTACTATGCACAGTGCATTCAGAAATCTTGCTATATCTTTGGTCAGCTGGACTTCTAGATAGCCTGCTCTTAAAAAGTCTAAAGAGAACAAGACACATTGTGCTAACAAAAAGTTATAGTGGAGAAAAGAAATTCTGTTCAGCACTTGACAGGAAGGGGGGCTAAAAGCATATTTCTCAGTTCCCCATTTCCATTTCATTTGTGCAAGACTAATTTTATATTCACCTCGCAGCACTGACAATAGAGAATGATTGCTTGGGGAAATTATCTTTTTAGTTGATAGGGAATGAGCGCTGATAATTAGATATCGATAATCTTTGTGTTTCTTTAGGCTTGGATGATGGCTTTCTCAATTAATGAAAAAAAAAACAAGGGGCGCAATGTGGTCTCTCTCTCTTGGCTACGCATTTTATGCTTCTATTATGTAGAATAATTTATGATCCACATTGTCTGGGTTCATACATTAAATGTATGCCTTAGTGCAAAGTACAGACCTACAGTACTGTAGTTTGGTGCTGATTTTACCTTATAGAGCAAGCCTATGCTCTTTTAACTAGGAGGGCATTCCATTAAGCTCCATAAGCACAAGATTGCCAAGAGGGGAAATATTCCAAGGTCAACATTGCTGGTTATAGTAGAGATAGGTAAGCTGATGCAATCCTACACTTATATAGGTGGAAAGGCTATTGACTAGCCTCAGGTTTCATGCAGGAGACTAATTTAAGGCTTCCCTGAAGAAGGTCTGTCTAGCCATTGCACAGATACATTCATTGGGAGCCTACCATTTCTGCATAATTAGGTCTACTGTCAAACTGTTCTTATTTGGGACTTCAGCTTCCAACTATGGCACCTAGCGTAGCCAATGCAAACAATTATAAAAGTTTGTGTGTTCAAATTTGTTCTGGGCTGGGAGTAGTGAATATGGTAGCATTTACAAATGAAGTTGCTTTGTCAATTATTTACAATTCAACTTATCTCTCTAAAATTATAATCCAAAAGGATCACCAAAAGCAATGCTATTGCATTCTTATTTCAACTAACTCCCTTAAGATATTATCTTTTTCTGCTTCTGATCCTGATTGTTGTTGTTTTTTGTTTATTCTTTCCTATTCTCAAATTCTGATAAATAGTTGATTTAAAAACATAGGCTTATCTGGAATGATCTTCTAAATATTAGCTTTTCTTGATGAAACATGAGCTCGTTATCTCAAATGATGAACTAGACAGTTATGCCTTTCTTAGGTAATAAAACTATTGATTTAAGCATAAGGTTAAAGATGTGTTTATTAGAAATATTTGCTGGTCCTTCTGCAGTATAAAGTGTTAACAAGAATCCATTTTGTTAGTGCTTAACTTATTCTGTGTTAAAACATTATAAACATCAGATCAAAAACTCTTTCAGATTTCTAAAAACAACCCTTCAATTAATTTTAGTCAAATATATTATTTCTTTTTAATGTATATTTACTGAGAATTTTACACAAAAGGCAAATCTAAACAGAAAAGAAAGACAATAGAAGAGATGAAAGACAAGAAAAAATCCATAGTTATGAAACATAAGATAATCTTTTCTTCAACAGTTAACAGACCTATTATTTTCCCTCTCTCTTGAGTCTTCCCCACATCCCTTCAACCGTTTTACTTAACTCTCATCCATTTCAATCATTAAATCCATAAATCATTTTACTTTTTTCTTCTTTTAGTAAACAATCTGTAACAAGTTCTAAGTATTGACAAAATTAGCTATTGAAATTACTTATATATTATAATAGCATGTAAATGTCAAACTTATCTATTAGTTTAAAATATCAATTATTTTGAAATTATGTCAAGAACCTACTACTCTTAATTATATTAAAACAATTATAGTATAATTAGTAAAATCCAGTAGCACTCTGAATTATCAAAACGTATAGGGCAGTATATAAATATGGATATTTACCTCCTCTGTTTTTTGGGTGAGATTATTTATTTATTTAAATGATTTATGTGGATACCCACTTCACTGAATTATGCAATCTATCATTTGGTGGAAATTATTCAGGTTCACAGTCAACAGTATAGACCATTTACATATCCCACACCTCTAATATCAGTGCAAGCATTTCTTATAAATAGTAAAGATTAATAATCAATAAAGCATTGATCAATAAATGTATTAAATGTATCATTTCCTACTGAAAGCTAGATGTTGAATCATTTCCTAAGCATTCTTTTATTGTATTCAGAAAGCAACTTTCAATTACATATATGTGTAGTGCATTTCATAATTCAAATTTACTCATTTTGCCAAAATCTTTCTCTAAATCAAATGATCTGTAATTAATTCTGCATCTTAGATCAATACATTCCTCAGACTTGCTGAAAAACACATTTAATTTGTATGCTTCCTGCCCATCAACTGACAATGCACATGTTCCCAGATCTACTTTTGCCATTAAAAAAAAAAAGATCGTCCACATTCAGAAACCTCTCACCCTTCTATTCTTCACTATTCTCTAAATCTTACACAATAAGCTGTTCAAATTATTTTACTATGTATACTCAGTAGGCCTGTCCTAAGTCAGGTATTCAAAACAGATCTTTCTGAAACATACCGGTAAATATGTTAATCCTTTTGTTCACAATCAAGCTTAGGTCTTTACTTTCATGCGCAGATTTACCAACTCTACGGGAATGGACCATGTTCATCTATGACATTTCCCCCTTTTCCAATCCCTAGAAGATAGATGCTGAATACTAAGACTTTAAGGATACCTGTTGAAGTAATTTTTTAAAAATCAAATTATTATTTTTTAAGCTACATAAACAAGTATATAGAATTATACATTTTCATATTTATCATTCTATTCAATAACATTTGGGGGGGGCAGAACAACTACTGTATATAGGAGATTTAATACATAGTACTATGAGATATCACTCAAAGCTAAGATCATCAAACAAAGGCTATCATACTTTGGTCATGCAAGATAACCCATTTGAAAAGCCATTCATACTGGGAGTGATCAGTGGTAAAAAGAGAAGGGGTCTCCCTAGTAGCTGTTGGCTGGACACTATAAAGGATGACACTGAGAATGACCCTGGTGGAACTGAAGGAGGCAATGCAATACAGAGGGGCATGGAGAATGCTGATCCATAGAATGGCTGACAGTCAAACATGATTAAATGGTGATGATATTGCCACTATGAGATTTTTCTTGATGTAGTTATCACATTTGAATTTGAATTTCCTTTATTTGTATGCCGCCCTTTTCCCTGGGGGGACTCAGGGCGGCTCACAATTCAAAAAGGGAGGGGGGGGAAGACAAACAGTATTCCAATATGGAAACAATACAACATATTAAAAGAGAGCACAACAGTCACACAATTCGGGTGGGGTTGGAATCTTAACCCCAGGCCAGCCGGGACAGCCAGATCTTCAAAGCGGCGCGGAAGGATTGGAGGGTGGTGAGGGTCTGAATCTCCACGGGGAGTTCGTTCCAGAGGGTTGCATTGCATTTCTTTACAATAAAATATTAAATAGAGATGAATATGTTGATATTCCACAAGCAATTAAGCATGGAAAAACAAAGGGAAGAAAGGTTCATAGATGAAGCCTTCCCATCACTACTGTTAATTAAAATTGGCCCTTGTAAAATATCACTTCTATCACTTGTATTGTGCCAGTACTCTTTTAGCACTCAGGATGTGGTCCAAACTTTCCCTTCTATTTCTATATAATGTTTCCTTCCATTGGATCCAACCCAAAGCAACATTATCCTGTTATAGTATTTCTACAACAGCTTTTTTGAAAGAAAAGCAAGAAGACAAAGCAGAAAAACAGACTAATGCTATTCAAATGCCGTATCCACCTAGCTTCTGTATGGTATTGGGCCTTACAATGCTATGAACAAGTAATAACAATTCCTGAATTCAGAATCAAAATCTACTTTAAGGCGCCAAAATGAGCTTCCATTTTGGTTGCTCAAAAAAAGAAGAGAGCAAGAAAGGTGAGTGTGTAAGACTGGGAAGCAGGGAGGTTTTGTGACAGGCCTCCCTGATTATAAATAGCTAAAATATGGCTGATAGGGCAGCTGAATAATCTGAATTTGGTGGTTAGTTATTTGATGAAAGTTGACAGTACCTGGAGAAGCTCTCCAATTAAAATGAATAATTAAATAGAAAAAAATATCTTAGAAGTCTTATCTTGTGTAACAACACACAGCTAAATTAAATGGGATTAAGGCACAAAATACAGAGCTAATCAGTAAAATGGGATAAGTACATCATAATTTATATATATAATAGTTGAATACATTAGTTACATGTCTGGTGGTATACTTTCCCCCCACATACTGAAGCTATGATGAAATTTAACATAAAAAGAGGGAATCATTCTTTGGAGAAAGAGGGCTACCTTAATATACTTTATTTTATAGATTAACATTCGGCATATATTTACTGTGAATTGATGATAATTAAAATGTGGGAAACTGGCACTAACCATATATGTTTAAGATTGTACCACTATCTTATGAATGAATCATTTTCATTTTTCTTCCATTTGTAGTTAAAGCAAAAAGCTTTCCAAGTTTTGATGAAAGTTTCAGGACAGGCTTACATTGATTATAAACCTTCTGCAACTTTCTGATAAGGATGCCTGGAGGCAATTAAAACAATATCAGCTCCTGAATTTTTGCTGAGATAATCGTTTAAATATTTTTTAAATCTTTCAGCTAACCTAAATCTCTAAGAATCCAGAACCAGAGTTGCAGTGATACACCGATACAGAAATGAGGTTTATATACTTCAAAATCTGTTTGAAAAAGGTGATTCAAGAGTATATGGACGAATACTTTTTAAAGCAAGAGAGACTCATGAAGAAACCTAGGTATAGTTATAAATATTTATTCCTGGGGGATTTCAATTCTCAGGCTAGGAAGATTAGCAATGGTGCTGCAAAGCTACAGCCAATGATCTTGCAGAGAATTGAAGTAAATGGATTTGAAATTTGAATTCTCAGTCCTGCTCAGTAAGCCAGAAAGGTTCGTACTAAATAATTGTGAGTTGTGTTTTGAGGAATGAACAGCAGAAGTTGCTTAGACCAACATATCCCTTCTACACAAACAATGAGTATAATAGATATTGGAACTAACTCTATAGAATGCTAAAATGTAACATTTTTCTAAAGGTTGAAAATCTCAATGTGACTCTGATTTTCTTTACAATAACGAAGTAATTTGCCTTTTTCCAGCATTTCTTTTCCAGGGAATTTTAAAAAAATTCCCTAAATAGTCCAAAACCTTTGAATTTTCTGGTATCCCTGGGAAATCCTGCCCCCCCCCTTCCCCAGGTCTGAATCTGCACCTAAGTTTCTTTTTCAATATCAACCAAGACAGCTAAGTGCTGTCCTGCCCCTTTCTGATCTTAGAAAGTGTTCTACAAACTGAAGCGAATACATTCCGAGAAGTTTTGCAAACTATTTACCACAAAGTCAACATGGATTTCATGTGGTCTAATTTTAAACCAAAAATACTTTGCTGCTGTTAAAATGGCTTTTATGTAAAACCTTCATTTTAAATAGCTCTAATTATACCAGACAGAGAGAAGCTTTTAGCCAATGGTTGTTTCTAAACAGAGGAGGGTTTTAAGATGCATCTCTTTCTAAACAGAAGTATTGTAAGGAAGCTTCAATTTGTTGCTTTATAAAACCTCAAGATCCAAAGTTTCCTTTTTTCTCTCTGAGATACTGAGTACCAATCATCCATTATTCTCAATAGTCCATTTTAATAGGCACTGTAAAGTCTTTTATCTGGATGCATAATGAGAACATCCCTTCCAAAGCTACTTTGTTAGCATTTAATAAGAATGCCCAGTTCAAGGCTGGCTAAATTTAAGAAGCAGATTCCGACAGATATTAGCAACTCTTAAATAACCTTAAAATAAACAGAAATAAGCCTTTCACAGAAGCTACTTGGAAGAAGAAACTTATGAAGCACAAATACATGTTTTTACTTCTTTGCTTCAAGTAGCTAACATGAAAATAATATATACAACACAAATTTGAATGGTTTCAAATGAGCCTTCCCAAGGACCTTCATAATATAAAAAACAGAAGTACTTTAAATGTAATTATTCCGAAGATGGCCATGCCTCTCTATACCAGTATTTCTCAACTTTGGTAAAGGTTAAAGATGTGCATTTCAACTACCAGAATTCCCTAGTCAAGATGGGTGTTGACATCCATAGATCTTTAAGTTGCCACAGTTGAGAAAAGCTGCTCTATACCCTTGTTTCCCACTCCTGCTACTCCATATGCAAACTCTGGCTCCCACCACCACCACCACAACAGCATGAGGGCTTACCTTTTGGAAAGACAGACCAAAGACAGGACTGGAAACCAATGGCTTTTAAGAGCATATTCTGTATTATTGCAACATGGAAGTTGGCAGCCAAGTGTGAAGATCTGACAAGAATCCAACAATGATCAAAGATAAGGTTGTTGTTTTTAATTTTTATTCCTCACCATTATCATCAGGATACACACCCAAACCGTGATGTGAATTCCTTCCCCTCCCCCACCTTCCATCTCCTGACACAATAAAGATTCTAATATATGTTGTATAAGAATTGGGACTGGCAAGACAGGAATCAGCAGATTCTGGCTAAGCAGAACTATTATGTAAGCGCAACTAAGTTGCCTCCAAAAGTCATCAGAAGACTAGCTAAGTATCCATTAACTTAGGAAAAAAGAGAGGAAAAACACTATAATTTAAACCCCAGAGCATATTTAGACAGATACTCTGATTTATTTCCACTAAAGGAAGAATCAACTGTTGAGTATAAGGCTCATACTCATTTGCAATGAAGTTTCTAAGCTAGATAATTCATATCTGAGAGTTTCCTTTTAAGTCTAGTCAAAGGCTGAATTAGGGATTAAATGCATGGAGAATTCTAGTTTACTGCTAAATTTAGGATTATATTGTGGCTATAGAGCTTCTAGCAAATCTTTTAACAATGCCTTGCTCCATGATCAGAATAAAGTGATAGTAATGCAGCTAACCTCTAGCAGTTGGGATGCAACTCACCAAACTAGTAGTCCACACACTATGGCTGCCCAAAGAACCTTCAGACATATTGGAGGAGCTGTCAGTTCTCAAGTGCTAAAGATCTACCTCTGACAAATATCTTGAGAATCCAGTCAATCTGCCTCCCTCCCTCAGCACTTGTAAGTCCCTGAGACAACCATCTGAACTTCTGTTCAATTTCTAATTGGGAGTATAAATAGAAGTTTGTACAATAACTGCTGTGAAGAATATTAGAAGCCACTTATTTATTTTTTCCCCTCTTTTCCCTCAACTTTTTCTTTCTTGCATTTTTGTCTTTTCTCTCTTTCTTTCTCTTCCTTATAATTAGTTTGTGTTAGTGTTCCTGATTAAGTAAAATTACATACAAAAAAGAAGAATAAATAAAAGTGAATCAAACATTCACAGGAAACACAAATTTTCATTTGTATGACTTGTAAAAACATGTTCCAGTGCAGAATCCTTATGTTCAAATTCTGATGGAACAACTATGGCCTTAAAAAAAAAACTATTCTACATTCTCTTACAGACCCTTTTCCATTTATCCTCTTAAAAGGTCAGCATTCAGTGACAATCGTGCCTCATTCTCATCAGAATGCTTTGAAAACCACTAATGTTTAGGGATTTTTTCACAAAGTTTCTTTATACATACATAAACATCAATGTTTCCTTAAGGCATTTAATAATTTCCTCTCAGCTACAAACAAGGGCATTTTTGTTATATAAACCCAAATAAATATCAGGAAGAAGGGCAATATTACTCTGTTAATATTGTGTTAATAAATGCCAGATCTATCCATTAATTTATCTAAATTTTTTCTGCTGCCATGTGACCTAATGACTATGTGTCATAATAACAAGCTCTCCATTTGTCATCTTGAACTTGTTAATAAGCAATTTCGGCAGATGGCCGTGAGTTCCAGTAGAAAACAGAAGAAACTTCTTTCATATTCTGTCTCCATAGTGTTCTTTTGTAACCTTCTGCTTTGTCTTTTATTTTTCTTCTAAAATAACACTCTGTCCTGATTAGAAAAATGGGCCAAGATCTGGATCATTTCAACTAACCTTTTCTGTTTTTTTCAGTGCTCTGACATTTTTTTTTGTTCCCTTTCCAAATATGGCCTTGGTTCAATCTATTTTCCTCACAAATGCTGGTATACAGCCAAAAAAGTGCCAAAAAGTGAATTATGGGCTCTTCCTCATATCTGTATTAAGGGCTGTCCTCCACTCTTGCTGTATGCAGAAAAGTCAGTGAACTCTAGCAAAATTTTCAGCAGAAAGGATGACAGGTCTATCACCTAGGCTAGAAGAGCAACTCCATTTGTATAGCTGTGATGGCTCAGAGATCTTCATGGGGCATCTAACTGACAGGTAGAAACTTCTTGATTTGAAGAGGTTCTTTCAGATTATGTTAATGGGCATCCAAGCATTCAGGTCACACAGAACATTCAGAAAAGACATTTGATTTGATTTCAAGAACATTTTCAATAGCATTCCTCTTTAGTTGGGCAGACTTGGAAACAACAAAAAGAGAACTGTAAAGTTATTAATTCTTCCTTCCCAGAATGTAGCTTTTTAAGATTCCCCTACGCAATTCAGTGGGGATAGTAATATTGCCATTGGATTGCCTGGAACAGGCAATGATGCTTTGGGGATTTAAAATCTAATCTGGATATTTGTGAAAACCAGCAAATCATGAACAGAGTCCTCTGAATCTATTTAACATCCTTTAAAGTTGAAACAAATACTGTAGGAAAGTGACCATTCCTAAATTGAAAATAAGTGATGATTGATTACTTATCCATTATTTTATTATTCAATAAATGTGATCCATAAAGCTCCACTGGCCTTAGAAATATTTGTAAAACAAAAGTCTGCAGAAAACAGAAAGGAAAATAATTACAGGAAAAGTATTGTTTTAATTCATGTAACTGCTTTGTTTCTACAGTATTCTCTATGGTCATAATAGAAATGAATATAAGCTATTTCAAGGGCATTGGCAAGATTAATTTCCATTTTGGATGCACACAGTTGGTTTCTAAATTAGCTATTCCACTCAGCAGAAGATCTTGACAGTAACTGTAAACTATTCAGTAAAGATCTCTGCTCCTTGTTACAATAGGAGACAAAAATAAAATCCTGCAAAGATGCATTTTTCAGAAGCAGAAATTATATAAAACTGCTTATATAGGATTGCTTAGGTTAATGAAGTGTTTGCATCCAATATAGTAAAACTAAGCAGAATAATGGCCTTTTATCTTGAAATTAATATGACTATATCAAATAATGCAGGCTAATATTAACAGTGCCTTCAATTTACAGCTATTATTTCTGGGCTGCATAAATCTCAACAACTACTTGTTAAGAAGAGAATACAAAAAAAAAACATGGCATACTACAGTAATCCAGATTTTCACAGCCAGATATATGTCTACTCTAACCAAGGAGAAAAAATAAATAAGATCTAAGACTTCTTTTATCCCCAAATTGAAAATCAAACAGGGAAGGCTATAATAATTCATGTTTACTCAATAAGTAATTACTCTCCTTGTATTTTCTGCTATAGGAAGGCCTTTCAACCACCCGGGGCTTATTCCATGAAGTAGGCAATACCACAAAGAAGGGCTGTTTCTGAATAGCTGCTTGGTGGCAGTGCACAGGCAAAAGTATAGCCAGAATAATCTCTACTATTTTAGTGATCAGGCAAATATACTGTATATGTAAATTTTCACTTGATAAGCCAAAAAAACATTGGTATTTATTTAATGTATCATATCTGATCTTTCCATACTGTAGTATTCTTATTTTCATATCACTTTTCAGTTTTCAGTTTTACTGCTATCCATGAGCAAAAATTGGTGCAACAACTAATATACAGTATAGTATTACACTGCAACCTGAGCAAAGTCATAGAAGACTATGGACCATAATCTGTTTGTCCAGTGCCAGTTGGTAGATTTAAGATTTCCAGCTTCCCAGGAAAGAGAGAATGATTGGACCAAAGTCCCCTATCCAGATTCTATGTCTAAGAGAAGACTAAAACCTTGGTCTCCCTGATCTTCCCTCGGGAGTGGGGTGGCATACAAATTAAATAAAATAAATAAACAAATCTTTAGTCCATCATTTTAACTACTTTAACTACCGAACTTCACACACTTTCAATGATTAGTGTAGTAATCATGAACAGCATCTCCTCCCTCCCCAGAAATTTAGTTGGAGGAGCCCCATTACATTTTTATTTATATAACTGGAACCTCTTTTTGACGTCTATAAAGGCATCCACATTTTAATGCAGTGGTGGTAATTTCTCTCTTGATGGTGTCAGTTTATTTATTTGACTTGTATGTGCCCATCTTGTCCAGTTTCTTGTTTCAGCTGTATTCTACACAGAGCTGTCTTGCGGCTTGAACAAGTTGCATTGTCTGAGATGGCAAACTATATAGCAAAGGATTTACAAGACCAATGTTATTTGGAAATTCCATAGAATTCCTAGAGTACTTTGTTTCCTTTGAAACAGGAAGCTAGTCAGATGATGGTCAAAGGAGAAACAAAGTGATCTTAAAAATAACAGAATGATGAACAAAGTTCTGTGTCAGACTTAGATGTAAAGAACAAATGAAAAGAAAGGAAAGGCAATAATTGACATCATGGTAAGCCTATAATTTGTCTGAGTCTAATGCCCTTAAAATTCATTACAAATCCAGGGTGCAATCTAATTAGTGACTTGGACATTTTTGCAATTCTTCTGAGCATTGCAAAATATATCTGTATAACATGGACTGTACACCACAACTCTTTAGATACTGTATTCTCTCATGTCATTTTTACTTACTTGTCTATTTTAAATCTAGCTAATATTGAAGTACCTAGATAGCATTTCTTGACTTTCACAACTTTAAGAAGTTAAACTCTGAGACCTCATCTCCAAGAATTTCCCAGCCTGCATGAGGAATTCTGGGAGTTGAAGTCCACATATCTTAACATTGCTAAGGCTGAGAAACACTGGTCTCTAACATTTCAAGCTTTGGGTTTAGAATCAACTGACTTAATGTTTTCCATGTACCTACTTATTTCCTCAAGTCTTACAGAGAAAAAAGTGTTGTGGGGAAGAACATTTAGTAACATGTAATTTGTAATGTTACAACTCTGATATTGATTTATTATCCCTTTGATAGTAAATAGGTAGTTGTACATTCACTTCCGTCAATTCCTGGCATAAGGTTAAGACATAAGCAAGAACAGCATCCAGCATGATATGAGCTATTACAACCAATATTATATACTGTATGCACCTGTCAAACGAAACAAACAAAATGTTAAAAAGTTATGATATTTAAGTAGTTACTTACCAAGCCCATCTACATTATATTAAAGTAACCGGAATATCTGTACAATCCCCAAGGCACGTCACAGCTTTCGAGCACCCCTAATGTTTTGAAATTGAAAGTTGTAAATGCCCCCTGATCTGTCCAATGGGAACTAGTCAACAGGGTTGATAGAATTACTATCTTAATGAGTATTGTCCCAGTAGGGTGAGATTTAAGAATTTTATAGCTAATTTATCTGCCTTAACTTTTCCTGACTTTGTCTGATTTAAACTAAAACAGAAATGGAAATAGAAGGCTTCAGACTGATGAAAGGGCATGGTTTATCTGGACTGATCAGAACAATACATAGGATTTTTCCCAAATCAGTTCCTGGAGTTTTAGAGAAGGAGATTTAAAAAAAAACAGATGAGAGTTACAATGTAAGCACAGCTTGTCTCAATACAATACCGCATCATCTAGGATAGGAATTTAGTCTTTCAAAGCAAAGGTTGAAATAAATGGCCTAAATAGCATCTTCCAACTCTATGATCCTATGAAATGAAATTTCAAAAACTGTGCTCTCTTGGCCCACTGCATTTTCTATTATAAAGATGGGAAAACATTATTTGAACCTTTTTGCCTCTCTTTGATTAAACAGAACAATGTATAACATTTCAACCTGCTAGATATTTTTATCTGGCTAAATATTCACATGCATAATGATCTGAAAAATTGCTGACATATTCTATCATTCTGTTTAGAATTGTTGACATGATTCCTAAAACTTGTTATGAAGTGTTATACCTTTATATTATTTTTCAAGGTTGAAATCCTTTTTCCTTTCTTTAAATGAAAAGAAAGAAGATGCAGCACTTCCATAGATACTGAATTTATGCATTAGTTGTTCTCAAATAACATCAATACTTAAAATTCCAGAAGCTGGATCTCATTGTTGGATTCTAATCATGCAATAACATATGATCATTCTTTCATTTTTGAGAAAATAGTATTCAGCAATAAATATATAATATAGGCATGCTTAGAAAACTGGATGCTGCTATGATTTTGAAAGGTTAAACATAATTCTTAATATAACTATCTCCAATATTCTTTTTTTCCTCTTCCTCTCTATTTACCTGATAATTTTATTCTGGTTATTTTATTGTGAAGTTGCTTTTTCCAACATAAACAGCATTTTAAAATGTACTGTATTCTATATTGGCTAGAACTAAATTCAAGCAACATAAATTGGATTATCATAACTGAATTATACAACCTCGGTGTAATTACTTAGGTACATTAATAAAATGGAGATTTGAAAAAAATCAAAGTTTTCTAAATCTAAACAGATTAATTTTGCTAGTCCATATAAAAAACGATAATGAATACACATGATTTCTTAATGCATATATTTTTTATCATTTTGAATTTACATAAAGAGTCTCTTTTTTGTTTCTACTTAGAATATGTTATAATGAAGCACTGCTTTAATGTTAAAGTGTACAGGGGATAGGATTTTCTGAACAGTCTTTTATTTTTACTTGAGCTTTTTCTTGGTGTTTTATAAATGAGACCAAGTTTAATTGGAAGTTATTCTATGCTGTTTGATATTATGGTGTACCTTAGAACAACAGGATATAAAAAATGATACCAAGCAATGCCTCTCAGCAAGGTAGCTGCATGACCAGGTATTTGCCAGGCATATCCTGAAATATATTAATTTCTAAGAAACTTGAAGTGAGATTGTTTCATAAAAAATACTTGAAATATTTCACATTAATACAAAAGCAATCCATCAATTTACTCTTTATGTAATTGCAAATTTGTCTTTCTCTAGGTCCCAAAGCTAAATACAAGCAAGATACAAGCAATGCTTGAAGAGCTGAAAACCTTTTATTTATATTATGCATTTCTGAGGGCTACAAACCTGTTTCCTCTTGGTTTCATTTATTATATTAGACTATAAGGTGAGAAAATATGTACATATACTGTAAGTTGCCTTTGTTCCTTGACTATTTAGTATAACTTATACATTTAAAAGAAGAGTGATGAGATTTCCTATATATCAATTATGCTAGCAAATTGAAATGTTATACATACTTTTCCCCCAATTTCTGAAATGTTTAGCAATTTAAATATTTCCTTTCATGACCACTGATGGCAGCTGTATGTTAAAAACGACCTGCTATTCTTTTCATGCAGAGCTGAGAGAAACAATTATCAAGGAGAGAAGCAACTTAGAACTGAGGAGAAATTTCCTGACAGTTAGAACAATTAATCAGTGGAACAGAGGTTGCCTCCAGAAGTTGTGAATGCCCCAACACTGGAAGTCTTTAAGAAGATGTTGGATAGCCATTTGTCTGAAATGGTACAGGGTTTTCTGCCTAGGCAGGGGGTTGGACTAGAAGACCTCCAAGGTCCCTTCCAATTCCATTATTGTATTGTATTAATAAAAATAGCAATTCTGGAATTGCAGTTGTGTACAATACTTACATTAGATTAAATATAGAAATATTCTTCCAAGTTAACCCGAGCTGTACTAATACACTCTAAAATCAGCCATTATCCTTAATTTTCATGAAACAATAATCTAGCCAATAGTTTATTCACTGACTCTGTCGATTTGATATCATGAGTTCAGCCCAATGCTGAGACAGAGATTATAGAGAAAAAGTATGGGTAAAATAGTGGAAGTAGATTAGTAAACCAAATGACATTCTAGGTAACTTTGATTGTCAGAATTTAAAGCAAAGATCCCCAAATATTTTGCTTAACAGGCCAACATATATACATACATACATACATACATACATACTGCTGTGACTGCTACAGAAATAGGTGGGACTTACCAATTTCTCAAAATGTCTTCTACAGCAAATAGCCAGCCATAAAATAAAAAAGTAGGAGGAATATTAGCATAAAACCAAAGGTACCATCTACTAGTTCATTAATGACCATGGACTCAAAGCCCTTAGACATCTTTAGGAAGATTAGGATAATGATACATTAGACTGGTCTTGAACTTTAGATTAAAAATTGATAAAACTATTGGGAATATGACTGTGGATTATGTCTCTCAATAGGCATGTTCATAATACATTCTTAATCCAGTTCTACAAATGGATGGAAGTAATCTTGTCATTATAGGTTTTGAAAAATATTTTTCCTCTTTGGTTCTTAATTAAGACAAGCTTAACAGTAGTTTAAATATCATAGGAAATGTTTACCAAAGAGAATTCATGGAAAAATAACAGATGTTATCCTGTCCTTCTTGATAGGCTGCTAAATATGATTTCTTTTCTATCCAGAGGGGGGGAAATCTGCTCATGGAAGATCTCCTGCATGGTAATTTATAGATACTAGTGACATCATCTCTATATGTGATGCGAAAGAAAGGTGGGGAGAAGAGAGAGAGAGGATAATATGTTAACATATATTGCGTGAAATTTAATGGTAATATTCATTTCAGGAGAATTGGAGGCTGCTTGAGTCTCATGTAAAAGTACTCCTCAGAAAATAATATAAATAATGTATTCTTCATTTGAACTAAAGGAAGGTAAGAAGGAAGGGAGGGAGAGAGGGAGGAAGGAATGAAGAAGCTGAAGAGGAAGTCAAAATAGCCACAAGTTCATCATTACATTTTTAATTCCACACAGGATTCATATATATATTAGTCTTGAAGAAAGCCCAGTTTCCCTGCATTTTCCCAAGAAAAAACAACTAATTTGTGTTCCTTTTCAACTTAGAATACTTCACTCAACTCAACATTGTTAAAATCATTGCAGCTCTGCTTTTATCACTATGCACAAACTTCACAAAAGTAAATAATTGAGAGAAAAAATATTATTAGGACCAAAACAGCTGTTCTCTATACCATGTTTATTTTTAGCAGTAATATGTCAGGCCATGGGCCAATCAGTTTTTTTCTTTGCATTTTACATAACAACCAAGACAGCATACCTACTCTGCTCATTATTGATGAATTTGAGCTAAATTTCCATCCATATACCAGGAGAATAATCTTGTTCAATCTTGTGCTTGAAACAGCATTTTTAATTTTCAGCCGCAGTGACTTTTTCCTGACTGGTAAACTGTAAACACTGAATTATCTGCAACATAAACTTGAAATATTTTCTAAAACTAACATAATAGTAATTAGTCGATGTGCAACAAAGGGTACTGCAGGTAATCATCCCAAAATCTTCTGATTTCATAACTTAAATGAAATTGGGCTCGCGTAACTCATCCTGACTATTTAGATTAAAAGGACATTCTGGAGGAAGCATGGATGCTTCAGATTGAATATGGAGCCCATCAAAACTCACTCTTCCTACCCAATAGATGCGCATAGTGATGTCTCAGTCAATAAGTACTAAGCTACTAAAAAATGACTGTTTTCTCTACCACTCAGTTTTGTGCTGAAAATCAAATCTCTTTACAAACAAACAAGCAAACAAGAATTGCTAGGTAGCGCAGACTACAGTGTTCAGTTGAATAAAACAAGATGCAGCTGCTATTGGCACTATCTGCTGTTTGGAAAAGCTTGTGACTGCATTCCAATTGAAACCTGGAATTGAAGAACTAGAATATCCAGCAACAGCACAGACAGATTATTGGAGGATGAGGTTAGTCTGCATCATAAGCAGCTATAAATCCAAAACATGAGAAATAATAAATGTCCAAAATATGAGAAATAGGCTTTATCCATGCTGGCAGGGGAATTATGGAAATAGAAGTCTACACATCTTAAATTTCTTGAGGTTGAGAAATACTGCTCTAGTATGTAATTGTGACTGATATCTCAGTACAATGCCTTAAATCTAAATTTTAACATTTAGGCCAGACCTACATAAATCAATTGGAGTGTATTTATTCATCATTTCTTGGGGTGGGGTGGGCGAATCTTTCAGTCAGAACAATCCAAACGTTGTTCTCTCTCTCTCTCCCTCCCTCCCTCCCTCCCTCCCTCCCTCCCTCCCTCCCTCTCTCTCTCCCTCTCTCTCTGCAATATTACATTTTCTCATATCAACACAATTAATCTCAGAGGCTGGTAAGAATGGGATTAAGGAGATTTTTAAAATAAATTTTCCCTTTCAAGCATGGAGCTTTCTCACAAGGATATAGGATTCCAGCCAAAAGAACTTCATATATTTTAATAACATGAAGCGTGGGCTATAGCAAGTTTAATTTGATTTTTGTATATTATTAAAACTAAGCAATAGTCTTCATATCTTTAAATATTTTTGTAGGTCCCAAAAGTCAGATTTTTGTGTTTATCAGGTAAGTATGGGTGTCAACTGCTTTGTGTCAACCTATTTTTTAGTGATTCCTGCAAGCCTGTTGTTACTGTGTAAGACAGTAAGAAATAGAATAAAAATAGTCTGGATTTTCTACATATTTTAGAGCTTCAAGAAATTGGAAGATTCAAGGCACATCTTGTCTCTGTCTCTTTTTCTCTTTCATCTCTTTCCCTTTTCCTCTTTCTGTGCTACATTTGTAACTGGAGAAGTGACAATAAAGATGTGAATATTTGGGAGAGCTACAATAACCAATAAAGTTCATAATAACCAAGGCCAAATCAGGCAGTTGGAAATATAATTGCCATATTATTATGTTTTTTAGACAATTTGTCTACTTTTTTCACTTTTTTATGGTAAAATAATATTGCTGAGTGTTATCCTGCTGAACTTTTTAAAATAGAGTAGAAACTATACAGTGCCTTTGTTCCCAATTAGCAGCATATCATTTGCATTAAGCTTACCATGTATATAGTGTCACTAATTATTTTCAGTGTATGATCCACATAGATAGATTGTATTATAGAATGCATTGTTATGAAGAATTTTAATGTTTTTATTTAAACAGTACATTGAAAATACATTAATAAAGTTATAGTAAAGAGCCATAAACAGATTACAATGAGATTCTCTCACAAAATGTTTGTATTGATCCTAATTGAATTAAAATTATGAAAACCAATGACTGATCAGTTATAGTTGGGAGATGCATTAGGAAAATATAGTAATCAACTGAATGTTTTAACATCAGAAATGTATATTTAAACTCTATGACAAATGATACAAGGAAAAAGACCATAGAGATTAAGCAATATATCTGATAATTACAACATTTTATTGTATTTTTTAAAAAGAGTAAAATCATATAAATAAGTAAAGGAAATAACTGTGTAGTCCAATCTTTGTTATCATTTGCCTCCTATGTTTTGTGGGTGGGTGGTTTTGTTAACATATTTAGTTTTATAGTTTTACTATGGTTTTTACATTGTTTATATTTTTTATTGGAACCAACTAAAATTGGGCAGACCTAGTAATATATTAAATAATTCGCTTCTTAAAAACCTCCAATGTTGGAGCACCCACAACTTCTGGAGGCAAGCTTTTTCTCTAACAATAGGTATAGAAGCATTAAATATAGTTCCAACTCAGCATGCATTTTTTCCTCTCACATTTAAGATCAAATGCAAATAGAAAGGGCAACACAAGATGATATTACAACTGTATAAAACCTGTGTCAAAGAATCACCCATTTTTGGGAAATATTTTTTAACTGGCATTTTGTTGTTAGCTTGCTTCCTTTTTCCTAAAAGGAATTAATTGCATTAGAAAATAAAACAATGGTTAAAATATATTTTAAAATTCCAAAAAGACAACAGCTTTAATACAAGTTGCATGGTTGGTGGTCAGTATATACCTTTTAAATTATAATAATTATAGTAATTATTCATGCTCCCTCCTATACTACAGAAGTAGTCAAGCTAAGATGCCTGCAAAGATCAGTATGTACTGATGTTATTACATGTGGCAACATACTTGCTGATTGGGAAATACATCAGCTAGCAAACAAGATTGAGATTAGTTGGAAGAGACAGAGTATAGATTTAAATTCCCCCAGTGTATTTAAGTGGCCCAAAAATACTCATAAACACCAGCAAATTCTACATTTGGATTTGCTAAAATTCATATAAACATCCAATAAACAGAGATGGATTATGAATTAAACATTAGACTGTGCAATTGTATGTATCACTACTGAAATATAAACCTGGTGTTATTCAACTAGCTTTTGCCCCTGTTACACAAATACATCAGCCTAAGGGGGAAATGAATCTCAGATAAAATAATAGTGATTGAAGACTGTGCTGCCCACAAGCTAACTTGAACTAATTTTAAGTGGATAATGTCTTTTTAAATTATTGGCGGTATTAAAGGAGGAATAGATCAATTTACAAAAATTACAAAGCAGCTATATAACACTGATTAATATTTGAGTTCATTACAACATCATAAAATAAAAAAATAAAATTTGGCTCCAATTGCATGAATTCAGTAGTTAGTGTGTGTGGTGTGCGTGTGCATGTGTGTTATGCGTACACGTGCGAGCACACACAAGTGAGAGAGATACCCACACCTATGCAAGCAATCCCATTTGAATTCAGTAGAATTTACCAATCAAATAAAATCAAACCTTTATTATGCTCATAAAGGAGAGTATAGCCAATTAAAGGGAATAAAAGGTACATAAGTCTAAAATAATAATTGTTAAAATGCTAAAAGATATAAAACAGTGTATGTATGTATGTATGTGTGTGTACGTATATATATGTATGTATGTATATATATGTACCAGTGACATGCGGTGAGCTTCATGGCCGGTGAGGCAAGTGCAAAAGCCCCGCTGAAGCCCCGGCGCCACGTCCGCCATAAAGCAGGACCCTCACCGGCCATGAAGCTCACCGCACATCACTGTCTATAACCACCCTTGGCAGGACCTCCTGCCCCCTCCTCCACCCGGGACCCCCCCATTTCCCTCCACAAGCCCCCTCCCCCAGCCCCGAAGCCCACCACCCTCCCGGGGGGAGCGCTCACCTGCCGCCAGGGCCAGGGGGATGCTGCCACCTCCCTCCGCGCCCACTGCCATGGCCGCTGCGCCCACTTAGAGCCGCCGAGGCAGCGCCAAATGAGCGCTGATCGAGCTACGCTGGCCAGAGGAGCGCTGAGCCACCAATGGGCAGATGCAACAGGCTCCTGAGTGCGTGCAGAGCGTCTTCGGGATCGCCGGGGAAGAAATTGGGGAGCGAGGGTCGCCCGGACCTCGCAGCCTCCCCACAATCGCTCCCGCAGCGTCTGCTACTGCTTGGGGACTCTAGCAAAGGAGGAATACAATCAGCGTTTTAGAGTGCTGGCAGGACTCGGCCGCCATTCAGCAAAACATGTTTCACTGAATGGCGGCCGAGCTCTAAAGTGCCGGCATGCCTTTAAATGCCGGCTTGCCTTCCGCACCGCCGCAGAAGGCAAGCCGGCACTTTAAAGGCATGCCGGCACTTTAGAGCTCGGCCGCCATTCAGCGAAACATGTCCTGGTTTGTGGCTGGGCGGCACGCTTGCACTTTAAAGTGCATGCCGCCCGGCCACAAACCAGGACATGTTTCGCTGAATGGTGCGCCGAGGCGGCATGGCTTTAAAAAAAAAATAAAAAATAAAAATAAAAAATAATGAAAAATAAAAATAGATGTGCCAGCCCGCGTGCCAGCAGAACCACACACACACACACATACACATAATAAAAACAAATTACAATTACTTACATTACAAATAAATTGAATTCCTCCCCCCTGCCCCCTCCCTCTGATCCACATACCTTCCAGCTGCATCAAAAATGCTAGATTTGGTCTAGCCAGGTCCAGGCAGGCTAGGCTAGTTGCTGCTAGGGTCACCACGTGGATGACTCTGCTTAAACGTTTTAAAATAGGCTCTAAACAAAGTGCCCTCTGCAGGAGGAGGCAGAAGAATCACGTGCCTCATTTGCATACGGAATTTTTTGCTTTTTAACCCTTGGTTGACTCTTAAAAGGCGAAAAATTCCTTATGCAAATGAGGCCCATAGTTCTCTAGCCTCCTCCTACTAACTGCACTAAGAAGACTCAGAGTCACCGTGACTTAGAGTCTGGGAGCAACTACCTTGGCCTTTTTAATTATTTTAAAAATAGTTTCCTTTTCCTCAGGAGCCTGGGAGGCCCCACCTCCCCTGCCTCTAGTGACTGCACATCACTGATATGTACTGTATGTCTTTAAAAAATCTAAAAAGTGGAGTAGGAACATTAGATGGATATAGAGCAGCATAAAGGTTAATATATGGCAGACTATATCTATCAAATTACAGAGCACTCTGGAATGACAAACCAGCTGCTCATTTAGTCTAGTTGATGGCAGATCATCATTATGTGATGGATTTTAAGTGCTACTGCACAGAACCTGGCAACATCATATGTTGTGACAGGGTGGATATCTGAAAACAAAGGGACAACAGTTTTCTCATCACCTTTGAAGAAGGCAATGGTATGTCCCTTGCTTCAGAACTCTTTCCTTGATCCAACTGTTTTAGACAATTGTAGACTTGTCTGTAATTATTATAAACTTGTCTCCAACTTCTTTTCTTAGAAAGATGGTGGAGAAGATAGTGGCTCTAGAGCATTATAGACCCCTTAGTCATGCTTGAAGTTGATCATTTGAGGGACTGGGATGGACTAGGACAAAGATGTTGTAATATACAATTTTGGCTATAATACACAAAGGGGAAATATGTCAGGAGAGGATTGAAATTTACATGATGTTAAAATAATCTTGAAGATAATTTATATAAAATGTTGTATCCTTGGTAAATATCACCAGAAATATTGCCTAGAATGGGTAATGGTACCTCAAATGTTCATAATGTGAACAAGAAAAAGGGACATTTTATCATGCAGAAAATTTTGGATACAAATACATATACTAATTTAGAGGATTTTAAAGAGTGTAGAACCTTTCAATTGAAACTGGATGCTTTTCTTCTGAAATTGAATTTATTGCAATCTCAGAAGAATTTATTGCAATTTAAGAATATATTGCAATTTATTGGGAATAAATTGCTGGAAAAAGTCATGGAACTTTGTTTTTATATATGATAACTGCAACAAGATATATGTACAAGAGTAGAAAGTTTTAGCACTACAACAATGATTGATGAAGATGATGGAACTGCAGAGAGGGTTAAATTGACTAATTAAAAACAGTATCTATATTTATTGCTGACTGGAAACACATTTTATGCTTTTGCATGAAACAGAGGAAATGATCTTAACTTAGCGAACCACAAAAATCTTGATTCCTGCAGTCTTCCATTGAGAAGCTACTGTCCAGAGTATATATGGACAATCTCATAATCTCCCCTTTCTCTGGAAAGCTTTTGTGGGCCAGGATCCATCCTCTAGTTACCATCTCCATTCTAATATCATTCCTGCTCCTTCAGGGATGTCCAGCTCACCATGTCCTCACTCGAAGTTACCACTGTATTTTACTTCAAGTTCATGATTTCAACGAGCTTAAATTACTATTATTTCTCTATCTCATCCATCTCAACATCATAGATGTTGTACAGAAATTTAAGAAGCTTTTCTAAAAAATTAATTAAGCAGGAAAAAAGTGAATCAGAAAAAAAGAAACCAAGGTGAACAGATGTGACCTAAAGTACTCAAATGTTTGAAAGGAGAATTGGTTTTTAGATGCAAAAGAATTCTAGTGCTGAAAAGCTTTAAGGAAAAAGAGAAGTACGTAGATACACAATAGACTTAATTAAAGTATTGGTACATATTGATAAAAAAGTCCAAGGATAAACTTACAGAACCTATAAAGAAAGAGGCAAAAAGGTTACTCATAAGGAAGGAGACCAAGGAAACAATTTATTCAGGAAACTTGATTACAAAATGGAGGTCAATATCTATGATAGAAAAATTAAATACTAGAAACAGAAACAGAAGAGTTGGAAGGGACCTTGGAGGTCTTCTAGTCCAACCTCCTGCTTAGGCAGGAAACCCTACACCATTTCAGACAAAGGATTATCCAAGATCTTCTTTAAAACTTCCAGTGTTGGAGCATTCACAATTTCTGTAGGCAAGTTGTTCCACTGATTAATTGTTCTGTCAGGAAATTTCTCCTTAGTTTTAGGTTGCTTCTCTCCTTGATTAGTTTCCGTGCATTGCTTCTTGCCTTGCCTTGCCTTCTGGTGCTTTGGAGAATAGCTTGACTCCCTCTTCTTTGTGGCAGTCCCTGAGATATTGGAACACTGCTATCATCTCATCCCTTGTCCTTCTTTTCATTAAAGTAGACATACCCAGTCCCTGCAGCTGTTCTTCATATGTTTTAGCCTCCAGTCCCCTAATCATCTTTGTTGCTCTTCTCTGCACTCTTTTTTCAAGAGTCTCCACAACTTTTTATTGCTAAGTAAATGTTTAAACAGTTTACAGAGTGGAAATTTGTCATCCCTCTTGGGTAGACAAGACAGAAAACCTAATCAGATGAACTAAATGTACTTTATTGTAAGGCTACATGAATATTTTGAGCTAGAAAGTATAAACTTTCAACCTTCCACTTTTAATTACTTGATCTATTAGGGTGGGTCCTTTTCCCCCCCTGACCATTCTGTGACTGCTGGCCTCTGCCCCTCTTTGTCTGATCATTTCCTAGGTGTTATCTCTTCTCCCTGCTCCTCAAGGTCACCCATGCATTCAATTACAAAACTGGAAGATTAAAGCTAAATGTGAATAATAATAATAAATATCCATAGACCAAATCAAAGCTCTACAATAGGAGAATGAAATAAAATGTATTAAATATCTCTAATTAAAGAGTTGATTTTGGAATATTACTCAACTTCTGGCAAAACAGATGACCCTGTAAGAGTAGAATGCCAAAGGTCTTCAACCTTCTTTCCTCCAAGCCCTCTGGAATTTCATACTCTGCCCCCAACTTCTAATTTCTAATTGGGATAATAGCTTGGTAGTTCCTTATTCCTACCATTCTTTTAAGGAAGATTACACCTGCCATTGATCCCAATGCTTGTGTGTGACAGACAAGACTCTCACACCCTATGTTTTCTTTCTGGCAATTAAAATGCTAAAATATAAAAAGAAAAATAATAGTATAAGTTGATGTCTATGCGGTCTATAGGCATGACAAGTTGACCCATTCATTCCTTCCCCCCCTAATCTCACCAGAAATAAACAAAAAGTGTCTGTCTCTGTGTGTGTGTGTAATCTCCAGCCAATAGCTTTGATATATCAAATATCTATAGAAACACTAAGGTACATGTATCAAATATCTACATGGAGTGAAAGATATGAAAATATAGTGAAATTGGATTTTAAAGAATATGGTACAGATAACACCTTCTAGAAGTTTTTAAACTATTATTTGTTTTTGTTTGTTTGTAGTTTATTTATAGGCCGCCCTTTTCCCTGAGGGGACTCAGGGCGGCTTACAATCAAAAAAAGGAAGGGGAGTGTAGGACAATACAAAAAAAGAAATGTGCACAAAGTAAATTAGACAATAAAACTCAACATTCACTCAGCATTCGGGAGGGGCGAAATAAGATTATCCCCAGGCCTGACGGGTTAGCCAGTTCTTGAGGGCTGTACGGAAGGCCTGGACGGTGGTGAGGGTACGAATCTCCACGGGGAGATTGTTCCATAGTGTCGGAGCCGCAACAGAGAAGGCTCTCCTCCGAGTAGTCGCCAGTCGGCACTGACTGACGGATGGAATACGGAGGAGGCCAACTCTATGCGATCTGATGGGACGCAGGGAGGTAATTGGCAGAAGGCGGTCTCTCAAATAGCCAGATCCACTACCATGGAGCGCTTTATAGGTGGTGAGTAAGACCTTGAAGTGCACCCGGAGACCAACAGGTAGCCAGTGCAGCTCACGGAGGATCGGTGTTATGTGGGCGAACCGTGGTGCGCCCACGATCACTCGCGCGGCCGCATTCTGGACTAGCTGAAGTCTTCGGATGCTCTTCAAGGGCAGCCCCATGTAGAGCACATTACAGTATTCCAGCCTAGAGATCACAAGGGCTCGAGTGACTGTTGTGAGGGCCTCCCGATTCAGGTAGGGCCGCAACTGGCGCACCAGGCGAACCTGGGCAAATGCCCCCCTGGTCACAGCTAAGAGATGATGGTCAAAAGTTAGCTGTGAAGGTTAATTTCTCTTTTTGTACAACAAATAGTTTTATATAATCTGCAGCTATTTTTAAATGCTATATATGGTTCTGATTCATCAATTTAAATAATCAAACAACAAAGTCTGTTAAATATGGAGTTCTCATTCTTTGAATGGGAAAGCTCTTGTTCCTTTTTTCTCCACCGCTAGTGTTACAATCTCACATCCAAGTTTTTTGTTCACTACAGAAGTAATTAATTGGTGTAATATCCTTGGTTGTGATTATAGCAAGAGCACAGAGAGTCAGAGAGATAACTGTCAACCATTGATGGAGAACCTTGGTCCTAACTCATTTGATGGGAAAGTACAAGATGGTTGAAATAGATGGATTTAATTGATTGGTGCACAAATCTCACTGGCAGGCAAAAAAGGAAAAAAGAGCCAGTAGCATTGTACTTTTATAGTGCCATTATTTCATAGTAAGGTCCCTTCCTTCCTTCCTTTACCTCCCGTCCTTCCTTCCTTCCTTCCTTCCTTCCATCCATCCATCCATCCATCCATCCATCCATCCATCCATCCATCCATCCATGTCCATCACTGTCTCTCAATCTGAGGAGGAATATAAGGCCCAGCCACTTCCAAAGTTTTGCCAAGAAACCCACAAGGACCTTTGCATGCAGTTGCTACAACTCAACACCCAAATGCATGCATGCCTAAATGCATGCAAGCTTAACCGTGGCACGACAAAACTGCGGTCCACTAAAGCGCGCCCGATTAAAGCGCATCGCTGAAGTCATCAGCAGCGCGACAACAGCGACCGCGGAGAAAATAGGGCGCTTTAAAAAGCGCTTTGAAAGCAAGCCGATTCACGTTAAGGTAAGGGTTAGGTTTAGGTTTAGGGTTAGGTTAAGAGTTAGGGTTAGGTTTAGGGTTAGGTTAAGGGTTAGCGTTAGGTTTAGCGTTAGGTTAAGGGTTAGGTTTAGGGTTAGGTTAAGGGTTAGGTTTAGGATTAGGTTTCGGGGGGGGTTAGGTTTAGGTTTAGGGGTTAATTTTAGCTTTAGCGCTCACAGCGTGCTTTTTTCATCACGCTGTGATGACGTCAGGTACGCGGTTTCGTCGAGCGCGCTTTAGTCGAACGCGGTTTTGTGGTGGAACCAGCTTAACATCCCCCCCCACCCTTTAAGCTCCAAGATACTAAGATGGTTAATGTTATTTGTGGTAGGTCATCCTGCTCCCATCACTTTTATTTTAGGTCTCATCCTTTTGAACTGTTTCTATTTCAGAATATTCCACATGTCTTTTTTGAAGTAACAACTTGCAGTTCACTTGTCTCGTACCTACAGATTCCCCCCAAGATGAACTCTTTATCTTGAGCGTCCTTTGATGGCGGGATGCAAAATCTAAGGAGCCGGGCCCGCTGAATTGTGTGCATGGGTGAAATGAACAGAAAAGCCGTTCACCTTTATGAAGTGAATAGTGGGGGGCAGGGGGGGGGCAAGAATCCGGTACGAATTAAATGTCGCGAGGGAAGAAAAGTGTTAGGTTGCTATTATCTACCTCATGCCCCGAAAGTTCAGGGTGGGGCCGGGCCACCTCCACAACGCCCCCGCTCTTTCGCTTCCGAGCTAGCCAAGACTCGGCGGTCCCTGAGGCGGCCCTCGACCCCTCAGGTACTGCTCCGAGGCTAAAGAAAGGCCAACCCGAGGCAGAGCCAAACCCGCTGCGGGTTTTTTTCTCCTTCTTCTTCTGGGGGTTTGGCGGCGTGAGGGGGCGCGGAAGGCGGTGCCTGAGGCGAGGTTGAGCGGGGCGGGATTCTTCCCACCCGCCTCATTTCGCGGCTGCTGCGCGTAGCGCTCGGGAGCTTCTTTTTTTGGCCGAAGCGAGCGGGGAGGAAGCGCTTTGGTGCAAGCGCGCCGCCTAGTCTCCGGAGCTGAAGCATCGGGGAAGAGGGAAAGGCGCCGAGTCTTCCCCGCGACCCCTTGCCTTCCCTCCGCGGCGCCAAAGAGAAACTCCGAGGTGGGTGTTGAGGCTCCCCGGCAAATGCAAGCGAGCTCTCGAGGGCGGCGGAAGGCAAGGATGAATAGAAAACTAGAGGTGAACAAGGGGAAAGTTTGGGTGGGGACGGCAAGTGGATCCACTTGAGCAGAAGAATCGGGACCGTAGAGCTGAACGGATCGGACCAGGGTGATTACTTAGCAGCCCCAACTTTATGCACTCTTTATTGAACAAGTTACGAGTCAGAGAAAGTACGTAGGGATAGGATAGGATAGGATTGCAGCGTGGAGCGCGAATTCCCTTAACAAAACGCTCTTCCATTTGCGCGCTCGTTATGCACCTGCTTAGCTGTGTATGGTGGCTGGAGAGGAGAGTTGGTTAAACCGCCTCGAGGTGATTTTAACATGTGAATCCTCGAACCTATGGCTTCTTCCTATAGCAACAGGGTTAGAAATGTGACCGTTTCCTTGGTAAATAGGATTGCGGGCACTTCATCCGCTTTCCTCCATCCCTCTTCTCATAAATTCCTCCATTAAGTTAATAGCTTGCATCCTTTGAACTCACGTCGTATTTTGGGCAAGTGTCTTTTCCCATTAACTTCTATATTCCATTAAGCAGGAGCAAAGCAAACTTCAGAAGAGCACGTCTCCTCTTAACTGTTAATTGCTGTATTTGTACTCCCACTTTGTAAAGCAGACTATAAAAATTCATGAGGGAAAAAGTGGGAAAAAATCGTTTTCCATTTTGTTTCAAAACACCAGTTCCTGTTTTATTAAACTATCTTTTCATTTGCCAGAGCAAAATGTGTGCTATTATAATTGCAATGTGTGGCATAGTAAGTCTATGGCATTATAATTTGGATATGGGAGTATCAATTACAGTAATGTTTTGAGGCACAGAGTAAAATACCAACTACATCCTGCTGCTGGAGTAATAATAGCTATTCGGACCACTAGTCAATAACATAAAAACATTGATACAGTTTGACTGTTTTGAAAGATTATCCATATGCAAATATATTTTCCTAGACCTGGGATAGGGAAATAAAAAATTATGTAGTGTAATTTAATTTACTTAATTGTGATATTAGTGCTCAGTTCTAAAAATGTTTTGTCAATTGCTCTTTCCTAATAAGAAATTGGTGGATTTCACTTTTTTGGAAGGATGCATAGTATAACTGATCTGAGGTTCATATACATGTCAAGAGGATTCCAATACTATTTTTTCCTTTTTAAATGAACCTCTGTATTTAATGCAATTTTATCTTAAACATATGCTAAGTAAAATATATGAACTTTAGAACAAATCAGTAAGCAAGCTTTACTTCTTTAAATAAATAAAAAGATGCACAAATATTTTATATGTTATATATCGTGTTTATAGATGATATTTTCAGGAAGCATAAGTTATGTTCATTGTACTATGTACAGTGATGTAATTTAGGCTTTCATCTCTGTAGGAGATCTATTGCATACCGTGAAGTTCTTGATGCCTAATAATACACTTTTGTTTACAATTTAAGTGATAAATAATGCCTGATCTCTTTCTAACAATAAGACCTGATGTTTATAGATGTGGAAGCATGCCAGTTTCTTATTCAGGTTCAGAATGTGTAGTATTTTCATGTTTGCTATTTATTGCTATATGGTCTTTACCAAGTCCTAATCAAGTTAAGGGAGTTTTTAACTTCAAACAGCTTCTCGTGAAATAACTTATCTTATGAAACTCCTGTGTAAAGAGTGCCAGTATCATCCTAAAATTTGTCCTTAAATGTTTGTCTTTGTTAATAATATTCCCTTATCTGATACAAAATTATTGAAATTAAATTTAGTTTCAGTTCCAGAAATGAGATTACAATTACCTCCCCCAAAACTTGACTTTATTCAAAGAGTAGGCACTTTACTATAATAACACTCTCTTTCCTTGGTTTTTTTAAATGTTTGTTGTTTTCTATTTCAATCACACAGTAATGTAAAAGTGTCCCAAATTTTATAAATCAATATAATTTCATTTTTAATATAGGAAAAAATATTTGCTATAACAAGAAATAACGTTCTACTTTGAATGTCTTGTTGGATTGTTAAAGGAGAAAGGATATTTAAATAATTTGTATAAAAAGCATTTGAATCTCTATGATGGATGCATATAAACTGGCTCCAACTCTTCCAAAGAATTTCATGGCTTAGCAGTCACTTGAAACCAAATCTATTCAAATTTATTAGATACTTTATCCATTATTATACTTACTCAGTGACACAGCAATGGCATTTTGTTACAGTTATGGTTTCTAGTTTATTGCTATAGTTAGTATATTATGCATTTAAAATATACATGCAGTTATTTGGAAGAGACATCTACAAATCAAAATATCATGAAAAGAATATCAGCATAAATTCTTAATCTAAATACATATCACATCATCTGGGAGTCCTAAATAATGTATCATTGATGGAAGTTGAGCTATGGGGTAAATTAATATTAGTTCATTATTTGATTTCTTACAGCCCTCTAAACCACCACAAACCTGTCTCAAATATTGGGAATTATTTGGATAATGCAGTGGGCTATTTAGGGTAGAAAAAATTAGTGAAAATCGTGTTCTCCTTTCATTACCTTATTCATGAATCACCATCTCTGGCATGTGGAACTATTCTTTCACAATATTTCATAGTCAAGCTAAACCAAATTCAGTGCTGTGCTGAATAACTCATAAGTACATGTATATATAAGATTGCACCCTTTGTATGTTATAGAGCAGTGATGGCTAACCTTTTTCTCCTTGTGTGCCAAAATCACGCACACAAGTCAGCGCACGAATGTGTGCCCACATCCCTAATGCAATGCCCATGTGCTCACACCCATAATGCAATGCGCCCCCCTGTGCATGCGCACACGACCCCCATGCTCTCCCCCGCACATGCAGACGACCCCCACATGCTCCCCCTGAGCATGTATGTGACCCCCCCATGCCCCATTTTGGGTCTAGCAGGCCTCCCTGAAGCCTCCTGGGACCAAAGATGGCTTGTGGTGGGGCGCTGCACATCCCCCACGCTCCCTTCACTCCCCCGTGCATGCATGTGCGACCCCCCACCCTCACACATGTGCGTGTGTCTCCCACATGCACAGCAGAGAATCAGCTGTCCATTGGGGGGTGCACATACATGCATGGTGGAGCTGACCTGGGCGATGGCTTGCGTGCCTGCAGAGAGGGCTCCGTGTGCCACCTTTGGCATATGTGCCATAGGTTCGCTATCACAGTTATAGAGTCATATTTGATACTTAGTTGGAATAAAAAAGCAAGCAAATGCAAAGGTCACTGATCCTTGAGGTAGAATATTAATATTTTAAATGAATACATTTTATTTTTAAAAAGGAAATATGGTTTGCAAAGCAGTTCTAAAAGGATTTCACCTATGGAGCACCTCTAATAAAAATCATAGCAACAATGAAATAATTTCCCAGTCACAAAAGACCTTCTGAAAGAAAAATGTCTTGTTCTTTCTTTAGAAAACCTAATAGTAATAATAATACACAACCTAAGTGAATTTATATACTGTAAAGAATTATTTCTATGCCAAAGAGGTCATAGACTAGCAGGAGGCATACACATTTAAAGATAGATATTTGTAGATAGTACTCAGAAATTAGAATCAAATTTTAATTCCTCCATATGGCATAATTTTTCCGATTTGGGAACAAAAACTGCTTGCAAAATTATTTGATATTTATCTTCCCAACGTAGCTTAAATTTCAAATGTAAAAATCCCACATTACAAACTATGGAAATAAAACTATACCATGAAGACATTCCCAGTATATGTACAAAATTTAAGTTTCTAAAAAGCTTCACTTTTGTTTTCTTTAAATTCAGAATTATCAACTTTGTATTGAATGAAGGGTCAGGTCCTTAACTATGAATGAGGTTGGTATGGGTACATAAAATTCCTTAATTCTTCCTTAGCTTTCCTCATTACTAGTATTGTGTTACCAAGGTGTTCTTTTTGCATGTTATTTGGGTTGGAGATTCTGACTGATTATTCCAAAAAGCTTTAGCATTCATCATTATAAATGTCTCAATTTAGGGGACATTGGCATGGAAAGGGAGCAATAAGTTAAACATTCTTTCAGTGTCATGTTTGTCTCAACCCATCATGAAGGAGGCTGTTCAATGTTAAAGACAGTGCTTTCTTCATAAGGCAGCCAACAAAGCGGTAGCGGTTTTACCGTAGATACAATCTAACATGCTTCACCAACCCTTTTTTGGCTGGCACTGTGAGATAATTTTGGGGTGGGGGTGAGACTGAGATCAGGTTAGTTTCTGTTGACCACTTTAGACTGATGCAAGTGTATTCTTTACTCTGGTTCTTGGCCACTCTCTTCCAAGATTGAGAGAGAGAGAGAGAGAGAGATTGAGATGCTTTATTTGTATGCCGCCCTTTTCCCTGGGGGGACTCAGGGCGGCTCACAACTCAGGGGAGGGAGGACAAACAAGTCATAAACATGAAAAACGATACATCATTAAAAACACAACAGTCATGCAATTCGAGTGGGGTTGAAATCTTTAGCTCCAGGCCTGTCGGGACAGCCAGGACTTAAGGGCTACGCGGAAGGTCTGAGGGTGGTGAGAGTACGAATCTCCACGGGGAGTTCGTTCCAGAGGGTCGGAGCAGCCACCGAGAAGGCTCTCCTCCGGGTAGTTGCCAGCCGACATTGGCCAGCTGATGGAATTCGGAGGAGGCCTAATCTATGGGATCGTATCGGCCTAGTGGAGGTTATTGGCAGTAGGCGGTCTCTCAAGTCTCTCAAGATGGTTCTGCTTGGAAGAGTTTGTTTTATCATACTGTACACAACAGTTGAGTTGATCCCTAATTTGAATATTCAGGTCTTCCCAATTGTTCAGTTTGCTTTTTGAACAACTATGTAGTGCTTTTGAAGGGGAGGGGAAACAGATCTGATATATGAGGGAGTGACATGGTAAAATAGGAGAAAACGTTTGTACAGTCCTCCTATTGCACCTGCCAACTATTGTTTCAATTGCCAGTTATTTCATGATACATTTAACTATCGGACATGGTTTACCTATCTGAGCAGAAGGCCTAAATCAAAGATTTGGCAACTCAGGAACCTCCTCTTCCACTTTTCCTATCACATCCTCAAACTTTTGGAACTGATCATTAGGATGAGAGATGTACCAGGTGAATGGGCAGCCTCGGAAGATGGCTGAACATATATGGCTAGAAAACTACTAAAAGTATTGCCAGTCACTGAAGGGCTGGCTGGTAAAGTTAAGATAGAAAAAAGGTGGCCTTTCCATTACAGGAAAAGAGCAACTCTTCTCTGGCTATAAGGCAGAAGAGAATCAGTCTGTTCTCCTGCTCACAAATGGCAGGGAAACACTCAGCAACGGGAACAACTTTCAGTGTGAGGACAATGAAGCAGAATTTTCAGGAACACTAATTTCTAAATGTTAATTTTAGGTAATTATTCCCAGGTAAATGATAGGAGAATTGTAGTTGAACACAACTGTTGGAGAGCACTTGGCTTTTATATTTACTTATTTAGCATGGAATGGATTTTAAATGGCTGATATTTTACTTTTTTTCTGAAATACAGTTTAATTTTTTGACTTCCCTGGGAGAGAAAAGTGCATGTAACAGCGGGCAACTTTCTGGCTCCTTTACTCCTGAAGGTTGCACTGTGATATGCCATACCTTTACTTATGTTCCCTCTCCCAATCCAATAAAGCCAAACCTGTACATATATAGTGTCATTTAAGGTGGAGTTACTCCACCCTAAAAAGAATCCTCACATTCATTAATGGACATGCCACTTTTAATATTGAGTGAGGTTATTGCAAGAAGAACGTCTAGAAAGCTCTTTAGTTTCTCATTGAGAAAACAGCATATTAGAATATGATAGGAAAGCTGAATAAGACAAAAAATGCCTGCCACAACATAATTTGCCTTCTGCTAACAGTCCTGTATAACTCGTGGATCACCTCAGATCTTAAAAGCGTTTTGGGATAGATAAACGAGAGGCTCATGACAAGATAAACTGAGAAGATCTATTGGGTTTGCTTTTGATCCCAGCGGGATAAATGACCAGCCATTAAATATGAATCCCATAATTTAAGGCTTATTTTTTTATTGCAGGATAATTCTCTCTAATGCACAGTTGTCTTTGTTAAGCAATTAAAGCCGCTTGCCTTAGAAGTCTGGAGTCTAGTACTTAATGACCGATAGCAATTTCAAAAGCTAAGAACAGCTTTTAACCTAACGAAGTCACTTGTGTATACTTTTAATGTGGCATAGAAGGTGGAAGAATGCTATTTTTAAACTTGCAATGTATTTTTAGCCAATGTACACTCTATTATAGTTATGGAAATAACCAATTTAATCCACTCATGTGAAGACAGAGAAAAGCTTTCAGAAGCCTCTGGCCCAGTCATGATCAGTTGCAACTTACAAGACATTAGGCTGGGTAAAGCTTTTCTAGAGCATCATTGTGAAGGAAGAAAAAGATTGTGTAGGCAAAAGAAAAAGCACATGGAAGAAATAGACCATAGGAAAACATGTATATTGGATGTACAAAGAAAGAGGGATTTTTTTGGGGGGGGTGTTAAAATGAAATTTTAATTGGATGATAGAATGTGTTTTATGTAATTTGGATTTTAATATTCAGGATTTTTCAGCAATGGATTTGTCAGTTATGCATATATTACAGATGAAACTCAAAAAATTAGAATATCGTGCAAAAATTCATTTATTTCAATAATGCAACTTAAAAGGTGAAACTAATATATGAGATAGACTCATTACATGCAAAGCAAGATAGTTCAAGCTGTGATTTGTCATAATTGTGATGATTATGGCTTACAGCTCAAGAAAACCCCAAATCCACAATCTCAGAAAATTAGAATATTACATGAAATCAATAAAACAAGGATTGTACATAGAACAGTATCGGACCTCTGAAAAGTATAAGCATACATATTTACTCAGTACTTGGTTTGGGCCCCTTTTGCAGCAATTACTGCCTCAATGCGGTATGGCATGGAAGCTATCAGCCTGTGGCACTGATGAGGTGTTATGGAAGACCAGGATGCTTCAATAGCAGCCTTCAGCTCTTCTGCATTGTTCAGTCTCATGTCTCTCATCTTTTGGCAATGCCCCATAGATTCTTTATGGGGTTCAGGTCAGGTGAGTTTGCTGGCCAATCAAGCACAGTAATCCCATGGTCATTGAACCAGGTTTTGGTGCTTTTGGCAGTGTGGGCAGGTGCCAAGTCCTGCTGGAAAATGAAGTCAGCATCCCCATAAAGCTCATCTGCGGAAGGAAGCATGAAGTGCTCCAAAATCTCCTGGTAGATGGCTGTGTTGACCCTGGACTTAATGAAGGACACTGGACCAACACCAGCAGATGACATAGCTCCCCAAATCAACACAGACTGTGGAAACTTCACACTGGACTTCAAGCATCTTGCAGTGTGTGCCTCTCCATTCTTCCTCCATACTCTGGGTGCTTGGTTTCCAAATGAGATGCAAAAGTTGCTCTCATCAGAAAAGAGGACTTTGGACCACTGAGCAACAGACCAGATCTGTTTTTCTGTAGCCCAGGTAAGACGCTTCTGATGTTGTTTGTTGTTCAGGAGCAGCTTGACAACAGGAATATGACATTTGAAGCCCATGTCCAAGATCCGGCTGTGTGTGGTGGTTCTTGATGCACTAACTCCAGCTTCACTCCTTGTGAAAGTCCCCAACACTTTTGAATGGCCTTTTCCTGACAATCCCCTCCAGGCTACGGTCATCCTTGCTGCTTGTGCATCTTTTTCTTCCACACTTTTCCTTTCCACATAACTTTCTATTAATGTGCTTTGATACAGCACTGTGGGAACATCCAACTTCTTTTGCAATTACCTTTTGAGGCTTTCCCTCCTTATTGAGGTGTCAATGATGGTTTTCTGCACAGCTCTCAGGTCAGCAGTCTTTCCCATGATTGTGATTCCTACTGAACCAGACTGAGAGACCATTTAAAGACTCAGGAACCCTTTCCAGGTGTTATGGCTTAATTAGCTGATTAGAGTGGGACACTTTGAGCCTAGAATATTGCACCTTTTCACAATATTCTAATTTTCTGAGATTGTGGATTTGGGGTTTTCAGAAGCCATAATCATCACAATTATGACAAATCAGGGCTTGAACTATCTTGCTTTGCATGTAACGAGTCGATCTCATATATTAGTTTCACCTTTTAAGTTGCATTACTGAAATAAATGAACTTTTGCACCATATTCTAATTTTTTGAGTTTCACCTGTATATGGAAATTAAATGTTCTTGCAGTTTAGATAAAATATTAACAATATAAAAAATAACAAATTCAGTGTATTGTCTCCGTAAAGGTAAATGTTCCCCTCGCACATATGTGCTAGCCGTTCCCGACTCTAGGGAGCAGTGCTCATCTCCATTTCAAAGCCGAAGAGCCAGCGCTGTCCAAAGATGTCTCTGTGGCCGGCATGACTAAATGCCGAAAGTGCATGGAACGCTGTTCTGTAGTACGTGTAGTACCGTGTCTCTGTAGTACTACATTAACTATGAAGTTTGTGATTGAAAAAAATCACAAGAAAAGTTTGTAATCAGAAATTCACAAATGTTTTATGTTAATGTAGTTCATCAAAGTGGATGATTTCTACTGCAAGACTTTTCCCACAGATTTTTCCCCCCTCAATTACAGCACCCCGAAAAAGGGAAATATTTGAGGACTGGAACTCAGAATCTTGGAGTTTTGAAAGACAATTGAGGCACTGGTGATAAAATGACATTAGAAGAGATGAGGAACACATTTTGCAGCCTATTTTGTTCTCAACTCCACTGTTGAAATACCCCCAAATCTTAAAAAAATATTCAAAATTACCATTTTGAATGTCTGTGAACGGAAATGGGAACAGCTTGTTTCCAAGAGGTTTCTACTCCCATTGCTATGTTTATTCATGGAGGGAAAGCCTATCAAAAATAAAATAAAGTGTGGTAGCAGAATTAGGGAGTTGCATAGGTCATGTGTTACTCATCCATGAAGTATACCCACTTGATTCCATTCATGTTGATTGAGAGCAAAACTTCCTACTCAGAGTGTGGGATGCTGGAGGGTTCAATATTTTCCTCCATTCTTGTTTAACTTCTACATGAAGATTTTGGGTGAAATCAGTTGCATAGCTCAGTCCCTGATGAAAGTGATACTGTTGATGTCCTTTCTTGGTGCCTGGAAGCTGTAGGGTTTGAATGGGGAACAACACACTTCAATTCAACCCTGGTAAAACTGAATGGCTTTGGGGTTCAGGACCTTTTGTAACTGGGGTTTTACCAACTTTGTGTCAGCGTTCCAAATACCATGTAGAATTAAATCAGAGTCGAAGGTAAAACCATGGTTAAAGTTCCAATTTAATAATGCAGGCATGTTGGCACATAGCTGTGGGGACAAGATCATGAACTTTTAACAGGGTGGGATTCTGATGTAACTTCGAGAGTTGGAATGATGTCAGCGTTCCAAATACCATGTAGAATTAAATCAGAGTCGAAGGCAGAACTATGATTAAAGTTCCAATTTAATAAAGCAGGCATGTTGGCACATAGCTGTGGGGATTCCAACTCTGGAAGTTACATCAGAATCCCACCCTGTTAAAAGTTCATGATCTTGTCCCCACACCCACAGTCCATCACATGGTCCAATCTTCTTCCATGCTGGCGTCCATGCCCAACTGCTTCCGATCAGGTGTGAAAGTGTGGAGACAAAGGATGACCTTGGCTTCTAGCAAAGAATGAAAAACAATACATTCCAAAATCCTACTCCTTCTAATCCCCCCTCCCATTGACTATACTTAAAGAAACAGCATAATGTAATAAGAGAAAGTGTGGCAGGCCAAAAATCTAAAAGGAATATAAATGCAGGCCTGACACTTTGGTCTGAATAGAGTCATACTACCTTACACACCCAGTACCTAATTTGGGGGTTTTCTGGACTTGCAACTCCCGCTCAAAGAGCGTGAGACAATCATGGCCAGAAGGACCTTTTCCATAGCTTCATGTTATGTGCCCATTGTGCCCATTCCTAAATTGGGAGACTCTATTCGCAGTCGCATATGTCCCAGTCACCTCCTGGATTAGACTCTGCTGGAGAGGCTAGTGTAAAAACTCTACCTGAGGCTGCCCTTGAGAGATAACTGGAAGCTTCAGCTGGTGCAAACTTTGGCGGTGTGGGCAGTTATGTGCGCTTGAGGACTGCACACCATTAATGGTTACCAGAATGGGTTGTGGATCCAACTCCAAGTGCTGGTTTTGACCTTTACAGGTCTGCATGGCATGGGAGCAGGTTATTTGAGAGAACGCCTCTTCTGAGCCACATGTAAGAGCCTCAACCAACCCTGGACACATTCCACATGCTCCCCACCCAGTCATACTCAGGAACCTTGACTCCTGGTCACTACTGCTTGCAACGTATCTTTCATGTTTCCTCAGCTTCTGACAGATGCGCCTAGCTGATGTGAGGCATGGGTTTCTACAGAGACTGTTTTGTACCATTCTGCAAGCAGCTGCTATTCTCTCAATCCTTTAGGAAGCTCCCTTTTCAGGAGGCATTAAAGATTGTGTAGAGTAGTTGATTTTGACTGTTATGATGATAACCCACACCATGTAACGAGTCGTCATTGGAGTCAAGATTCAGAACCAGATGGTTCCTTAGCATCATCAACAAAGACAGTTATTACATTCTTTAGGTCTTATATAATGTTGGTGGTAATCTTTTTTGTCTGACAATTTTTTTTGCCTATTTTTTAAAAAATAATCTTTTTAATTAAAATAAATTTATAAGTGAGAAATTGGCACGTCGCAAGGCAAAGCATCAACCTCTAACATCATTTATATTTACAAAAATGCCTCACAAACATTGTTAGAGTAATATCTGCATGCAGTTCTATACATGATTTGGAACAATAGTTGATTTGGAACAAAAATTTGGATTTTTGCCAAGAAAAAGGCAAAGGTAATCTGGGGTGATGAGTGCGTTGTAGATAGCAATTAGTCCACAAATTACAACCACAAGGGGGACTGTAATTTTGGTCATAAGTTATGATGGTCATAAGTCGAGGCACCCTCATGACCAGACCTGACTTTTACAACTGTTTTTACAGTGGTTGTTAAGTGAATCATGTGATTGCAAGTCTGAATCCAGGTGGCCTTTTTTACTAGAAACTGGCAAACTCGCCACAAACTAGCAAAAGACATTGCAAATTATGGTCACATGGCTACTGGATGTTGTAACCTATCCTAAATGTTAGATGGTTACCAAGTGCATGAAATGCAGTGGTTATGTTACATTTTATAATAGCCAAAAGTGTTTTGCAGGCTGCAAAGCACCTTCTTTCAAAGGCTATTGCAACTCCAAAGTGTGATTAAATAAGCAGTCCTAAATTGGGCACTATCTGTAATTCGTTTTCCTTCAAGTGTGTAGGAGTTTTGCCATAAGTCATATCCATTATGGAAGTCATTTTGCACGTGAATCCAGAACATGCTTTCAGAATTTCATATCTGCACATGAATTAATTTTTGTTTTGCTTTCAGCTACTCTGAAATCTTTTTAGAGTTGAAGTGAAAATTGATCAGATTTGTTTGTTGCCTTTTTTTGGGGGGGGGAAGGATTTCAATTGTCATCAAGGCTAAGTGTCAATGAAGAAAACAAAAATGGAAGAAGAGACATAGCTTTGCATTAAGTAGATTAAGTTTATAGTGTTGTAAATTTGGAGTGATGTTATATGGACATTTCTCAATTGAGATTTTTGTTTGTTTGTTTACAGTACAGTAATCAAGATAATTGCTTCTGCTGATGATTTCAAATGTTCGTCTTAGGCAGATTTTTGGCCAAATTATTGTGTCTAATAGTCTAAAGCAAAGTTTATTAAATAAAAGATATACCTAATATATATCATTTTGTTGTAGAAATAGTATTGTTTTCTATCTTTCGAGCAGAGAGGCAATTTGATACCAGGCTAGAAACTGGGTAACCTTAGTGTAGTCACTTTCTCTTAGATCTAGGAAGGAGGCAGGGGCAAAACCATTTCTGAAAAACATTGCCAAGAAAACTGGGGGGACTTTTAAAAAATTATTTGCACCAGATTAAAAAACATTTGAGCAAGAATTGCAGATATTCAAGCTATGTTTTGTTACAATTTTAGATTAGTCTGTGGGAGTAGACTATAGATATGCAAGTTCAATCCTACTGATGCTATAATAATATTTTATTATATTAAAACTTTTTTAAGGACTGCTGAAAAGAAAGCAAAAAACAAAGCAACTACAGTATAGAAAAGTAATGAGTAGATGATGAGATTATTTGATTAGTCAGAGTCATGGGACAACCAGCAATAATTTAATTGATGATGAGAATTCTCTGAAGGTAACAAACTGGAAAGATGTGAGACTGGCCTTCAAGATTCGCATGGGTGTTAGTCATATTTTATATATTTACCTTGTTTTTCCGAAAATAAGATCTCGCCGGATAATAAATCCAATTGGGCTTTTGAGTGCATGCACTAAAATAACACACACACACACCCAAAAAAATAATGCAACACAGCAGCAACCTTGAGGTGGCTATGCTCCCTGCCTCCTGCATCTCAACAATAATAAGACCTCCCCGAAAATAAGGCCAAGTGCTTATTTCGGGGGTCAAAAGAAAATAAGACCTTATCTTATTTTCGGGGAAACACAGTGTATATATAAAAAAATAACTTTTCCTTCCTTATTTTTTCTTAGCAGTACAAAAGATAAAAGATAAGAGAGGCAAGAAGAAAATGTTGAATGCCTACGAAATTATTATATTATTCAAAAGCTCAATGTGTTTTGTTAGGATCATTTGTCAAGGGCAACATATCCAACATATCCTATTTATCAGATAACATAAAGCACAATGTGCAATTGATACTGTATTGTAAATTTTATAACATAAACTAGAGCCATGTGTTTTATAAAATTTGCCAAATTCCAATTTTATGGTCCCCGATTTTGGGGACATTTGTAAGTTAGCCTATTTGAGGTAACTCAGTTCAAAAATGGCTGTCAGAAGATGTAGTGTTTTGCCTAGTTAAATATTATGGGAACAAAAATCTTAATAGTACGTAGATAGGTAGGATTCATAATTTGCTTGTGATCAATGTATTCCAGGACCTCCAACTCATAAGAGAGATAGATCTTGGGGACAGCCCTTAACCTAACGTCGGGCCATTAATATGTTCTTGTTTGCGTTCTATTGGTTTGTGATGCTGCCTTTTGAAAGCTGCTTTTATTTTTAAATTTTCTGATTTTGCTTATGTGTTTTATAATGTGGAGTTTAATTAATGGGTTGTGTTGGCTCTACATTGTGTCATCTGTATTATGTTATGTAAACTGCTTGGAGTCCCATGACTGAGCATTAAACGAATTATGATAATAAATAACGGCATTCCTAATAGTTTTATTTAGTTTACTTGGAAAATGTTCAGTGTCTCTTTAATCAAAGCAGAGTATCCTATGGGAGGAGGTAGAGGTAGAGGTAGGGAAAGGTTCAGAAATATAGATGTATCTTTTGATAAAAGCTATTTTCTTCATTCTCTGGATTAAGAAAGAAGAGTTCAATGCCACCTAATCTTAAATTGTCAAGTTTGCTGGTTCTGCTAAAAAAAAGTGTGATCCCTACTTTTTTGTTTTTTAAAAACAGGCAGTTAATCAGTTTAAAATTGTTTCAATCTCATCAAAGGCATTGTCAGGAGTTCTAAACTTTGTGGACGATATCACTCTACCATAGCTTGAAAAGTTTTCCTAACCTGTTTAGGAATATCAGTTTTCCTTTTAAAACATGTTTGCTGCCATTTCATTTGTTCTCAGGAAAAAAACCCAAAATAAATCTTTTAACAGTAAGTGGATGAGATGGGCGACACGTAAATCTAATAAGTAAAATAAAATAAAATAGCATGCAATTTGAAATGGGGATACAGCTAACATATTTAAAGAGATAAAGTTTATTTGTAACAATACAAAAATACAAGAGGTTCTCAACTTATGACCACAATTGAGCTCAGAATTTTGGTTGTATATTGTTATAGCCATTGGTTGAGAGACACACATTTTTACCATGGGTAAGTCACCATAGTTCTTGAGCAAATCATATGGTTATAAATCCAAATCCAGTTTATCCAATGGACATTTTTACCTATTTTTTCCAGAGGGGAAAAAAATGACAGTGTGATCCCTTGACTGCAGGATGTTGCAGTTGATCGTAAATGCAAGGCAATTGGCAAGCTCCCCAAATGCTATCAGATGACTGAAAAGGTAGTATGGTAGTCATAACCTTGAAGATATTTTTTGAGTCCAGTTATAAGCGAAGGATTATTTATAAATTCAGATGATCCTTGTATATCAGTTTGCTTCATTATAGTTGCACATACAGAAAGCAGAAAAAGTTCAGTTTAGAAAGATGCCAGGTTTTCCCCCTTAAAACACAGACTAATTTTTTTCTATGAATCTTGGAAATCCCTGCTGCCTTAATCTTGGATCTTCTTGGCACAGTCTCCTCCTTAATTTATACTCCTAAATTGAGTAAATATTAAATCCACACTGGCTAATGGTAAGGTTTCCTTACAGAAGCAATAGTGCAGATCATAATTCTCCCATCAGATCTTCTGAATTCTCTTGACGGGCACTAAATACAAATTCCTGATGGAATTTCATGTTTGTCTCCGGAAACAGATTATGTTTTTAGATCCTGTTCCCTCACAACTTGTTCCTCCAAATTCTGCTCTTCTTTCTTCTGAGTCATCTACAACAATCTCTGGTGGGTCTGCTAGTTCAGTCGGTTGCTGGCCTTCATGTATGTTTTCCCTTCCAAACCAGCTCTCACTTGATTCATAGCAAAGCCAGAATTCAGCTATTTAGTTGGCTGCTAACAAGACTTTTTGTTATTCTTTAAGCTCACTGAAAGACCAGTGCCAGATCATCTTTGATTTCTAGGATATCTTCCCTGTGACTAAAAACTGAACATATTCAGTCTCTGAATCTGCATATGAGGATGAGTGCAAATCTTCAGCGCTGTTCATTCATACGATTAATATTTAAACTCAGTATTATGTAACTCAGTTGACATCGTTCTCACAAGTTTTAGAGTTTTTTAATACTATGGTACAAATATTAATTTTAAAGATGGTAAACAATACTGAAATTGCCGTAGCCATTGTCTTGTCTTCTACCGTATCAGAACAAGGATAATAAAATGGGTTCAGATTTTAAGAGGTTATCATAAAAAGAAAGATGCAATCTTTCCTATTGTATTTCTTCCGTTTCCTGTTGTCAGCATGTCAACTTTCTATACAAATGGAGTATACAGTAATGGAGTAATATATGGAGCTTTAAACTGACCTAAGTATTTCAAAAAGAATAAATAATTTATGCAGTCTTACCACTGTAAATCATTTAAGATCCTCAAATTTTATTATGCCAATAAGTAGACTGAATACTTTTAATAAGCACCATATGTGTTTAATAAAAGATGCTTACTTAAATCTCATGGGCCACATAAAATAGTTTAAAATATAAATGCCTATTATATTACAGAACATGACTCACCTTATTTTTTACTTTTTAAATTTCTCTTATGATTTATTGTTTATTTATTCTCTGATTTAAACAACTTCAATGTATGTTTCATGGTGTTGTGGTTTAAAAGCCTGGCCATTATTAAAATTATTTTTTTAAAGTTCAATGAAAATATATGGTACATTCTTCTGAATGTTATCTGGCTGCAAGATGTGTTTTGCCATATCATTATGATCTGCAAGGGGTCTAAATTATCTTGTAAACTGTGTGACACAGGGGTTTTTAAATTAAGAAAGTTAACTCTTTACTTTTTTTGCTTACCAGTCAGATTTGACTCCTGGAAACGACACGGATAATTCCATGCAGCTTTCTTGGAAGCAATTTGCCTTATTCGCAGGCTGAGAGAGATTGAGCAGCCCTCTCAGCTGACTTCCATCCCTAAGGCAAAATTGGAACTTACCTTCTCCACTCCTAGTTCAGCCCCTTAACTGGTAGACTAGATTAGTTCTGCAATGTGATGAATTCTCAATTTACGACTATAATTGAGCCCAGAATTATGGTCATAAGTCATGCTGGTTGTTTAGTGGGTCATCATGTGACTGATCCAATTTGACAACAAATTGTGAGCAATCTCAAGTCCTTTCCTTGTCCCATGAGGAATTATGGAACAGCATATCTACTCGCTGGTTTCTCGTTCCATGAGATGGTCAGTTCTGCTTTATGCAGAGCTATTTTCACCCTGTAATTTCTTTCCTGGAAGTCTCATTAGCACCTTTTTCAATTAAGTAGAAGTAATAGTAGTAGACATGGATTCTAAGCATTTTCTGTTTTAAACTTGGGGTATATAAGAGAGTGGAAACTACAAACAGAAATGACAAAGACAAAGGTAATTATTTAATTTACCAAATCTTATCTAAAATACCCATTTCCAAATATAGTCTCAATGCAACTGATTTAGCTAAAGCTTTGCTCTGATATAGTTTAGTCTTTAATAAAAAAAAACCTAGAAAGGCTTTTTTCTGTAACCTGTATGCTGAAGGCTTGTGTCCTTTCTATCCCTTCACCCATAATTAATCTACAGCCTTGAGACCTTAAAGTTCCCTCTGTTTTAGTTTATCATGCAAGATGTCCAGGAACAATAGTCATTTATTTAATTTGTGTAGTCCTTCTGTACACAGATGGCATTACTTGGCCTACAGCCTGATGCAAATTTATATGACATTCATATTTTCTTCTAACCATTTACAAGAAAGAAATTAGAATTATGCTAAACTGGTCCCTTCAATGGTTTTAATGTTGTCTTATTGTTCTGAACCCATTTTAATACATGTAATGTATATAAAACCTTCTATAAAAAGGTAAGTTTTCATGAATCTTCTGTATTCATTTTTGAAGGTGGCACTGCAATTTATCCCAAGATAATTTGCATCTGACACTTGTTAAACTGCAGCCACTTGTAGTTTATTAACTAAAAATAAAGGCTTTATGTGATTTTTTTCCTTCCCCAGTAAAAATGACATTTTAAAAAAAAATTCTGTCAAAATATCATTCTAGGGAATATAGAGGAAAGTTTTTGACATGGCTAAACAAAGACAGTCAGGACTGAACTGCTAGTAATCCCATTATCCCCAACATGGTCAAGAAGAGATGTAGAAGGTGTGTGAAGATTTTCCTGACTTTCTGAAGGGTCACAGGATGCCATTTGGAAGTGCTATGATGTCATGACAAACATCTTGGCTGAAGAGCTGAGGTGGCGCAGTGGTTAAATGCAGCATTGCAGGCTACTTCAGCTGACTGCAGTTCGGCTGTTCAAATCTCACCGGCTCAGGGTTGACTCAGCCTTCCATCCTTCCGAGGTGGGTAAAATGAGGACCCGGATTGTTGTTGGGGGCAATATGCTGACTCTGTAAACCGCTTAGAGAGGGCTGAAAGCCCTATGAAGCGGTATATAAGTCTAACTGCTATTGCTATTGCTATTTATTTGACCAATTTTGGGGCCTTTTGGTGTGTTGGCACCAGCAATGATTCTTGGTCCACTGGAGGACCATCGCTACCAAAGAAATGATAGAGGGCCTCATGTTTGTCAATAATTTACTTATTGTCAATCTGCTTTCCTTGGCTCAGCTTTCCTTGCTCATGGCTCACATCTAACTTATTCTATAGTTTGTTTTTTCATACACAAAAAAAAAACCTTTAGAAAAACTTGGATGACTGATAGTTGTTCTTAAATATGTTTCGGAAACTGTTTCCACTGCAATCCTGGCTCCATTACAGTAAAGAATAGCTTTTCTCTCTGGAAGAGAGGGCCTGAACATATTTCTAAAACAGTATAAGAGAATTACTACATTTAAACTTAAAACAGCTGTCATTTTCTAGAAATTATGGAAATAAAACAACTGTAGCAGTTGCACAATTATCTGAGAGTACGTTTTGGAAAAAGAGATGGAGGTTGATTTGTGAATGTAATTGTAAGTTTTCTAAGAAGAAGACAACAGAGAAAATGGTAGGAACAGAAGAAATTTAAAAAGACAAAAACTGTCTATTTTTTAAAATTTGGCTTGGAAATCAAAAGAGGAGGGGGGAAATTTAGGATTGCAAGATAGATTCCAGCCATGATTTAAGAAATGCAAAGGAAAGAAAGATGAAAGAAAGGGGAAAAATAATAAAGATCTCTACTGAATAATTTGATATAGTTGGGGGGGAAAAAACGACCCTGTTTTGCTACTCAATTTAATATTAGTTTTAAAAAGTGTAACAAAATATTGATTTGGGCCCCAAATCCTTCAACATTTTTTATTAATGGCAAGGTGAAGGGAATGTGTAATAATTTCAAGATTTGGATAGGACACCCAAAATACTGCCTTTCTTACTTCCAGAGTGGTATCATTAGCATATTTGCAGTTCTTTTTTTTAAATCCAGCCTTACTCATGATATATTTATGTTGAAATATCTATCAACTAATTTGGCTTACAGTTACAAGGGAGGTTATGTAATTTAGTTAACCATCTTGAGTATTACTTTCCTTCAACCATGTTTCAACTTAATAGTGGATATAGGAAGAAACTACCAATATTCCTGGCACGATTTCCTCTAGTGAAATGAAAGGGGATTGGGATATTCCCTTTGATATGTATATATATATATATATATATATATATATATATATATATATATATATATATATATATATATATATATATATATATATATATATATATATACACACACATACATACATACACACACACACACACACACACATACACACATACATACACACACACACATACGTGTAGCAACTTTTACTAAAGAAATAACATTAATCTCTTAATTTCCTAGAAATGACACATCTGTGGCAGGAGAACACCAGTTAGAACAGCAAACCAAAAGCAAAACTTCTTGTTTTGTAATAAATGATCAACTTTATTTGTAGGTATGGATTCAGTCTTAGGCACAGAATTGATCCATTAAAATTAATGGGTTAATCTTTATTAAATTTCTCCATTGAGTTCTGTGGGTTTAGTTCAGCTAAAAGTAAATTGGGTTCAAAGCCATTATGTTTATTTAATTATGCAAGATTTTGCATTGCAAACATTATACTAAAGAGACATTTGTCAGGTTGTCAAAAGGGCGCTAAAAATGAGCATAGGTTTCCATGCTGAACAAGAAAATGCTGAGGCAATGCTACTCCATTTCATTTATCTGGAGGAACTGTAATAAGCTTGCAAAGGTGGGAGCATTAAATCTTGTTCTTCCTCTTGTGAAGTGTTCTCTGGGGAACTACACTTCATTAAGAGAAAAGGAAATTCATTCCAACTTGTTGCCTCCAAGCAAAAAAGGATGAGATAAGCACTGGACCACATTTATTACAAATAAATAATCAGACATCGTTCTACAGAGAAAGGGCCAAGAACTATCTAGGAAGTGGATTCAAAATAATTTTGAAGAATATAGATAGCAGTCAGAATCAGGGAAGCTTTTTTAGTAAGATCTGAATTCTAAATTATGTATTTCCATGATTTCTGTTCAGTTTGATATTCATGGCACAATTCAATTTCTTATTTGTAAGAAATTCTATTACTTGATTGTCTTCTTCAAGTCTATTGAATTTGATGTAGCTGATTGACTGCCTACTTTTCTTTGGAAACTAAGAATCACTGGGACCTGAGAAACGGGCTGTTCTGACCCCGTTCCCCAAACATGACAAACCCTTTGCAGTTAACTCAAAGATTCCTTTATTAGGAGTGCTGGCAGCCTTGGCAAAAAGTCTCTCTCACAGCAGGCTAACAAGTCTGTCCGGTAGGGAGATGAATATCTGTCTGCCACATCTATTCATCTCTGCCCCTGCCTTTTATCCCCAGAGTTAGGGTGGGGTTTTGCTAGCAGCAGCGGCTCTTCCGTCCCGAGAATCAGCCCACAGATTTCCACTGCTCTCCCCTCCTCTGCCTTCTGTGCATCTTCATGTCAGGCACTAGACCCATCTCTTTCTCCTCTTCCTCATCAACCACCTCCAGACCTGGGGGCTGTTGACTCTCCATCTGAGGGCTGATGGATGGCTCAGGCTCCACCTCTGTCTCTCTCTCTGCCAGCTCCATTCCCTCTTCCCCCTCGGAGCTCTCAGGTTGCCTTGGTGCTAACCCTGACTCCCACAACACCTCCTCATCTGATTCAGCTGCTGGAGGGGCCAGCGACCCACAGCTACAACACAGGCAAGGGATATCAGAATGACACATAAGATGTCACAATGAAAGTCCCTCCTTTCTATGTGCATTAAAGTGCTGCTGTCAACATTCAAATGAAATCAGTGACTGCCACTCCCAAGAACAGTAAATTGTGAGATACTGTTTAACTTCAGTATTATGTAAATGCTAGTTGAATACAGTTTAAATTTTGTAGAATGATGACTATTTGAACATGTTTGCTATTTCCTATATAGGTCTGATTGAAGATTGACATGACGAACATCACCAAATGATTAAAGACAATTCCATTTCAACTTTCAGATTGCACATGTTTAAATTGGAAAAAGCTAATTTTCTCTTATTTTCACGTTGAGTATTGTTGAGTTGGAACCACACATATTATTAGTTCTTTTTGTATTTAGGCTGAATCAGAGATGGGTTGCTCCTGGTTTGGGCCAGTTCGGCCAAACTGGTAGACGTGGCAGCGGAGGCTCCACCCACCCACCCACCCAGACGCTTCTGTGCGAACCAGTAGTAAACCAGCTAGCAACCCACCACTAGGCTGAATATCTAATTGATGATAACCGCATTATAGAAATGTTAACTTGAAAAGGTGAATTGCATATAAGAAAAGGATAAAAAGAGAAATATTATTTTAAAAAACACTTGTTATTCAACCAGCACAAAATGTGTCTTTTTGTGTAGATTTTGTGTTATGATTTTGTCTTCAACATACCTTTAGCACTAAACTGGGTATAAATGTCATGACTTTTTCAACTTTCTAAACTGTACAGTTGATATTTAGGAATGTTACTTTATTTAGGATATTTAGGAATGCATTCTCAAAATTGAAACATAAAAGCATATTGTACCTTAAGGTCATTAAAAATATTTAGATACCACTAAAAATAACATGTATTTATTTCCTAGCTAAAAAGCATGATATTTCAGAGTTTTATGAAATTGTTAATATTTATGTGGTTATCATTTTTAAAATCTAAATGTTGTCTAAGGGAGATAAAAGATCTCATTCATGCATAGGATCAAAAGAATATTACATCACACAGTTATAGATTACATTCAGCAAATAATCAGAAACTTTTTATTTAGGATTCTGTTTTTAAAGTTTTTCTTGATTTTGGTTTTCTTCTATCGTATTTTATTACTAAAGCTGGTGCTAAAAAAATCAAGATTGTATGTTTTCTGATAATTTTCCAAGAGTTTTCTGCTTAGCACATATAATGATAATTTGAAGGGGTAAGAATGAAAAACTAGAGAATAAACTTTGATAATATGCCTTTTAGTATAGCATCTTAAGTTATACTAAAACTATTTTTCTGCATGAAAATATTGACCATATGACCTACTTTTTCTAAATATTTTGTTTACAATATAAGAAAAATAAATAATGTGCTAGTTGACAGCATGCTCCAGTAAAGGATAATAATTCACACATAATTACAACATTACTTAGAAATGCTTGATTATAGTGTGCACTTTTGTAATTAGTATCTGGCACTTCAAAAAAGCAGTGAAAATCATTTTTAAAAACCCATACATTTCAGGATTGAAACATAAAGCTTTGAACATATTAATGATGATAAAGGGAATGGGAACAATTTGTTAGAGCTTGAATTAATTTTTGCCATCAAACATAAGGTTTGTATAAGAATATAATGTTCCTCACATACGAACAGTTTTTATGGGTGATGTTCTTAAATATATTGCATGCCTTTATAATCCACATAACAGTTTCATTTTTTAGGAGTTGCTAGAATGATATTTGTGGGTGTCTTGGCATGTACAGTATCCCAGATGGTATCTGTGGAATGTCAAAATTATTATTTTTAATAATGACCAAAATTTCAAACATATCTTTCAAAATATTATTTTAGTGCCCATGCTAGTTTGGGCATCTATAAAGGTTGCTAATCCTTATTCTATTTATTAAATCTCAAAATCAATTACAATAATTCCATAGTTAAAATGTAGATTTTAAATTAAAATACAGTGAAAAAATTGGTGAAATTCATTATGTAAAATAAAAGGCATTAAGTATATAATGAGGAACGTTTGAATTTCACCGTTTGGAGGAGGACCCTCCTCTTCCCCTTCTTCTCTTGCAACCACAGCTGGACAGAGAGAGATACAGAGAGGGGGGCTAGAGATAGAAAGGGAGAGGGGGGAGATAGAGACACAGAATGAAACGGGGGAGAGACAGAGAGATACAGAGGGGGAGAGAGAGATGATGTGGAAAGGGAGGAAGATAGGGAAAAGAGGAGAGACACAGGGAGACAGATACAGAGGGAGAGAGAAACAGATACAGAGAGGGGGAGATAGAGAGGGAGATACAGAAAGGGTGGGAGGGAAAGATTTTTGTTCTGGGTGTTTTTTAACAACGGTTCTCTGCCCTAATGACTGCTAGATAGGTGTGGCTAGGGGGGGGCATGAATGATGTTGAGTTGGCCACGCCCACTCAAGTTTTGTGACTCACAGTGTTTTCTGTAGGAAACGGGTCCAAATGGCTCTTTGAGTCTTTAAGATTGCAGACCCCTCTTATAGGGCATGATAAAAATATTGAAAGCCTGACTAAGATTCTTTTGTTATGCCAAATAGAGTCAAGGCCCAGCAATCTTGGATTTCTTTCTCATTCCCTCCTATCTTTCTAGATTAACTTCAAGTTTCAATAATAGCTGCTACACATCTTATTTAAGGCTATTTCCTATCTTCACCATGATGAGATGGCATTGCAGGAAGGGGTTCCACCACAAATGCGTGAACAACAAAAGCGCGCCTCACTAAACCGCGGTGACAAAACCGTGCGACGAAGGAGTGAAGAATGACCCCTGAAGCGCGCCGACAGAAGCGCGATGTAACCTAACCCAAAACCTAACCCTAAACCTAACCCTAAACGTTACCTTAACTTAAATCGCGCTTCTGTCTGCGCGCTGTTGTCGGTGCGCTGTTGTTGACGCTTTTGACATAGCGGTTTTAGCACCGCGGTTTTGTTGGCGCGCTTATGACGTTCGCGCTTTTGTTGGGTCACGGAGCAAGGAGGGCCTCGGAGAAAAATAAAATATTAAAGCTTTGATGTTTTCCTAGGATACATTTATGCACTGTATTTGTGAGTTGCTTAGGACATTATCTTAGCCTCTAAACAATTCTAGAAATAGATTTGATTGAACAATTGCATGTTGCTCAAGGCTCCTATTTTTAGAGCTCTATAAGAGTTTTCATATTCATTCAAAACTCCCGTAACCAATAGCATATACTGATTGGTAGCTCTCCAATTTGACAGCTTACAGTGTAAGTGTTTCATCACTTTGGTAACCTGTCATTTGATTTGTTCATTGTTTTCAACTACTGTACTCTGTTTTACTGTACAAAACTCAAAGTCAAAAATACTAATCTGATATGTATGATTCACTACAGGGTAGTACATGGTTGGTTTCTTTGCAGTATAGAATAAATCCTCTGCCATATATCAAGTAAAACTTTATCATAAAACATTAGGAATCAAATTTATATAGAACACTCTTTGGGAGGAGGGAATGAAGAGGGATTTTTTTATACTATCCAGCATCAAATATTGGTTCCACCACAAATGCGCGTACAACAAAAGCGCGTGTGACTAAAGCGCGGTGACAAAACCGCACCGTCAAAACCGCGCGACAACAGCGCGACAACAGCGCGACAACAACAGCACGCCGACAGAAGCGCGCTGTAACATAACCCTAAACCTAACCCTAAACCTTACCTTAAGTTAAATCGCGCTTCTGTCGGCGCGCTGTTGTCAGCGCGCTTTTGACATCACGGTTTTAGCGCCGCGGTGTTGTCAGCACGCTTTTGACGTTCGCGGTTATGTCGTGCCACGCAAATATTAGGTAAAAGACAACACTTAAGACTGCATTAAAACCATGAGATATGATTTGTAAAACCTATTAATGGAGTTACATTTCAGTCTTCAGAGTTTTATATTTGATTCCATCCAACAAGTAATATTTTAAAGAAAATACATTCTGCAATTAGCACTGCATATAATTTAAAGTATGTGTTACAATAGCTGAAGAATTGTAAGCTGGTGTAGGGTAGTGGTTAAAGTTCTAGACCTGGCATGTCTAACTTGTGGCTCATGAGCCACATGCGGCTCTGAATGGCTACTAATGTGGCCCCACAAGATTGTAAACTTAACATTATTATCTATGTAATTTTATATACATTATCTATATTATATATTTTATATATGGCCCAAGACAATTCCTCTTCACTCAAAGTGGCTCAGGCAAGCCAAAAGGTTAGCCACGTGTGTAGACTTACGTCAATCTTTCTTAGATATGTAAGTCAGTGGGTGGCTTTTTTATTATGTACTACCGGTATGTAGCTGGCTTAATAAAAAGCAAAGCTGGAGTCTCAAGTCTTTTTTACTCCCACTGACTTCAGCATTAACAATTACAAATAAAATTATAATAATCACCATATCTTAGATGTACCCATCATTTTGCTGCTGACATAATGGAAGTACAGATTTTAAAAATCTGTTATATTTTATTGGGGGGAAAAGGTGAGTTTATCACTTTTTCTTTTGGCTAAGGTATTTGTTCCCAATGCTATGCTTGGGATTTTAATTCCTGCTATATATGCATCAATCAGAATTTCTTATGTAGATGAAACTCTTTGTATAAAAACTATAGCCAAAATTTATTGCATTTCACTTAAATGACTGCTCAGAATATCTAATAGGTGTATGCACATTTTGAGAATAATTTTAAAGTAGTACTTTGAATCTTGTGTGAGCATAGCTCCCCTCTACTATACAATAAAACAGCCTATTTTTTTCAAACTTCCATTCAAGCTTTAAATGCTGCTACTTAAAGATGTCCAGTCGTTAAGCTTATTCTTAATATAGCAGCATTTTTAATAGAAACACATGGAAATCTGAAAAAGCCAGGCTGCTAATGAACAGCAAAAATTTACTGCGTTTGTGCACAGCACAATATCTATAATTTCTAATATTTACATAGTCTAATATTAAGTACATAGTTTTCTTTTAAAGAAAAATTAAATCTCTGAAACCTCTTTCACATGCTGTTAAATTATAGTGCGCTTGGAAGAGGAAATTATTAAAATGGAGAAAAATATTAAGTATATATAAAATATAATTATCTAGATTAAGTCAGACAATTTTTACCTTGACTCCAATCTCTGGTTTTGCCTATTCTTTTGAATGGGCTCCCAGGATGCCACATGATCCTCTTATTTTCCTCTGTATCAGGGATTCCCAAATTGGACAAATTTCAATGAGGCTATCTATTGTTTTTATTGTTGATTACATAGTCAGCCAAATGTTTAGACTGGATCTGGAGTTTTTATTCACCTATTGAATCACTATTGGTACTACCCCCTGTAAACACTAGTTCTTCATCTGTTTGCAAGTTTTGGTATTTTGTGATTTTCACCAGTTCTGTTTGCACCCCGCAGAGAGGGCCTGCAACTTGGGTGTCTTCCTGGATCCACAGCTGACATTAGAACACCATTTGTTGGCTGTGACCAGGGGGGCTTTTGCCCAGGTTCGCCTGGTGCACCAGTTGCGGCCCTATCTGGACTGGGAGGCACTTCAAATGGTCACTCATGCCCTTGTCACCTCAAGGCTCGATTACTGCAACGCACTCTACATGGGGCTGCCCTTGAAGAGTGTTCGGAGACTACAGTTGGTCCAGAATGCAGCCACGTGAGCGATATCTGGTGTACCTCGGTACACCCATGTTACACCTATCCTCCGCGAGCTGCACTGGCTCCCCATTGGTCTCCGGACACGCTACAAAGTGCTGGTGATTACCTTTAAAGCCCTACATGGCATTGGACCTGGATATCTGAGAGACCGCCTCCTGCTACACACCTCCCAACGTCCGATAAGAACTCACAGGCTAGGCCTCCTCCGGGTGCCGTTGACCGGTCAATGCCGGCTGGCGACCACTCGGGGGAGAGCCTTCTCTGTAGCTGCTCCGGCTCTGTGGAACGATCTACCAGCAGAGATCCGGACCCTTCCCACTCTCGTGGCCTTCCAAAAAGCCACCAAAACCTGGCTGTTTCGACAGGCCTGGGGTTGCTGATTTTTTAAAATCAGGTCCAACCCCCAGTTAAGCCAAATGTATGTTGTGTGTTTTTAAACTGTGTATGTTTCTTTTTCCTATGTGTTATTTATTTTATTTCGTATGTGTAAGCCGCCCGGAGTCCTCCAGGATTGGGTGGCATATAAGCTCATTTAAATTGCGAATTGCTTTCCTTTCTATTCTGCTGTTCTCAGATGTCCACTATTCAGTCTTTTTTTTGCCTTTCTTATCAACAGTTGTGAAGTCTGGGGTATGATGTGGCAGGTGGTTGCCTGAATTCTAAAGACTCAGAGCCCTTTAGCTTCTTCATTTTCTGCTTCTTTTATCTATTTTGTAGTCCCATCAATGCACCACTGTTGCTACTTTGTCATGCTCTTTTGTGTTCTTCTTGCAGCAGCTAACTAGGTGCTCCACAGTTTCTTTGTTTGGTCTTTCTTGTAGACCAGTTTGATATAGCTAGTATTTAGTTATTGTTGTTATTATTTGTTACACTGTTAAGTAATATTTATTAAATTATTTCATATAATAAATGTTTTGGGGCACATAATCCCATTTTGCAACCTTTTGATAAGCAAAGAATAGGGAAACCAGATTCATTTAACAACCGTCTTACTAATTTAACTACTGTGGTGATTCACTTAACAACTGTGACAAGAATGATTGTAAAATGGGGCAAAACTCACTTAAGAAATTTCTCACTTAGCAACATAAATTCTGGGCTCAATTGTGGCTGTAAGTCAGGACTATCTTTTTTGCAAAAAAAAACCTTAAACATGTTTCTTAGAGTTTAAAAAGCTAAAAATGGCTTTCAAATTAGTCCTGGAAATAGGCTAGTATCCAATACTATCACTTCTGTGATATGACTATACATTCGTTTTTGTTTGAAATATATATCGTTAATCACTGTACTGCTATGCAAATTTTTGGTGCAGATGTTATGTTGCTTTTCATTGGAGTCCTGCACAAATCTGTGCAGAAATAAGCTCCATGGAATTCATTGTGTCAATTTTTCTGGAATAAAATTGTCTTATCTTTTCATGAACTCAAATTCCCTACTGGCTTTTTATGCTCTCTTAGTCTCCATTTCATTTGCTGATCCTGCATGTGTAATTTAGTTTCAGGTTCATGTGAATGAATATTCTGATAGAGTCAACTGGACACACTTTAAAATATGGATAATTAAGCTTGCCAGGCATTAGACATATTTATTTTGAGATATCTGGTTCAGGAACCGGGTACAGTCCAGATTGAAGAAAGAGATATGCACACTTATCAGGCATATTGCAAGGAGGAAAATTCATTATTTGACGAACAGATGAGGCTTTGGGAACATTTTGAGGCTTGCCAGGCTGCAATAACTGAATGGATAGAAGCCGTGGATAAATTATTCTAAAACCAATTCTATTTTTTAATATGATACAGATATGAGATAATGCTCTCAGAAATCTGTTGAAAGGAAAATAAATGTAGTTTTTGTTTGTTTGTTTGAAAGAATCAAAACTTCAGATTATTTCCCCATTGCAATAGGATTTGAAAACATAGCACCCTTTGACAGGATGAGGAAAATAAAATCCTGGCAAGTGTAAAATGTGTATGTGGCGTTTGAAACTGACACACAGTGCCTTTAATATGTATAGATAGAAGAATAATATCTGTTGTATCTGAATTATAGTAACTTGTGCGTTGCTTAGAAACAAATCATGTCAAGTTGATTCTCCATATTTTTTTTTACTTTTAAAAACCCCAACAACTCCGTTACCATCCCTGGCTATTTTTTTCTTCAAATTTTCATATATATATATGATGACATGTCATAGTAGGAGGCAGGTAATTTGCATTACGTTACATTTTCAAAAAGGAATGCTCACCCAATGCAGAACATGGACCATTCATAATACAAACTTGAAAATTATCCATGCATTCTGCAAAATCATTTTGTGTTTCATAGAACTCCTGGTTATTTCTTGAACCAAATATTTCTTTCCAAGCTCATCACTTGATTGCCATTTCAGGATTCTTAGAGACTACTATATATAATATGCCGGTAACTAATATTTGAGGTGGATATTAGAATGATGAACTTTTTTGCACTTGCCCAGAAATGGATAGCAATAGCAATAGCAGTTAGACTTATATACCGCTTCATAGGGCTTTCAGCCCTCTCTAAGCGGTTTACAGAGTCAGCATATTGCCCCCAACAATCTGGGTCCTCATTTTACCCACCTCAGAAGGATGGAAGGCTGAGTCAACCCTGAGCCGGTGAGATTTGAACAGCCGAACTGCAGTCAGCTGAAGTAGCCTGCAGTGCTGCATTTAACCACTGCGCCACCTCGGCTCTCTCTGAAGGGTATTCTATAATCTTTTGCCTATTGATTGACAAGATTAAGATTATGTCTTCTTGCACAAATTTAAGAATTAAGTTGTGATTCCGACCCCACCAATTATTCTGTTGCTGTTTGAACTATGCTTTTTGGAAAGGGTTCAAATATAATTAAGACATAGACGCTGAATTTCAGTATATGGGGAAACTAAATTAGCAATTCAAATTATGGACCTTTTAATATTTTACATTTTTCTTTTTAATTTTGGAATCTCGTTCTAAACTGATCATATCTCTAGGGCTTTTCTGAACACCAATTTAGCAAGTGACCAGGCAGAAACATTGGCTCAGATTGCTAACTTGTTAATGGGTTTACATTAACTTTCTCATCATTAGGCAAATGAAACGTTTACTTCGACTTAATGTTGATAATAGCAATAGCAATAGCAGTAGACTTATATACCGCTTCATAGGCCTTTCAGGCCTCTCTAAGCGGTTTACAGAGAGTCAGCATATTGCCCCCAACAATCTGGGTCCTCATTTTACCCACCTCGGAAGGATGGAAGGCTGAGTCAACCCTGAGCCGGTGAGATTTGAACCGCTGACCTGCTGATCTAGCAGTAGCCTGCAGTGCTGCATTTAACCACTGCGCCACCTTGGCTCTAAAAAGCACATTTTTCTTATTTTGGATATTGCTAGGCATAATGACTATACACACACATACGCGTGCATGCACACACATGCAATGTCTTCCTCTTTTTTTTCAAGGTGACATGCATGCTTTTGCTATGTGTATGAAGAAATGGAAAATTTGGGAAAGTTTGAGAAGTTAGTTAGATAGTTGTTGGATGGCAATAAAAAGGAGGGGTTGTAGTGACAGGAGGTAAATCTTGGATTGGTAAAGTAATGATTTAGAAGGAATAGAAATGTTGGATGTGATTAAATGATAGGGGAAGATTGTTGGAAGGACTGATTAGCAAGAGGTTCACTGCTAAAAAAATATTTAGCCTATAAGATATCAAGAGCTGAGTGAAGACTGCCTAATACTAAATGTAGTGAAAAATGTAGTGAAAATAGATTAGTCTCGTTTTTAATCAATTGATTCTGGGGTTTTTTTTGCATTTATTTATTCTGTAACTATTCATGCCTCAAACATTCAATTCAGTCGTGGTTTTCAAAAAAAATTTTTACTACCGGTTCTGGGAGCATGGCTTGGTGGACATAGTATGGGAAGGATACTGTAAAATCTCCATTGCCTTCCCACTCCAGGGGAAGGTTTCTGCAAAATCCCCATTTCCCCCCCCCCCCCCGATCAACTGGGACTTGGGAGGCAGAGAATAGATGGGAGGTGGAGCCAGTCAGAGGTGGTATTTACCAATTCTGAGAACTACTCAAAATTTCTGCTACCGGTTCTCCAGAACTGGTCAGAACCTGCTGAATACCACCTCTGATTCAATTGTCATATTCTTTGCTGAATATTTAAATGGTTTCCTGCAATCCATAAAAGTTCACAAACAAATCTGAGTAGCCTATCTTAATCTGATCTTTTTTTCCTTGAGAAATAGTTGTCAGAAACCTTAAATGTCTTCTCTTTCTAATAAAACTTCATTTATTGTGTCTCCAAATTTTAAAGTATTATGCTCCTTTGTTCCAATACTGCATTTTTGTCTTAAAGTACATAATATGGTTTTTCTTTGTGCTGTTTGTTTTTTAGTCAGTACATTTATTGAATTTCCAGTGGTTCCTCTTGATCTAGATTAATGTTTTTCAAACTCGGCAACCTTTAAGAAGTGTGGACTCTCACAATTCCCCTGCCAGCTTAAAGTTTATACATCTTAAAGTTGCCAAGTTTGAAAAACAGTGATCTAAAACCAAAACTCTCTTTGAGTACATTTTCCATTTAAGTCTTCTCTACCAAATTCCAAACCACCAATGTTTTTATGCAGTTCTGTTTTTTTGCTATTTGTAAACCAGTTTCTATCTTTAACTTTGACTTCTGAATCTTTAATATGAGATAAATTCTTGTTGTTTTGCTTGTATGGGTTTATTGTGCTCTTCTATTAGGAGTTGTTAATTTATCACATATATGAATGTTAGGAGTTCCTTCGATAAAAGTAATCTATATTCTTCCAAGTTTTTTTTTAATGTGCATAACACAACTTTTTGGATTTTACTGATGCCTAAAGCCTCACTCAATTTTCAAAGGTATTTTTAAATATTTTATTTAGTTAAAGATTTAGTAACCAGTCTTTTGATCCTAATATTTTAAGTAGATTGTTGTAAATAAACAAAATCTAGCATACGCAGTAACCCTCACAATCATTCGACCTGTGGTTGGTATTAAAGGCTAGAATGTGCTTCTTTCAGTTTTGCAGTTCTAAAATAACTTTGCAGATTAAATATATACCATTGATTGAATACAATATAATCCTGTACCTATGCCTTTAGAGGTTAACCTGTCCAACTCAGCTATAAGAAAGAAAGAAAAGAAAATCACGCTTATTGTATACAATTTATTTAGGATAACAATTTATTGATTTTAATTCAGAATGTAGATTGGTTGTGATCAAATGAAGTAGGTCTGAAGTGGTATATATACAACAATGGTATGAAAAAATATAGTAAACCCAATAAGAATGCACAGGGGCATGAAATTCTTGGTTTTACTTCTTATTTATAAGCTGTTCAGAGCTTAATGACGTTGTGAGTTGAATATAATTTTTTAGGTAATATTTTTTATATTAGGTCACCAATGGAAGTTCAGTACTTCAATTAGATCTTCTAGTATTTTGCCACTATAATGTAAATTAATAAGAGGCAAGACAAGGTGATAATAGAAATTACCATTACTGATTGTTGTAGATAACCAGATATTTTGTTTGAATTCACTTGCAGATCTAAAGAGAATTTTCCATATTCTGCTTTATAATAAGGTTTTTAAATTTCATAATTACCTTTCAGGCTATAGTTGTTAATGATCCTAATAGCCTTATATTGCCATCTGGTATTAGAAAACGGCTTCCATTGTGCTGTACATATTTTTAACTTTCTGTTTCAGTATTTGCTTTTTAAGCTCATGGCAAAGGAGACAAAATGGCATTAACACAGATATATTTGTTCAGATTCAGAAAGTAGATTGACATGTGGAAGTCAATTTAGATGCATCCATATTGCAAGTCATAGTGAAAAGTGTGTTTGTGTGGCGGGGAGGGGAGGTGGGATATTTGAGAAGTGGGAGGAAAAATACAATTGAAAGGAAAATAATACAAGGGTACATGCAAATTAGCTTTTTCTTGTTTTCCTTTTTGGCTTCATAATATTGATTGTTATTACTATTATAAAAGTGTATCTAATTTATTCTTATTTTCCAGTTTAACTTGGACAAATTCAGCAGCTACACAGCTAAGTCACCTTTCAACCAAAGATGTGCAGTTTTTGAGCTAGGAAATACATTTAGCCTTTAGATTGTGTGTGACAGAAATCAAACCAAACTCCAAATACTAAAAATAACCAGGAGGAAAAATGGATAGAGTCAAGACAAAGCTAACACTGATTTGGATTCGATTGAAATGTGGTGAAATCAGCTCAGTACTATATGGATTTCCATGTCTTTAATTATTTTCTCTTTCTGTCAAAATTACAATTTGATTGTATGGACACTGAGCTTAACATAGGCAGCCTGGCTCCTCAGTTGGGTTAAGTGTTTTGAAAGCAGAGGTACCTTACTGTTCTTGAGGAAAAATAACGGAAGGGGAATTCCTGAGGTGGTATCATCAGGTTGTTAATAGCAAGAGAGCTCCCAGCAGTGGTGCAACAAATTACAGTGCCATCAAAATGATAAATCTGAATGTAAATCTGAATGGCATGTTTGGGTAATATGATATCCGAAAACAATATGTAGGTTGTGTCATTTGAACAATGACACCCAGGGCATCATTTGCCTTGTGTATGACCATTCTTCTCATGCCCATTGGATGAAGTAACATAGCATATTCCTGTCCAAGAATAGTAGTTAGGCATGACTGCAGCTAGTGCTTAATAAAGCTCTATATTATATATCACTACATAAGAAACATACACCACTCTCCTTTGGGACATCTCCCCTTCCTAAATTTTCTTCTGTGTCAAAATCCTCAATATTTTACATGTTCATCTATATATCTGCATGGTTAAAATACCAATTACCCATTGTTTGGCCTTCTGATAGCTGAAGTCATTAAATTGATATGATATTTACATATAGAAGTGACCCTTAGCATCACCACAATTTAGACAAGCAAGAGAATGGAAAATAGTATGTACATTAAAAAAAGGAATTTGGTAGAATGCTGTCTTCGTTTTTCATTAAAAATAAAAACTTTTTAAAAGTTTTCAACTTTTGTTCTAAGCATGCTGAAATGGAACAAGAAAAAGAACAAATCTCCTGGCCTTTTGACTGTAAGAGCTAAACTAAACTTAAAGAATACTGCAAAGCCTGGGGATGTAAATGATGCTCCTACATCTAGCTCTGAATATTTTATCTCGTTAATCTATATGTTCTTTATTGCAGTTATATTGGCGGTGGACGCAAATATTATTTTTACTAACTTTTTTAGCCTTTGATTTTTTTTTTAAACAAGGAGGCATTATGCTATGTGTAATGAACTAATAGAAATGTTGAAATATGTTTTACAATATTGGAATGCCCACAGGATTTATATAAGATCTAAAAACATTACTGTAAACAAGGACAATGATAGTGGCTGATGTTTTGCTTCACAATTTGCCAGATTCTCATTCATTTTTTCTAAACAAAATATTAAAATACAGTAATATGAAATGAGGTAGAAGAGGAAAACTCACCAGCATAGCCAATATATTGCCACAATAAGGAATCATGTATCTTGGATAATTCAAATTTGTGCACCTTGATACCTTATTTTGATTACATTAAATTTTTCTGATAAATAATGAAAATCACAATTTAATAGAATACATTCTACAGATATCATAGAATGTTAATATTTCTCTATAAATTATCTCATGAAAGGATGCCAACATTGTTAGCTATATTAGATTATTAGTACTTCTTTGCATGGATTTTTTTATTTGTATATTTTATTTGTAGAACCTTAAGGAACAAAGTGCATAAAGTTATATAAGAATATTTTGATCATAAATGTAAATTCTGATATCAGACTCAGATTCTTATTTGCTTAAATATGCTGAATACAATAAGAAGAATTTAAAAATATATAAATAATTTTTATATTTAACTGCCATAAAGGGAAAAAACCTAAGAAACTGATTTTTGGAGGTACTGAATTCATGAGAAAAAAACGTTCTTGTCTTTTGCTGAAAATAATATCATTAGCAGATAAATTTGGAGAATATTTTTATATATTTTGAAATAGTATACTCCAGCCATATTGTAATGGAGTACAATTCAAACTGGACCAATACTTTACTCAGAATAACTGCTACTGAAATTTAATCAAGCAATGAGCTGATTATACCACAGAACGTATTGATATGAATATCTTTTATATGCTATCAATAGTTTGGCTATTTAGCTTTAAAAATCCTAGTTAGGACTACAAATTTATCATGATATATTCAAGGCTTTATTTTATGATTCTAAAGATAATTACAATTGAAAATTAAATTGGTTAATTTATGGGTTAAAAAGCTATAACAAAAAACAGTACTTTCCTATTTTGTCCTAATAAGATTCTTTTTTTTCTATTCAGTCATGTCCAATTTTTGGAAATTGCCTGGACAAGTCAGTGCAACTTTCTTGACAATGTTTTTTAGAAATGATTTGCCATTTACTCCTTCCTAGGGCTGAGAGAAAGTGACCAGCCCAATGACACCCAGCTGGCTTTGTGCCGAAGGCAGGACTGAAAGTCATGGTCATATAGTTTCCTCTTAATAAAGAAATGCTTTAAAATGTGATCAAATTTCAGAAATAAAATTCTACATTCTGTCTGCCCAGACTTAAGGAATGTTTGTTTCATTTTGAAAAGAAATACCTTAAAAGACAAAGACATTTTACCCTGATATATTAGGATACCTGTGGACCCCCTGTTTCTTGTGAAGAGTTGCAAGATCCCATTCCCCCCCCCCCTTTCATGGCGATTATAGAATGAAAGATCCAGAAGATATTTATGGAAATTTATAATATAGAAAATATGTGGGAATTCAGGCCCATGGAAGTGTTCACATGTGATCCATTCATCTGATTCCCTTCTTCCTTAGGTTGCCTGTGTAGAGAATTGTAGGGCATGTGGTTGATGTTGCAAGGAGACAAAGCAAAGTTTACTGGGACAAATGAACAACACTCTACATCTTGAATGCCTACCCTCTTTTTTAAAGTTGCGTTTCCTATTTTGAATTTTTAACTTGTGTGACATATGTTGAAGATTCTCACGTCGAAATTTATTGAAGATTTATAGCTGTAGATATGTTTACATATAGTTAATTATATTTGTTGGATTCCAAAATGTGAAAATTGTTTTCCTAGTTGTTTTCTGTATGCTGTAGGAATGTCGAGGGAAACCAGCAAGGTTTCTTGAGAAAAATTCAATCCTAATGTAGATCAGAGCATCAGAAGAAATTTGTTTTGCCTTTATTAAAATGCAGTTTCTGACACTAATGTATTCACCTTTTCTATCCTCACTAGTCAATACTCTCATTTCTTCAACTGCTTCGGCCCCTTCATGAATGTAACAAATGTATCAGGAAATGGCATTGCTGCCTGGGAATGCAGAGCCCGAATTTACTGCATATTCTTACAACAACTTGGAAACTCTTTGTGATGTGCAGACAAAGAAAGGCGTATTCTACAAAAAAGCAAAACTTCTCAGTCCTGGGGAAGACTTGTATTGTTTTGCCTGTAGGGAGGATCGTACCAGGAATGTGATAATCAATGTAGGTGGCATAAAATACAAAATTCCATGGACCACGTTAGAGAATTGTCCCTTGACCAGGCTTGGAAAGTTAAAATCATGCAACAACTATGACGAAATAATGGATATATGTGATGATTATGATGTCAACTGCAATGAATTCTTTTTTGACCGCAATCCTTGTGCCTTCAGGACCATCATGACTTTTTTGACCGCTGGGAAGTTAAGGCTCCTCAGGGAAATGTGCGTGCTCTCTTTCCAAGATGAACTGGTTTACTGGGGGATAGAAGAGAAACATTTGGAGTGGTGCTGTAGAAGAAGACTACGACAGAAAGAAGAAGAGATAGCGGAGGCGGCATTGTTTGAAGAAGAAGAAGAAGAAGAAGAAGTAGTAGCTAACGAAGCACCCCAATGTGCCTACAAGGATAGCAGCCGCTTGCATTTGTGTATGAGAAAGCTCAGGGACATGGTGGAAAATCCTCATTCAGGGATCCCGGGAAAGATCTTTGCTTGTATATCGGTTTCTTTTGTTGTCATCACTGCGGTTAGCCTCTGCATTAGCACCATGCCAGACCTCAGAGAAGAAGAAGATCGGGTAAGTGCACCCTATAAAAATGATGTCCCCCAATTGTAAACATTGCCAGAGACGTCTATGTCAATATTTGTTTATTCACTTGCTCTTGTATGTGCATATATGCATATGGCAGTAACACAAATTTTATCCCAAGCAGATGTTGTGATTGTGATTAGCATAATTACAAAATCCTTTTCTGCGTTTAATTAATACGGTCTTATATATTAACTCACAAAGGAATATCCCAGAATGATGTTGCAGGATCCAATTTAGGTAGGTCGCCATGACCACAGGTTTTGTCTTCTGAGCTTTTGGACTTGTGCTGGAAGTCCTCTGCAGGGAACATCTCTCTAGCAGGGTGTGCCAAGTTCCCCGAAGATGGGCTCCAGCATGAGTCTGAAACTCAGAGGACAAAACCTCTGGTCTCAATAACCGAGTCAGATTGGATCCTATATATTAACTTTCTGAATTAGTTAAGACAGATATCTCAATAATTGCATTTTGGACATTGTCCCAATTCTTTTTGTTTTCTTGTATCAAAAACTTTAGCTAAATTAAGGCTAGATTTTCTTTCTGACCGAAGAAGTTACAATAGACAGAAAGAAGATTTCTTGGCTTCTGCTGTGAAGGGAGATAAATTAACTGGGATGATGAGGGCCCTAAACCACAGCAAATTCAAAGGAAGTATTTGTGAATTGCAAACTGAGCAAGATTAATTTTGACTGTCTATAGTTTTATCTGATCAGTATAAAAAAGTAATTAGTGTGACATAATCCTTTTTATTATCAAGAACTTGTCTCTAAGCTAGTTTTGAAACTCATAGTTCATATGTAAACAGAAATCTGCAATTTGCTTTATAGTTCCATACAGATTTCTCCCTTGGGTAGAACATTTTGTAATCATTTTTCTTTTCTTTTTATGAAAATTATTGATTATTTAATTATTAAATTTATATAATTCCTTTTGCTTGAGCTCAATGAATACTAGTGTTATTGATGATAAACTTAGAGTTAAAGTAAAGAGTTTTGAGGACATAAATGGAAAGAGCAAAATCAACATTAAAATATTAGTGAACCTCACCAAATTCTAAGAGAGGTTTGAATACTTCTACAAAATTCTTACTTTAAATTCTGTTTAAACATTTTAGATTTTATAATACTGTGCGTAATGAAATATTCATTCTTATTACTGGTAGTTATCCTGCAACATTAGGTCCTTTTTCAAAACGTTTTAAGATCTGTATCTTAATAGTTAAGAATACTGTAAGTACAAGTTTCCTATAGTAATTCTTGAGACCTTACGTATACCTCTATCTTGTCTAATGGTTTTTTTTAAAGGTCAATGGCATTTTCTATAAATAGCATTTATTTCAGACTGTTAATATTATATCACTATATGTTGTTTATAGTTCATAACACACCAATTTCATCCATTCTTGATAATTAGAAGTGAAAGATCTGTCACACTCTGAAAATTCAGTTTTAATAACTGTACAACAGGGGTGTCAAACTGGCAGTCAGGGGTCTGGATGCGTCATGCGCAGGCCACGCCCAGCCCAGCTCTGCAAACGGGGAAAAGGTTGCAAAATGTCACATGACAGCAACATGACATGGCGAATTTGACTCCTGTGCTATAAAACATTTAACAATGTATTTTTGTTTCTAGATAAATAGATAAACAGAAATACAAAATAGAATACAGCAAACCTTGACTTACGACCACAATTGAGCCCAAACTTTATATTGCTAAGTGAGAAATTCGTTAAGTGAGTTTTAGCCCATTTTACGACTTTTCTGGTAACAACTAAGTGAATCACTACCATTGTTAAATTAGTAATACGTTTGCTAAGTGAATCAGGTTTCTCCATTGACCAGTCAGAAGGTTGCAAAAGGTGATCACATGACCCTAGGCCACTGGAACCGTCATAAAGATGAACCAGTAGTCAAGCATCCAATTGTAAATCACATTACCTTGGGGATACTAAAGTGGCCATAAGTGTGAAAAATGGTCATAAGTCATTTTTCCAGTGCTATTATAACTGAACGGCCACTAAACAAACTGTTGAATATCGAGGACTACCTGTAGGTACCATTTTTCCAACAAGGTTCGCTATAGAGAAAGGTGTCTGTCACATGAAAATAGATCTTTATCACTGCTTTGATTAGAGATAATGGACTAGGCAGCTATATAAGAGACTGAAACTGTGGTTTTTCTACACGCTAAATATTAGAACAGATGGTTAATAGGGGGATTTGAAGATTAGTGCAATGTTTACTTCAACCTGTTGACTGCTTTTTTACACACACACACAGCCACACACACGTGTGTGTGTGTATGCATTTAATATACATTTAATATACAATATTAACATTTAATATTGAGCAATATTACATTTAATTGATTACTTTTCTTTTTTCCCACCCTTTTTCTTTTTTGTTGATATTAGGGTTGAATGTATTCTTTTGTTACATTTTGTTTGTTTGTTTTGATATTTTGTATTTTATTTTTTTATGATAAAATAATAAATAATATTTTTTTTAATAATAAGGAAAATAGTTCTTCATCGAACAGGCAGAATCTGTTCCGAGAAAAATGAGAACTGTTCCAAGAAGAAAAAAGGGTGTTTCAGCAGGATGTAGCACAGAGCAAGGGAGGAGTCAAAATTTAGTGAAAAATACTAATTAAATTTGTTGTCTTCAAACAAGCCAAAGTAATGAATAACACTTTCTTGACTCAAGTGATCTAAAGGAGCAGATTTTTATAAAAACATTGCACGGTTATAAATTATTATATGACTTAATATAAACTCTCATAAATCAGTGGCTAAGATCTTTGTAAGAGTTCGTTTATTCTACACCCACAGAAGTGTTTTGATGCTTACTGTTGTGACTTAATGATAGATGATGGATGGATGGATAGATAGGTAGAGCTTTGATTAAACTCATAGATTTGGTCACAAGATTTTTTTGTCAAAATGTGGAAAAAGTAAGTGAAAAAAATAATGTTGATCTTAGACACATGGATCGAAAGGCATTCAATTAGTTCATTAGCTCAACAAAGCTTTCCTGAAAAGGCTGGGTCTGTGAGCTAGACCAGGGGTCTCCAACCTTGGCAACTTTAGGACTTGAGGACTTCAACTCCCAGAGATCCTTAGTCAGCTTTGGGAGTTGAAGTCCACAAGTCTTAAAAGTTGCCAAGATTGGAGATCCCTGAGCTAGAGGGCCTTCCTGCTTTGCACCATTGTTGAAACACTTTGTGATAGTAGCGAATATCTATAGCTCAGGTGTAAGATGAGAGTGGAGGTTTGTTCTCCAAGCTTGTGGGTTGGTTTTCAAACATTTCATTACCAGGCTCGGAGACATCTTCAGTGAAATTTAGGGAATTTCCTAAAGTCCACTGAAGACATTACCTAGTGTGGCAACAAAATGCTCGGAAACCAACCCACAACTTCGGAGAATGAACCTCCACCCTCAAGAAACACTTTAGAATAGAATAGAATAAGAGAGTTGGAAGGGACCTTGGAGATCTTCTAGTCCAATCCCTGGCTTAGGCAGGAAATTTCTCCTTAGTTCTAAGTTGCTTCTCTCCTTGATTAGTTTCCACCCATTGCTTCTGGGCCTGCTCTCAGGTGCTTTTGACAATAGCATGACTCCCTTTTCTTTGTGGCAGCCCCTGAGATATTGGAAAAATGCTATGTCTCCCCTAGTCCTCCTTTTCATTAAACTAGACATACACAGTCCAGCAACCATTCTTGATATGTTTTAGCCTCAGTCATCTTTGTTGCTCTTCTCTGCGCTCTTTCTAGCATTTCAACATATTTTTTACATCATGGCAACCAAAACTGGATGCAGTATTTGGGAGACTGCACTTCCTCAACTCTGCAGGCTTTCTTATTATTTTTCACTGGCAGTCTCTTCAGTTCAGAGCAGCAAAATGGGACACTAAATTCCCCTTCCTGTTCCAACAACAGTTTTATAGCACGGGCATGTTCTGAATAAGTTAAATGCCATTTAATGCAGGTTGTTTAGGAGAAGATTTTGATGCTCTCGTAATGTCATTCTTTTTCTGCTTCTTGCAATGATTACTTCAATTTTTATTTTTATTCCATGTGAGATGGTGGAGATGGGACTAGAAGTAAAATAAGCAACCCAACGTCATTAAAACAGAGCACAGGAATTATGCTTTCAGTCCAAGATATGGTTTGAGGATAGCTAAAAAGAAATGCACTTATAATCAAAGCTTCAGAGAATGTGGTATAATAATTTTTAGACAGCCAGTGCTGTCAAGAAAACTACAAAAATATACTTTCAGGATAAAACTGTTAGTCTTACATGGCTGATAATAAGCCATTGTCAAAATGCAATCTCCCTAAAATAACACACTAATATAATTAGTGGTAGCAACCAAATGGTGGAGATAGTTAAAATTCAACAAAGAAATGATAGGACGCTTATTAATATGCCAATGGAAAAGTAAAGCAAACCGTCATAAAGAGCCTTGAATTGTAGTGTCTATTTCTAGTCTAATATAACTATGAAAGAGGAGCAAATCTATTTTGGCTTTGCAGATCAGTGGGAGCAATCCAATATTAAGATACTAGGTATCAAATAAAAAGAACCATTAAAATGCTTGCAAGCAGCCTGTAATCACCTGCCTGCTTCCCAAGTATAGATTATTATAATAATTACAGCTAGCTTTTTGGACTCTTCCAAAGACTGCTCTACATAGTGAATATTCAATTAAATATACTTACTGGTTTAGGCAGATGACCTGAAGTGTAGGAAAGAAAACTTAAAAAAATATATTTTAAAAACATTTGAAAAGTGAGTTTTTTTTGTCATCTAACTTTGGCATCCTCACTCAGAATTGCCAAGATAACAAGTTAACAGCCTTGAAAGCTTGTCAAATGTGTAGCTTTTGAAATATTATGGTTTGTTTTAATTCACTTTATTTTTATATTAAACAGTTCACCTTTAGAAAAAAGGGAGTTGAAAAGTTCTACTGTTGTTTATTTGGTTTTAGTTATATTGTTATCAATTACCAAATGTTTGTTGTTTATTTTATTTGCCACTTTTATATGATTTCGAGCCTTCTCTGTGGGAGCACCTTCCCTCTGGAATGAGCTGCCCCCGGAGCTTCGTATAATTCCCGACCTCCGGTCCTTCCGACGCGCCCTTAAAAGTTGGGTTTTCCAACAAGCCAGCCTGGCCTGAACAAAACAAAATAAATTATTGATCACTGTTAATTTTAATTCGAATTTTTTTTTTAATGTCATTGTCAATTTTAATTGGGTTTGGGATATTCTATTTAATTTTTTTAAAACTTTTGTATTATGTGTTTCTTTTAATGTTGTACACCGCCCTGAGTCCTTGGGAGAAGGGCGGCATATAAATCTAATAAACCTAAACCTATTTGATTGCTGTTCCCTCTTTTGGACAATGTCACTTTCTATCCTCACTGATCGTTCAGACTATCTGGAGCAATTTATTGTTATTTGCCATCTTGTCATGTTTTACTGCTGTCTTCTCTCACAATATTCTGAGTTCTTTTTTTATATTCCCTCATTTATCTTATAATAGTTTACCGATTCATTAATCTGTACTCGGGAGATGCTCCAGTTCTTTTTGTCTATGACTGGATTCCTTTGCATGTCCTAAATTGATCCATATTTTTCCAGAACCCATTTTTTATGTCTGTTAGCCTTATGTGCCGGTATTGCAACTCACTACTACAGTACTTGTTTTCATCTGCTTTCAGCTTTTCAGTCTGGTCTTGATTTACTCTACTTTTTCCTCGGTTCTTCCATTCATTCACCATAGTACATTAACATAGTAGTATGTATAAGTTACCATAGTATGCCTAACTTAATCTCACACATGATGTACAGTACTTCATTGCCTAATGCTAAATATGCTTCTGGAGTGACTTCTAGTGACAATGAACAATGAATTAACATAGTTTTGCATCTCTCAGATGGTTATATTTTAACACTTTCCATCACAAGCAAACTAATCCTCAGAGTATTACATTTTCAATATTTGCTGCTAGCCTGACTGCTATATTGATGCAGTCTAGGACAATTTAAGCTGATAGTTGTATCTTGTAATTTGATAATAAACATTTAGAAGTCGGCTTGCCCCATCAAATTGTAGAGAATTGTTCTACTTTCATCATAATCAACATTATCCAGTGATGACACTGAAAACAAGAAATTGGGTAAGGCAGACTGCACATTTTAAGACTGAAAGCAAATGACAGTGCTCTCTTCTCCCATCTCATCCAGATTCTTCTTCTCCCATTATCAAACCTACTTTGCTAAAGGTGTTAGTTCCTCTCATCCTTGAATGATATGTATAAATATATTTGCCATTTACGGTATATGTACTTCTATGCTTGTTCCTTCACAAGCAGCTGTCAGGGTTCCAAATAACATCCAAAATTAAATCAGAGTCCAAGGCAAACTTGCTCAAAGTTCCAATTTATTAAGAGAGACATGTTGGCACATCTGGGAAAACCCGAATCTGAAAGCTTCCCGGTTTTCCCCACCCAGTTGAAAGTTCAAGATCCTGCCCCCACACCCACAAGCCCATCTCATGGTCCAATCTTCCACTGCCATGCTGGCAGTTACACCCATCCAGTTCCGGTCAGGTGCAGAGATATAGAGACAAAGGATGACCTTGGATTCTAGAAAGGAATTTTATTTTGAGATTCTCTTCCTTCTTGGAGGAGAGGAGATTACAGCTTGGAGAAATTTGATTGGTGGAGAGGTGTAGGCTGAGTCCATAGAAGGGGTCAAGCACGTCATCAATTTGGATCCCTTCACATCCACAAGAGACCTACCTATGTCCAGTCCTCCTTGAATTCCATTGATTCTTATCTCTCGACTGTTTGCCTTGACTGTTAGTAGTTCAGATTCTTATTTAGAGGTAAACTGAAATAAACTTGTAGTCATTTTGACCTAACTCTGGCTCCAGATTTCCTGCGCCGGACAGTAGGACCAAAAAGAAGCAGCATGAATTTAAAATATAGCACTTAACAAGAAAAGGTAAAAGTACTAGTTTGAGAATTTTTATTTTCTAAAATACCAACTGCCTATTTTCAATCTATTTTAGAGTATTATTTGCTCATGAGTGTTTTATAAATACATTAACCTGTGTCAGTCCATGAGAATGATGCTAGATAACCATTTGAGACTGGAAATTTGCCTTCATTTCTTCAACTAGGTATCGGCAGGAAGGAGAGATGTTGCTTTTAGAAATATTTGATCATTTATGCTAAATATGCTACTTATCATTGTATGAGCTTGTATAAAATAATTCTCCTAAAGATTGAAATATTGCTATTCAATATACAAGGGAAGCAGAGGTGGGTTCCTACCAGTTCATACCAGTTCGGTAGAACTGGTTCGTCAAATCTACTGAACCGGTTAGAAGAGGTTCCACCAGTGGACCCGGAAAGCAGGCCACACGTACAGAAGAGGTTCCAAAAATTTTTGAAACCCACCACTGAAGGGAAGAGTACAGGAGTGCTTTTAATCGTGACTTGATGTTGTACTGTAAGGTCTCATTCTCAAAGTCATAAACTCTGTCAAATCATGTGAGAAAGCTCTTAAGAGACCTCAGGAATCAAGAACTAATGTAAACTAAAACTATTCAAACAGATATTTACCTAATATTTTAGGCAGGTGGCTATTTCCTAAGGATTTTTGAGAAAGCTGTTACAAATTTTTGTCCTTTAAATGTAGGACTTGGACTAAAACAGTGTGTATGGGGTGGGAAATGTCTTGGCACAGAGATACACTCCAAAGCCAACACTAGGATTAATTGCATATTTTCAATCAAAATGATTCGTTGCTGCTTAGTTAGTTTCTTGGAGCGGGTTTTTCATGAGCCAGATGACTCATTTGAAACAGACGGTATCCAAGAGAAATGTCAAACTCCTTGTTCAATGGCAGGAAACATGACCAGACATCCATCAGGAAAACCCCCCCCCCCATTCCTCCTGCTTCAGGAGAGCAAACCTTGGGTTAGCAAATGAGTAGCATGAAATATCCTGGACACTTCTAAGAAATGGGATTACAATCTATTGCTGTGGTTAAGATTGTGCAGAAGTGGCTTACAAGAGTACATTTTGGAACTGGGTTTTTAAAATTATAATAATAATGGTTTTCCCCTCACATTAATACGTTCTTTCTTCAGCTTATTTACATTTGTCCTTCAGCCCCTCAGAACAGAAATGTTGGCTGTTCCTCAAGCTTTTACTAACATGACCATACCATCACAAGCCATTTTTCACCTTATTTTATTGGGTCAGATATATTCTTTGCATGTTCACGGTAATATGAAATCCCACCTCAGAATTGCTTCAGGTTTAGGTTTATTAGATTTATATGCCGCCCTTCTCCCAAGGACTCAGGGCGGCGTACAACATTAAAAGAAACACATAATACAAAAGTTAAAAAAAAATTAAATAGAATATCCCAAACAAACCCAATTAGAATTGACAATAACATTTTTTTTAAAAAATTGAATTAAAATTAACAGTGATCAAAAATTTGTTTTGTTTTGTTCAGGCCAGGCTGGCTTGCTGGAAAAGCCAACTTTTTAGGGCACGTCAGAAGGACCGGAGGTCAGGGATTATATGAAGATCCGGAAGCAGCTCATTCCAGAGGGAAGGCACTCCCACAGAGAAGGCTCTCCCCCTGGGGGTCACTAGCCGACACTGTCTGGTTGACGGCACCCTGAGGAGGCCAACTCTGTGGGATCGCACTGGACAGTGGGAGGCTACCGATGGCAGTAGGTGGTCTTGCAGGTACCCGGGGCCTAAGCCATGGAGCGCTTTAAAGGTCATAATTAGTACCTTGAATCGCACCCGGAAGACAACCGGCAACCAGTGCAGGCCACCTAAAAGGGGTGTAACATGGGAGCACCTAGGTGCCCTCATGATAACCCGCGCAGCCGCATTCTGGAACCAGTTGAAGCCTCCGGGTGCTCTTCAAGGGCAGCCCCATGTAGAGAGTGTTATAGTAGTCCAGGCAAGAAAGGACGAGGGCATGAGTGACTGTGCACAGAGCATCCCGATGCAGGAAGGGGCGCAACTGACGTACCAGGCGAACCTGGTAAAAGCCCCCTCCCCCCGGTCACGGCCGTCTGGTGTTCTTCTAAACTAAGACGTGTATCCAGCAGGACGCCCAGATTGCGGGCCCTCTCTGAGGGGGCTAAAATTCCTCCCCCTATCATCAAAGATGGAACAAAATGCACAAATCGGGATGACGGAAACCACAGCCACTCAGTCTTGGAGGGGTTGAGCTTGAGCCTGTTCCTCCCCATCCAGATCCGCACAGCCTCCAGGCATCGGGACATCACATCAAGGGCATCATTTGGGTGGTTTGGGGTAGAGATGAAAACCATACCCCAAAACCACGGATGATCTCACCCAGTGGTTTCATATATATGTTGAATAGGAGGGGTGAGAGAACCGACCCCTGGAGCACCCCACAAGTGACGCACCTCGGGGTCGATCCCTGCCCTCCAGTCAACACAAACTGCGACCGATCTGACAGGTAGGAGGAGAACCACCGTAAAACAGTGCCCCCCACTCCCAACCCCCCGAGTCGTCGCAGTAGAATACCATGGTCAATGGTATTGAAAGCTGCTGAGAGGTCTAATAGGACCAGGACAGAGGAGCAGCCCCTGTCCCAGTGCCGCCAGAGATCATCGACCAACGCGACCAATGCCGTGTCCGGGCTGTATCCAGGCCTGAAACCCGACTGAAACGGATCCAGATAGACAGCTTCATCCAGGGACTGGAGAAGCTGATGTGCTACAGCACTCTGAACAACTTTCGCTACAAAGCGAAGGTTGGAGACCGGACGATAGTTGGCTAAAGAAGCTGGGTCCAGGGAAGGCTTCTTAAGGAGAGGCCTCACCACCGCCTCCTTCAAGGCAGTGGGAAAGAACCCCTCTCTCAACGAAGCGTTGGTAATCGCCTGGAGCCAGCCTCGTGTCACCTCCTGGGAAGCCGAGACTAACCAAGAGGGACACGGGTCCAGCACACAAGTGGCACCATTGAGTCTCCCCATAATCCTGTCCATGCCCTCAGGGGTCACAGGATCAAACTCATCCCAGATGGTCTCCACAAGATTCATCCCCATCGACTCGCTCGAATCTACCCAGTCCAAGCCTGTCCGGATCTGAGCGATTTTATCCTGCAGATACTGAACAAATTCTTCAGCCCTACCCTGCAAGGGGTCTTTCCCAGCTCCTTGGTTAAATGAGCGGGTCACCCTAAACAGGGCAGCTGGGCAGTTATCTGCGGAGGCGATAAGAGCGGAAAAATGTTGCTATTTTGCCGCTTTTATCACACTTCAGAAAAGTGTCTATCAGTAAATGTAATTGGGGAAGGGGGGGAATAGAAATTGAAGAATTGATTACAGAGTCTTCAGAATGGAATATAAAATTGATTTTAAAATCATGGCATTGCCAGGGTCTGATATTTTAGCATTTGTTGACATGGAATGGTATATGGTGCTGGCTGGCTAGCAACTCTAGATACCACATAGTTTTAGAAAACCACTGGCCTCTTCCAGAGATAGAGTTAGAAGTTGCCTTTCTGGCTGCAATCCTCAGAATAACAGGGAATGAGAGCAGATGTCTTGGCTGGCCTTGTGACTCGGGCCTTCTGCCCAAAAACCCTGGAAGAACTGGTACCAGTGGGATAAAGCTGCCAGGGAAAGTACAGGCAGAAACAACAGGGATGTTTTATTTCTTTGCAGTGCTACTTTGCTCAGCTGTGGGTTAATGCCTTTGTTCCTCTATGTCTTCCTATGTTTGTTTGCTGTTGAATAGTTGTTAGATGCAGATAAATCTAGGAAGCAAGAACTCAGTTCCCCTTATTTCCCAAGTACCCTCTTAATTGTATTTTTGAAAAATAAAAGTCCTTCATAAAAGTTATTAAACCATATCACACCACACTATAAAATTACTAGTTATGTTATGTTACAGTACTTGTTATTGAATATTACTATTGAATAATAACAACAGAGTTGAAAAGGACCTTGGAGGTCTTCTAGGCTAACATCCTGCCCAGGCAGAGAACCCTATACCATTTCAGACAAATGCTTGTCCAATCTCTTCTCTAAAACCTCCAGTGTTGGAACATTTACAACTTCTGGAGGCAAATTGTTCCCCTGATTAATTGTTCTCACTGTCAGGAAATTTTTCCTTAGTTCTAGGTTTATTCTCTCCTTGATTAGTTTCCATCCATTGCTCCTTGTTCTGCCTTCAGATCCTTTGGAGAATAGGTTGCTCTCCTTCTTCTTTTTGGCAGCCCCTGAGATATTGGAACACTGCTGTCATGTCGCCCGCAGTCCTCAGTGAGTTTGTGTGTGTTCTACTATCACACATTCAAAAGCCAAGTGGACATAATCCCCTTTTAAAAGGAGAGTCTGGAGCCATTTTTAGAAAAGCCTAATTTATGTTCTGCACTTTTCAAATACTAAAGCAAGACAGGGGTGGGGGTGGGGCATTTTCCCACAAGTGGTAGCAGCATAACTACTTCCTTGTGTAAATACATCTTCAGTCACTTGGGGGAACAGATGCACACAGACAACCTGGGGTTCAGGTAAAGGGGTTAAAATGTGTGGATCCCAGAAAGAAATCAGATAGGCTTGTACTCTGTGTTCAGGATGGTTACCTGGCTAAAGAACTGTTACTTAGATAATCTGTGTAGTAATTTTTAATTTTTGACTATGAAGTGGGGGGAGGGACAAAAGATAATCTTCTGGACAACCTGGATCCCTAACTCATCCACTAGATGATATTCTTCATCATCATCATCACCAACACCATCATCATCAGTCATGTTGATGTTCTATTTTCAATTGTTCCTGGAAGAGTAAAACTGCGAGGGTACCTCAGTTCAAGCATGGCCTAATGCAGTGTTTCTCAACCTTGGCGACTTTAAGTCCTGTGGACTTCAACTCCCAGAATCCCCCAGCCAGCTCTCTCTGGCTGGGGAATTCTGGGAGTTGAAGTCCACAGGACTTAAAGTCGCCAAGGTTGAGAAACACTGGCCTAATGAATAGTATAAGGAAAACAGTACCTACAAGCCTCCAAAGCTTGTGGAATTGAAAGACTACCCACAGTTTTTCTCTCTCAAGATAAAGGAGCTGGTGAGCTTGATTCTGATTGAAGAAACTACTGAAGGTTTCACTACAGAGTTATTTTCAACTTTAGAGATAATCACCAGCATCTTAAATTGCACTCAGAAGTTAATTGGAAGCCAGTGCAGGGTATAATTATATATTAATAAGAGCCACTGCCAAGCAGTGAGCTGGCGGTTGCATTGTGAACTAATTGAATCTGTTGGGTGGTCTTCAAGAACAGCCTCATGTCAAGCACATTGCAGTAATCCAGATTCAGGATGATGTGTGCAGGAATGACTCTCCTGTGCCAGGTGTGATGCTTGGGAACTGGCCTAGATAATCTGCTTTTAAGGTGCTTGAATCAGTGTGTTCTAGCAGGAATGGAAGAAGCCTACAGGGTTTTGTCAACTGTTAACCTTCTTCCTGGGATGGGGTGGCTCAGTGGCTAAGATGCTGAGCTTGTCGATCAGAAGGTCGGCCGTTCAGTGGTTTGAATCCCTAGCGCCGCATAACAGAGTGAGCTCCCGTTACTTGTCCCAGCTTCTGCCAACCTAGCAATTCGAAAGCACGTAAAAATGCAAGTTGAAAAATAGGGACCTCCTTGGTGGGAAGGTAAGAGTGCTCCATGAGCCTTTGGCATTTAGTCATGCCGGCCACATGACCAAGGAGACGTCTTTGGACAGCGCTGGATCTTCAGCTTAGAAATGGAGATGAGCACCGCCCCTAGAGACGGAAATGACTAGCACGCATGTGCGGGGGAACGGTTACCTTTAACCTTCTTCCTACACCATTATTACTTACACTGCATTCTGTCATAACCCAGACTGAATAAAGTTTCTTTAAACAAAGCTAAAAACAATCACAACCAGCTGCCCAAACAACTTGCAAGAGTCTTCTCCAACATCAAAGTTCAAAAGCATCAACAGACTCCTTCTTTAAAGCCCAACTTTCACTTCTTTAAAGTGTCACGGGAAAATCATTCCCTGCATGAGCCTGATCTTTGTAAATACAGACACATTGCAATATCTGAATGTCTTTTCTAGCACTTTCATTGCTAATTTAGCAAGTTTTAATCCAGAAGTGTCAAACTTGCAGCCTGCAGCCCAGATGTGTCACACGCTGGCCACGCCCACCCCCAGCTTCGCGAAGGGGAAAAAAACTTGCGATATGTTACGTGACAACAACATGTCGTCACGAGTTTGACACTCCTGTTCTACACTTATAGCATCCTTCTTTAGTGTTGGTTCCTTTAATGATTGATATTCAATAATAATATGGATTCAGCTAGGGAAACTATAACTTGTTTCACTCATGGCCTGGTGTACTGTGAATATTACTTAATGGAGACATGTCAGGAAAAAATATGTTGCTAGAGCATGTTTATACCAAAATCTTTGCAGTAGCAAGAAGCCAAAAGAGAGGGGGGAAATTCACTATTTTACCTTCTATTTCATTAAAGTGCCCTCACCCCAAAAAGAAGTTAGGTTTGTTTCAGGAAAACAATACAGCACTGTCCTGTAAATCCTGGTAAGAGATTTTGGATTTCTTACTCTGTGTCTAACTCCCAGGATTCCCCGTTTATTATATTTTGATAATTTTGTTAGTTATTGGTTTTTAGTTCCAGAATAAAAGCCTTTATAGGAGAAAAGAATGATGGCTAGGAAGAGATTTTACTATAGAAATTATATAATTAAGCCTGGCACTGAATATTTTAATCCTTTTCTAAAATTTTAGGAGCAAGCAATAAAATGTACTACTAGATGGAGATAAAGTACTTTGCACAATGTATAATTAATGTAATTCACTACCACTGGAATCATAATTATTAGTCACATAGTTGTTGTTAGTTTTGTCAGTTGAAGCAATTTATGAAGAATAAGTTTGTTGGTAGCTCTAACCTGTAAGAACTAAATGCGAAAGGGAAGAAGTGAAGAAAGACTGCTAGCATCTTGCTTGTATAGCTAATCCTATTTGAAAACCAAATGCAAGGCTAAATGGATCTTTGTTCCAATCCAAACTTTAGTTGTGCCAGCTATAAAATTATAAAATATATGAACAATGAAATGAGGAAATAATTCTCGGTTCTCCTTCCAAAAGAAATTGAAAGTGGGTGAATTTTAAAAAGAGGTATTATGTCAGCTGCGTGTTTTCTCCCTGAATTACATGTGCTTTTTCCATGTTGCAGGGTTTTTTTATAAATTTTTATTTTATACACATAAGCACATCAACAGAAACAAACACATAACTTAAAAACAACATAGGAACAATAAGTTCCATCGTATATCATACCGCAGTTCCGAATCGGTTTCTTTGCAGTTAGTATTTTCCCTACTATACATTTCTATCTTGCATTCATAATCTCCTTATTCGTTATCCATTTTTATGTACCATTCTATATTTATTGATACTTAGCTACTTATGACCAAATATTATTTACCTATATTATGCTTTATATTTTTACTGTCATTTATTCTCTTACATACAATTATAGATATACATTCACATAGTTATTCTTTTTCTTTGCCATTCTTATATTATTATTCCATTTAACTGCATATTGCAGTTTTCTACTTGAGGCTTCTTTGTTTAAAATAGTCATTCCACACCTAGAACTAGTTCTTTATGATCAGCCTATTTTATATATAATATGCATAAATGAGCCACTTAGTTCTCTGCCAAATTATCTTTGCAAATCATTTAAATCATTTAAAATAATTCCTTTCCGTAACAACTTTTAATAATATTCCAGCATGGTATTATGCTGCCAGTATGCACCGGTTCAGGCAAACCGGTAGTAGTGGCAGTGCAAGGCTCCGCTCACCCACCCTGATGTCATCACGGACCTTCTGTGCATGTGCGCGCTCCTGCCACCGAACCGGTAGTGAAGAGAATAGAATACTATTACGGCCTTCAAGGTATTCCAGACAAGAAGATACTATCTCTATCTTTATTGTAAGGTTGCGTTAACAGAATCTTGCAACTCTGAAAGGCACCCCTCTCCCTGCCCCCCGAGAGGGGATTGAAAATTTTTAACAACTGGTTCTCTTTCAGGTTGCTGGGTGGGTGTGGTCTAGTTGGCTTCCTGCACCGTGATGGGGGGGGGGGCATTTTTGCCCTCCCCATGCTCTGGAAGCTTTTGTTGAGCCTCCGGGAGGGTGAAAACGGCCTCCCCCAAACTTCCAGTATGTCCATTTTTCGCCCTCCCAGAACCTCCGCTCAGACCCAGCACTTAGCTGGTATCCAAAATGGGTCATGTGGCGCCTCCTGGAAGGAGTGTGGTGCACGGGGTCAGCCGGCCCTTATAACTACCAGTTCAGTGAACCAGATTAAAATTAACATCCGGTTTGCCTGAACTGTTACGAACCGGCTGAATCCCACCCCTGCACACACACCCTTCACTTTTACACTCCCCAAAACTAGATCCCTTCTGAGATACTTTTGCCCTCTGTCCTCCTTAAGTCTCAAATTTTATCAAACCATTGTATAAGTTGTGGCTCTTCCTCCTGTCTCCCAAGGTCCTTCCCATATACCATTACAGCCATTCAGCAGTTCCTTGAGCAGACTTGTAGGAAATGTCTAAACCCTTTCTTCCTTCCCCTCCCTCCAAATAATGATGGATTTTAGAAATTCATCAAGGCAACACTCTTTTTATCTTCAGAGAAAATGAAGATGCATTACTAGAAAACAGACATCAACTGTATATAATTCAGTTTAGTAGTTGAGTTCCACTACCAATATGTCTGTGGAGATTCTCAATCATGCAGGTTGGGGAGAGGGTCTCCACACTTAATTCTGGAATACCACAAGTCTTAAAAGTTGCCAGGTTAGGAGACTCCTTATCCAAGTCATGGTGGATGGTAGTTTTTCCAAACGTCTTGAATGAGGAGTGAAATGTTTTGAAAAAGGAAAAGAAAGTCCAGTTGCCTTTTGGCAAAAGCACTTTTACTACCCCATATGATACCTATGCCCTAAGGGGTGGGTTCCGGCTTCTGTTACTGCTGGTTCGCTCAGGGACGCGCTTCGGGCACATGTGTGATGCGAGCTACGCACGCTTGATGTGCGCTATGCGTGCATGCTCAGAAGCAAAAAACAATATAAAACTGGTTCAGGTGCGTGCCCAGCTGAGCTACTACCTACTTGGCCGAACCGGTAGGAACCCACCTCACCTTGCACCCAGAAATCACGTTGTCAAAATACAGCACCAAAAAGGCTGGTTTCCAGCGGTACAATTTGCGTGGTTCTTATAGCAAAAATAGAAATGGAAATGTGGAAGGCAAACCTTGTTCCACCTTTAAACCCTGTGCTCTTCTCATCAAGTACATAGAATTTTTAAGGAAAAATAATTCATGTTTATTCCAATAGCCTTTATTTGTTCTCGCTTCTTGCTGGAGATGATTAACATTCAAAATAAAGAAAACGATAACGGTGAACTGTAGCTATATTTGGAAGTGGGGATGAAACAACCAAATAAGAAGCATTATTCATTGTTGCTTTAAGTTTTGGGCTCGTGAGTTTATTTGCAACCTTTAAATAACAACTTTATTCAAACAGTTCTCTTACATTTTGGATTTTTTTTAATGGCAGTTATTAGTTTTAATTTAGGGGCAATTGTTTTATAGAACAAGCTTTTTAGAAGCTTCTCCAGTATAATTGATTAGTGTAGAGTAGCTACTACATTAGTATTATTATCACCACTTTTATTCATTAAACATGAAACACAGTCAACTAAACATTTAAAAATGTATCACAAATACCATTGACTGGCATTAATGGTTGATATGGGTTGCTGCCAGCATCCTAGGTGTCAACCATGTTTCTTCTTAAAATATACGATATTCTGAGTAGCACAGGTTTTTGCAGTTCCACTGGTGTTATTGCAGGAAGCTGCAATTTCTTGATGTATTTTATAAAATTCTTGGACATGGTACCTGTGGTGGTGGTGGTGGTGATGATGATGATGATGATGCCAGAATCAAGTCCCAGATTTAGTGTGAATTTGGGATCTGGCCTTTGGAGAAAAGAACTAGTTTAAACCTATTATTCATGCTGGCTGGAGGGAGTTTAAGTCCACATATCTCAAAGTTGTCAACGTTAAAAAAAACTGCTCTAAATGAGTTAGGCATTTATAAAAATGAAGTCAAAATAATCATTATTTTTAAAGAAGTTTACCAAAATCTTTGCAAATTCATTTGGAAAATGAGTAATATGAACAGTTCATGTGATAAGGAGGCTATTGTCTGGGCAGGTGCATCCCATAATAAATCTGTTGGTCTCAAAAATGCCAATGCACAGAAATGCATTTAGTTTAGCTTTATATTGCAGCTTTAAATCTGTAACAGAACATAGAAGCACACAATACAAGAGCATTTTTGGCATCTCAAAGTACTTTTTTTTTTTTGGCTGGCTTGTTGAATAACTCTTAATTTTCCGCCTTCTTTGCAGGGGGAATGTTCCCAAAAGTGCCATGACATCTTTGTGCTGGAAACGGTCTGTGTGGCTTGGTTTTCTTTCGAGTTCCTCTTGCGCTCTATCCAGGCGGAGAGCAAGTGTGCCTTTCTGAAGACGCCGCTCAACATTATAGACATTTTGGCCATCTTGCCTTTCTACATCTCTTTGATTGTAGATATGGCTTCTCCCAAAACCAGCACCAAGCCTGGGGGTGTGGGTGTTGGAAACAAGTACCTGGAGAGAGTGGGGCTGGTGCTGCGCACCCTGCGAGCCCTTCGCATCCTCTATGTCATGCGCCTGGCAAGGCACTCTCTGGGGCTGCAGACCCTGGGACTCACCGTGCGCCGCTGCACCCGGGAATTTGGACTACTACTTCTTTTTCTTTGCGTCGCTATGGCACTGTTTTCACCCCTCGTCTACTTGGCAGAAAATGAATTGGGTGCCAAGCATGAATTCACCAGTGTTCCCAGCAGTTATTGGTGGGCTGTGATATCCATGACAACCGTCGGCTATGGTGACATGGTGCCTCGCAGCATTCCAGGGCAGGTGGTGGCCCTAAGCAGTATCTTGAGTGGCATTCTCCTGATGGCTTTTCCGGTCACTTCCATTTTCCACACTTTCTCGCGCTCATATATTGAGCTTAAGGAAGAACAACAGCGTGCTTCTCATAGGCAACCTCATGACCTGGAAGAAAGCAACAACCTTCCACAAGACAGCAGCTCTCAGGAAGAAGAGTCCTCCTCTTTGCGGGGCAATAACGGAGCAGCGATTCCCACTGAAATGGAACAAGGCGCTAAGAATTGCTGACGCAAAGGAAATTGGAATCTTGGGGAACAGGAGAGGAAAAGCGGATGGAGGGCTATTCATGTCTTAAAGCAGAGGTCTTCAAACTTGGCAACATTAAGACTTGGGGACTTCAACTCCCAGAATTCCCCAGCCAGCAGAGGAGCAGAACATCACAAGTCTTAATGTTGCCAAGTTAGGAGACACCCCCCTCCCTTAAAGTAACCAAGCTGCTTAGATCTCCTTTTGCAACCAGAAAAACTCCTTTTGAGTAATGGCTTACGTGATCCATCATAGCGCTGAAGACCGGTTGGCTTTAATGTAACATCCTTTAGAATTTCAGAGACTCTTCAGAACTAGCGATGCTGCTAATTGCGCTTTTCAAGAGCCATTTTCAAACTTCTTTCTGTTGTATGTATGTGGGAAGAAATAACACAGCTAACATATTTTTAAAAATATCCAGATTCAGGTAGCTCTTATTCCATCCATATTGCATAGAGCTAAAGAAACTGACAAGATTGTCCAGCAGTATTGTCCTCTCTAGCTGTTTTCATCCCTAGTGGATTCATGTTGTGGTGTACATCATGAAATATGCATAGAGGTTAAAAGGAGAAATTGATATATGGGTATGAAGATATTTTTGAATTAATTGCAAAGCCAATCCATGTGTTGCCCATGGTTACCCTAACCCTAACCCATGGTTTAAAAAGGCCTGCTTTAGTTCTTTATGCATTATTGCTATTGGCCACAGGAAGCTTTGCACTTTAACTTAAATCAGGATATAGCCTATAGCCCCTATATGACTTGTGGACTTTAACTCCCAGAATTCCTGAGCCAGCATGCTAGGCTGAGGAATTCTGGGATTTGAAGTCCACTGCTCATAAAGGGGCCATAGTTGTCCAGCCCTGGCTTAGATGGTGTTTCCTTTGCTCAGATTTAAATGTGTGTTGCTTTAAAATGATTCTAGTAGATTTTTTCCCCGTATGTCTGATTGATTGGTACTAAAGCTATGATATTTTTACAATGGAAGATGACACTTTCTGGGGCATTTATAGCTGGCTTTAAACTAAACAGCAAAATTGGGCTTTCATTTTATTCCAATAATTATAACCTGCAGTGTTAGGTTAAAAAATCTGGGAAGCTTTGGCTCTTGTCTTTCTAAATAAATAAATAATGAAATTAAAGCTATTAAAGCCATTGCAAGGATGCACAATAAGGAGGAAGCACAAAATATTTGCACTTCTTAATTTCTTCTGAATTTGCAACGAAATTTTTGTTACATGCAGCATGTGAGATTTACAAAACGTGAGATAAAAGCTTCGGGTTTGGATGGATTTTGACCATGCAAATCGTTTCCTCATAGTTAAAAATGACTTCTCCATTATGTTGGAAATAAGCGCACAAGAGTCACAACGAGAAGTATTTTTGAAGTACATTTTGCCACCAGAAGGCAGGAGCCTTTTACAGTAATTAAGAATTGTGGTGAATTCCAACTCCTGGATCTAAGTGAAAATTAAAAGCCTTACCACTTATGAAAATGGAGGGTCTTCGTGCCGGAGGTACTAGTAGTAAGTCTACTTACTCTTCCATTTGTATTGATTCTTGGTCCGCAAGATTGTGATGACGCTGGGAGTTTTATGCAGTCTTGTTTTGTGTGGCTGAGCTATATTAAACATGTCATCTGTTAGCAAGGAGCATTGTAAACAAAAGCTTCTTAATTTCTATTTCCTGAGTCTCATTTATTCCAGTTTATTTTGAAAATAAGAAAGGAAAATAAAATTACCTTGTGTACATAATCTAAAACTAGTTTTCTTTTACCATTTCACCTGCCCCCTGGTGTCTTCAGGCCTGCTGGCACAACTAGGTCTTGAAGGACCTGCAACAGCTCCAGAGTGATGGCGCTGACCTCATGGGTGTGGTGGGGTGGAGTAGATTCCATAATACAAGAGCCACAGCAGAAAGTCTCATTGCCTAGGGCTCATCAAATGTGGCTTCCTAGATGATGGAACCCACAATAGGTCTGCTCTATTAGAAATCAGGAAGAGACTGTCCCTCAAATATCCCGGTCCCATGTCATTTAGGTCAATACCGGCACCTTGGATGGGATCCAAAAACAAACTGGTAACAAATGCAACTTGCACAGCAGAGGTGTAACATGAGTACTACCAGGAACATACATAACTGCTGTATTTTCCACCAGCTAAAGTTTCTGGATAGTTTTCAAGGGCAGCCCCATGTAGAATATGTAGCAATAGTCCAACTGGGAGATCACTAAGGCACTGAATGATTGTGAGCAAGCCCCCTTGATCCAAGAACGGATTAAACTGGACCGTTGTATAAAACGTTATACAAAGGCCCTCCTAGCTATGAGTGCCATCTGCTCCTTGAGCAGGAGTTGTGAATCCCGGTGTCAGCATTCCAAGTATCATGTAGAATTAAATCAGAGTCTAAGGCAAAACTATCCTTAAAGTTCCAATTTAATAGCTCAGACATCTTGGTATTATGCTATGAAATCCCAATACTGGAAATGACATCAGAATTCCACTCAGTTAAAAGTTCATGATCTTGTCCCCACACCCACAATCCATCACATGGTCCAATCTTCTTCCATGCTGGCATCCACACCCAGCTGCTTCCGGTCAGGTGTACTAGCACGGAGACAAAAGATGACCTTGGCTTCTAGAAAAGAATGATAACAATACATTCCACAATCTTACTCCTGTCTATTCCCCCCTCCCATTAACTATACTAATGAAACAGCATAATGAAATAAGAGAAAGTGTGGCAGGCCAAAATTCTAAAAAGAATATAATTGCAGGCCTGATTCCAGGAGGACCCCAGGTTGTGCACGGGGTCTGTTTAGGGCAGTGCAATCCCATCCACCATTAGAAACGATTCATTTTACGTTACAGCAGTGAAAGGAGGGAATATGTAATTTTAAAGCTACAAGAAGTGGAACTCAGCATAAGGGCAATTTGTGCCTTTTCTTCCTCATTGGACCAACCAGAATCTTTCCTTCCCCCAATACACACACATGGGGGGGGCTGGCTTTGTGGGTGCGGCAGGGGAAGGATACTGCAAAATCCCCATTCCCTCCCCACTTCCACTATCAGTTCTCCAGAACCTGTCAGAATTCGATGAATACCACCTCTGAGATGGATGTGTCACGCGCTGGCCATGCCCATGCCTGGTTTATTGAAGGGGGAAAAAGTCCCGATATGCTACCATTACGTGGGTTTGACCCCCCCTGAATTACAGTGTTCCAATACTGGTTGTAAACTGGCAGAATCCTGATGCGTAGTACCTAATGTTGTTTGGGGGTCTGAACTGGAGCATCAGTTATCAGCAATTTACTCAAAGACTCTCTTCAATTTTTTTATCAAGTTTGATTTGATTTGATTTTGATTTGAAAGTTTATTTATAGGCCGCCCTTTTCCCTGGGGGGACTCAGGGCGGCTTACAACTCATGGGGAAGGGGATACAAACAATGACACATAAGAACAATACATAATTAAAAAGAACACAACATTCATACCATTCGGGTGGGGGTGGGTTAAATCTTTAGCCCCAGGCCTGACGGGATAGCCAGATTTTAAGGGCTGTGCGGAAGGTCTGGAGGGTGGTGAGGGTACGAATCTCCACGGGGAGATCGTTCCAAAGGGTCGGAGCTACTACCGAGAAGGCTCTCCTCCGCGTAGTTGCCAGTCGACACTGACTGGCAGATGGGATTCGGAGGAGGCCTAATCTGTGTGATCTAATTGGTCGCGAGGAGGTAATTGGCAAGAGGCGGTCTCTCAAGTATCCAGATCCACTACCATGAAGGGCTTTATGAGTGGCAAGTAGCACCTTGAAGCGCACCCGGAGATCAACAGGTAGCCAGCGCAGCTCGCGGAGGATAGGTGTAATGTGGGTGAACCGAGGTGCACCCACAATCACTCGCGCGGCCGCATTCTGGACTAGCTGAAGTCGCCGGATGCTCTTCAAGGGCAGCCCCATGTAGAGCACGTTGCAATACTCCAGCCTAGAGGTCACAAGGGCACGTTGGTCACAAGGGCAAGTTAGGTCACAAGGGCAAGTTAGGTCACAAGGGCAAGTTAGGAGGAGCATAGCCGCTGCTGGGATATCTGGAGCGCTCTTCCAAAAGAAACCCTGGTGCAACTGCCAGAAGCAGCACTTTTTCTGTGGGATCCATTCTTCGAGATGGACACAGTATCATTTTTATATTTTTATGTCCAAAAACAAAATACAGATAGTCCTTGACTTATGATCACAATTGAGCCCAGAATTTGTGTTAAGTGAAACATCTGTTCTGTGAGTTTTGTCCCATTTTACGACTTTTCTGGCCACAGTTGTTAAGTGAATCACTGAAGGTGTTAAATGAGTAACCCAGTTGTTAAGTGAATCTGGCTTTCCCATTGAATTTGCTTGTGGGGAGGTTGCAAAAGGGGATCAAATGACCTCAAGACACTGAAACCATCATAAGTACGAGTCAGTTGCCAAGAGTCTGAATTTTAATCATGTGACCATGGGGATGCTGCAATGGTCATGTGAAAAACAGTCGTAAGTCACTTTTTTCAGTGCCGTTGTAACTTTGAACAGTCACTAAATGAGCTGTTGTAAGTCAAGGACTACCTGTAGATTAAAGCAGCACAATTTGCCAAAAATAAGGGCAGAAAGGCTAGAGCAGTGTGCTTTAGTAGGGAGCAACTGGAACCTTCAGATTATCACACCATCATATATAGAATTGTAGAGGTGATTCAGATATCACATTCCAAAGCTTGTGAAGAGATTCTGGTGTTGCAAAGAAAGACAAGATTAAAAAAAAATCTTTTGAATAAATAAAACTTTTCCTGCAATTTTTTTTAATTAGAATTTGAAATAGTTGTTCCCTTCCTATAGTCCAAACAAAATTCACCATTCATTGAGTTCAGCAAATCATAAATACTTATACTGTACTCTGGGCAAATAATTAAATGTTTTAATTTACATATCAAAACTTATAAAATAGCAGTGTTTGGCTGTAATTGATGGATCAGAACAGGAGGTCTATTGGAATAGGTCAAACATCTATTCAGAAAGTTGTTATCCAGAGGTCTGGTTCTGTCTGAATAGTGTATAAGTGCATATATTAACATCTCTTTTATTATTAGATAATTGGTATCGTGAAGAAATAAACTATATTTGCTATCAAAATGCATTATTTTAAAGTATTAAATTATTAAAACCATCAGTTTTAGAAGACTGGCCATTGAGTATAAATGAGATGCTGTGCTGGAAATGAGTATGTTACTTTCTTTCGCAGTGGTGCACAATCAGTCTTGAACACAATAAATAGTCTCGTTTCAATATCAGAAACTTAATGAACTTTGTAAAGTTCTCCTCTATGTATATGGAAGTTAACAAATGTTTTCTTTTTTAAGTTCAGTATACTTTGGAGGAGGAAGCCAGCAATATTTCTTGCGTTACATTTGAAAAGAACAACAAATAATGAATTTGTGTATAACTTTATTTTTTTTTTAAAAAAATCAAACTGATCGTTAATGAGTGCATTTGGATTTTTCCATACATTCAACATATAGCTAAAATATACAAAAGTTCTTTACATATATTTTTTTAGGAAATAGTTTCCTAATTACTGAGATGCTCTTTGGATACTCTTACAGATGTATCAGAGCTGCTACTTGATGAAGAGTTTACCTGTGAGTAGGAGAATTAAGCAAGTGATGGACAACCTGTGTCCTATTTTTGAAATTTGGCCTCTTAGCATCATGAGAACTTTTGAAATTTGATGGCAAAACAGCCAGTTTTCAAGGACATGGGTCATCCATCCTCCCCTGTCCCTCCCCCCCCAAAAAAACTAAGAGAAAATTGATTCTCCCACCATAACTAAAAGGCATGCTGCGCTTCTCTAGTTGATCAGAGAGTAAGCTTCACCATTATTTAATTAAAGATTGAACACTCGTGGTTTAAACCAGAGGTGCCCAACCTTGGCAACCTTTTGAGACCTGTGGAATTTAACTCCCAGAATTCATGCTAGCAGGGGAATTCTGGGTGTTGAAGTCCACAAGTCTTAAAGTTGCCACTGTTGGACACCCCTGGTTTAAATGTTCAAGCCAAGGCAACCAAGTTTCATGGGGGGGGGAAAACAGGCAATTGGCTCTCTTTTATGTGATGGGATAGTTATGATTCCCTGGGAATCAATTGATGTTGAGCCTTAAACGGTATGTGGGTCGTGTTACAATGGCCCTTTTCTTAAATGCGTGGCTATCTGGAGTTCAGCCGTGAGTGACTCACACAGTTAAATTCTGCACAAGTGCGTAAACTTCTCTGGTGTCATTTGTAGTTGTGTTGTGATATTCTGAGCCTACATTTTAATATTGGCATCAGAAGTTAAGAATTTGTGGACAGTAACTCATCTAAAAAAAAGCAGGTGTGTTTGTGGAATACTATAAATTTTACCTTCAATAACACTTGTTTAAAAAAAGAGGTATTTGTATATATTCAGGCTACACTAACATAATAGTTAAATCCTGTATCTCTTCTCAAAAGACACTGGGAAAGCAAAGAATATTACCCCATACAAAAATAAAAACCAGCATTGCAAGTTTAATAAATTCTGTTGTGCGAGTAGAAATACAATCCTCGCTACAGCAGCACACCAGGAAAAACTAGGATGAAAATGTATAATTTAAAAGATGACTGCCACCCTGTTCTAACGCAGTTAGAACGCTTGTGAAAAAGAGAGCAATGCAACATTCACATTCAGCCATGCCACATAAAATCAGCTTGGTTAAGGTCACTTCAGGCACCAAGGAATAAGCAGCGAAGCTAATCAACAGCACAAGTCTATTCAACTACAACATTCCACACCAAGCCCTCATTAAAGCAGCTTTCCTGAGGTTTAATTTATTTGCCAGCTAGGCACAGAGACCTCCACTAAAGCGATAGCCAATCAATATATTGCCTCATCCTTGTCTTGATTTTTTATTTTTATTTTTTTTGCTGTTGAAGGGAGGGACTGAGTTCCTGGGCATTCAGAATTGCCACAGTGAAACACTTGTCCCCCAGACCTAAAATATAGGAGAGGACCTGAAATATAGATGTGCAAGTGGAAGGAATTAAAGCAAACTTCTGATAAGATTCCCACTCTTGCAAAGATGGGATTTTGATGTCTTCAGGTCACCCCAGATTTGAGAGAGGGGGGGAAGGGAGGGAGAGATAGACAGAGAGACAAGCAGGCAGTCAGCTGGACGAAGTAAGGAAGAGATCCAGCTGAAGAGTTCTGGTCAGACTTGAATATCTTTTTTCCCCCCCCAATAGTTGAGGGAAATCAAGATGACAGTTGAATCAGCATGTTCATAAAATGGCCCTCCAGGTAGGATACATCTAACAACAAAAGCACATATACGTAGTATATTTTATGGCTAAGAGAAGAGAGCAGTTCCTGAATCACTGTAGAATGCATATATATTTCATAGCTATGGAAGCAAATTTGCTTTGACAAGTTAGTCGAGGAACTTTCAAAACAATACAAGCGATGCTTTTCTTGCAGCCCAATCAAATACCAGAACAGGCTTACATAAGTCTGGTGAACTCATTTTATAGATCCTCCACGCTCATAAATATGCCCCCCTAAGTGATTTTTCATTCCCCCCTTTCAGGTACTGGCTATGGCATTGCTAAAATGAAGCAAGTTGCAAAACTTTAATGGACTCAGGATCACTATCATACTTCCCCTCGTTTTCAGTAGCCCCACTTCTTCCCAAACATAAAATGACATTTGGTATTAAATATTTAGAAAAATATCACACACAAACATTTTCTTTTTTTTAAAAAAAAAATTGCCCTATTATCCAGCACTAAAGTATTGCTCTCTCTTCTCTATCCTAGTCTAGTAAACCGCCTCTTTTCACAGAGGGAAGGTTACTTAGATAATGTCTTGAGCTTAAAAAGCAGTGCTGTTGTAGTTGGCCTGTGCAACTTAAGAGTATAACTTTAAGAATGTCATTGTGCTCGCCCTGCGAAGACAAGATTTACATCACTGAAAGTGGCTTTTCCACCAAACAAAAATACAGGAACAGAATGCAAATAAACTAAACACTGATTTTCTTTCAAGCTTATCCTCTTTAAGTTTAAATCCTTTATAGATCCATAAAGAAATTACTTTATTCTCCAAGGTATCGAAATTACTCATCCTTCTGAGCTCTCTGAAGACTTACTGCGCATTAGTCTGTTCTGTTTGGCTGTAGGAGCATTTGTATCAAAATCACTAATCACTTTGATGTATTTATACATCACACTGGCCCAGCAGTGTGTACATATATATATTTAACACAGTTGCACAAAATCTATTCCTTGACATTATTCACTAAACCATCTTTTCCTAGTATCAACTCTTACAATCTTACCAAGTGTGGCCTACCACATTTTAAAAAACAAGAAGTTCTGCACTTTCATCTAAGGAATGTAAAATATTCCAAATACATAACCCATATGCATATAAATAGGTAAATGCTTCAGACAAAATACTCCCAATTTTTAAGACTGACCTTTGAAAAAATAGCATTGAGAACATTTAACAACCAGCCCTTGTGATACACACATTTGTCCATACACAAATATTTTAGAGAACTGAGTAGAACATAAAAGAAAACCCCTCACTGCAATCCCAAACAAACCCATTTCAATAGATATGCAACCCAATGAAAGAAGAGGAAAAAGTGCCAGAAGAAGTGTCCCTGTAGGTAGGCATTTTTGAGTCTTCTATTTCTAGTTCCTCAGAAACACAGTAGGTACAAGCAGAGCTGAAGCTACGGCTGGCTCCCAGCCTCTTCTACAAATCTCAACGAATAACCGCTTCCATCCTGTGCCTTAAAGTGCCTTCGTGCTGGCTGGATGTGATGAATGTGGAACAGGTTTCTGTGGGTAACAGCTGAAGAAGTAAACCTGCAAAAGGATGGCCATGTCTACAAAAACCTGGAGAAGTCCACAGACTGAGAACTGGAATGGAGCTTGATTCAGGAGGAAATACACCGTCTTGAAGGTGTCACCGCTGGTCCACATTAGCACCATCTTTACACTTAAAAAGGGAGAGAAAAACAAATCAAAAAGAGAGAAAAAGCAGTAATAAAAGTATCCTGACACAGATTTTTGCAATTCTGCTAATTTAGTTTTTTTAGTTTTATTTGACATTTATAGGCCGCCCTTTTCCCTGAGGGGACTCAGGGCGGCTTACAACTCGTGGGAAGGAGTGCAAGACAAAACATAAAATATGTGAATAAAATAAAATAAAACAGTAAAACACAACATTCATTCAGCATTCAGGTGGGGCGGATTAGGATCTTATCCCCAGGCCTGACGGGATAGCCAGATCTTAAGGGCTGTGCGGAAGGTCTGGACCTTCTGGTGGTGAGGGTACGAATCTCCACGGGGAGATCGTTCCAAAGGGTCGGAGCTGCTACTGAGAAGGCTCTCCTCCGCGTAGTCGCCAGTCGGCACTGACTGGCGGATGGCTAATGGCAAAGCAAAGATGTCCTTTTCATGAAGAATGAAAGTATTACAATGTTTATCCAAATAACTATCAAGGCCAACAAGAGAAATGAAACAAACTGCAAATCACTGTCATCTATGTTCGAATATAAAGAATAATAAAAATTTGATCAGATGCCATTATAATGCAGATAACACACAAGGTATATCCTTAGTCTACTCTTCTGCAAAGTAATAGGTTACAAACCTATCAAATTCATCCAAATCAGGCCATAGAACTTCATACGATACACAGCCAAACAGATTCATTTACACACACACATAATTCAGATACATCTCTCTTTTTTAAAGGTAGCCACATAAACAGAGGTACTTAACTTTGAACCAGCTTAAAGTGTGCAGTGCTGCTGGCTACAGACGTGCACACAAGTCTTCCTTAAGTCATGCAGTACTTCATATTTTATAAATGGGTAAAAGAAGTCTGACAACTTGCTGAAGGCTAAAAAGGGGATGACCTAGTTCAGATTATAATACCTTGTCTTAACGAGCGAGTTCTGGACAAGCCTCCCCCCCCCATGAATAAAATCTCCTCACTCTACTTTCGTAAACTATGTTTTAATTGGTCATGATAATTGGTCAAGATATTAAATGAGGAACACAATTTACCAGTGCTCCTCATTTTGTATGAAGCAAGAGATAGTGGTTCCAGCTTCAAAATAAACCAGGATATTAAACTACATTTAAAATCTCGAGTTAGTTTTAGAGCGTGTGTGAAAACCTGTTTGTTCCAACTATACAACAAATGCGTTGTGTTTAGGAGATCAACCGAACCATTCCGGATGAATTGTGGAACATCGTGAAATGAAACGGGGAACGTCTTGATTGATTCAGCTTAGGGATGTTTCAGGTGGGTCCTGCAGGATGAATAGAGCAAGCGTGGGGCACCTTGGTCCTCTGTGCCCTCAACCTTTGCATGGTTTGGGCAGCAAATCTTCGCTGTCCTTAGCTGCCACGCTTGAATTCAAAGATGGCATAACCAAAATAGACTCTCCTTTGATCCTCCCGCCCAACACAATTCTCTGGTATCTTTGCTTAACTGTTGCCGCCAATGATCTTGCCATCAACCTGGTATCTTCCATCATATAACATCTATGCCAAGATCCAGCATACTTGTTCTGGATTTATAACTAAAATGAACACTTTGGTCAGTATGTGGACCAACTGAATCTCCCTGTTCCATGCAAATTCCCTTTTGAACATTTTGAACATTTGGTCTGTGATTTCAAAGCTAAGACACACCTTCCCCAAATGCAAAATTAAGTTAACTAGAGGTTTCCCGATCTAATGGCAGCATTTAAACAAGGATGATGTACGTGGGAATCACTGGGCACAAATTCTGTCCTATGCTACCAGATAATCAGATTTTGTGGCAACAAAGAAATAAAGCAAATATCCCAAACTATAGAATTAACTAAAAAAAGGAAGGAATATATAACATTATTTTCCAAGTCATTGTTTTCTAGCTTAAGGCATAGTAATATTTTTTCTTGTCACATAATACTAACATGAAAGCAATGTTAAATAGCTCTTATCATTTAAACGGTAAATGTTTTCATTAATGCATTATATATAGCAACTCAAAGGCATTGCCAGCTTTTAAGTGACTTTGTCTTAGTACATTATAAATGCATAATCTTTTAAATGGAAATTATAAGGAATGCCCACTAAAAGCTTCAGAGCTGTTAGAATAACTTTAAAATACATTGTGCGTCATGCACAAAATATAACTGAAAACCGTGAGCACTTCTTGTCTCATTTACAATTTATGATGTGCAGCCATGGGCATTGACTGAATTCAGAAATGGTCCAGATCTTATCCAACCACTGAAATAAGAATGAGATCCAGGGATATGGGTTAGAAAGGAGAAATTTTATACTAAGACCCAAAAATGTCTTTAAAATTGATGAAAGAGAGGTGTACAATCTTCAATATTAACATTTAAGAATAAGCTTCATTATGCAAGGAGTGGTTAGGACTTACTGAAAATTGAAGCTAACAAAAATATGTATTGTATTTGTGAATTACCAAAATCTGATGATTGAGGTTAAAAATCTTATCTTTTACAAGAGAGATGAGCTATTTACTATTTACTAAGATGCTACATCTCTAAGGACAATGTTCAAAAGCTCAAGTAGTTTATATAAAATGTATTTTAGAGGAGGCTAAATGAATTAAACATACGGTAGATTCCCCCCAAATGAAATAAGTTCTTTTGCAATGCAACTTAATTTCAACTGGATTTGAATTCAACTAACCTCACATCACGATTCAATACACTGCCTGTTGAAAGTTACTTATGCATATATGCACTTCATTTGGTTCTCCTGGTAATTCATGTGGATTGGAAATAAGTATTCTAAGGATCAGCCTGCCTATTTGGGCAAACTATCTCCAGTAATTTGGAGAAGTGTTGAAATTTTCAGAAGGAAGTTTGTATCTAGCTATATCACCAGTTCATGTCAGAGATTTTCACATCAGAGGTTCCCCAAACTTTCTTGATTCGTGACATTTTAGCGTCACTAATATTTTCACAGGCCAAAAAATTGCCAGAAACGCAGCTTCACAAAGATATGATGTTGCAAATGGATGTGTCCAACTCAGCATTGCCAATGGGCATAGCAAAAATTAGAAAGTATCTTCCATGGGAACCATGGTTCACACAAATGGCAACAGCTTTAAGGTTCCATGAAGAGATCCATTATCCAGGAAGCAATAAATTTCAAGATGACTGTGTATGTCCACAAATTTTCCAAAGAGAGAAATGGTCTTCTGCATGATTGGGAACCAAGGCAGCGATTTGTACTTGAGATCTTATTTGAGTTTCACCTAAAGAAAGATGGTTGTTGTGTCTGCCTAGAACATTTCCCAGCATTTAGTGTATGTGAAAGTGCAACAAGGAACACTATAGATACTAATGAAGCTTTTATACATCCATAAACTCCAGGAATGTAACAGCAGGATTAAAGATAACTGTTAATGAACTGTAGTCTTCTTTTAAAGAAACACAAAACTACATTTAGTGCACAGTTTGGGTATCATTTCCTATGCATCCAATCCTACATTTTCACACGAAGCGGTTACAAAACTGAAATGTGTTTTTGGTTAATGACAACCCCTCTAAATAAATAAAGGAAACTGCTAACAGTTCTCTTTCTTATTTATAACCATGAAGTGTTTTCTTTTATTTAAAAAGAAAAGTCCCCCCACTCCTATATTTATGCACAAAAAGCTTAGAACCAATATCAAAAAAGCACAAATTGTTAAGCAACCGCTTCATTCTGCATCTATAGTTCTATGTTGTGACTCAGCAGAAATTTGCTGTGAGTTGAGTCGGGATGCAGGAATAACAATGCAGCTGGGGCTCGTTAGTGTGGTCTTCTGGAGATAAAAGGACTGATGGTGCCACGCCCTGGTTGCAGAAGTCAACGTTCGTCGTTCGTTCATCGTTCATCGGTCGTGGTTTGTTTGTGAGAGGCACTTGGAGAAGTGATCTGCTTTCTTTCTGTAAACCTGGTTTGGCCGTAAGAGATCTTTGTTTTTGCATTCTGTTATCTTCTTGCTAGAGACTTTATTTATGTTTATTTTGGGCTCTCAGTCAGTCTGAGCCAAGTACTGATAAAGTTATTTCCTTTTAAGTCTGTCTGCCTGTCGTCTTTGAACGAGCGAAGGAGGGGGGGTCAGAACAGTTCTACAATATGATGAAGTTATTCTGACTATAGTACAACCCATGACGTGAACATTTCTGCTTTGTGTACGCTCCCATTTTAAGATATTATTGCCTCATCATTGCACATCCTCCAAGCCCCCCTCCTTCAAAATAAGAGATTGTAGATTGTAGATTGTAGATAAATTTATTTATAGGCCGCCCTTTTCCCTGAGGGGACTCAGGGCGGCTTACAACGTATAGGGAAGGGAGTACACACAATGACATATAAAAACAGTATATAATTAAAAGTAGAAGCAACATTCATTCATCATTCGGGAGGGGGCGGATTATAATCTTTAACCCCAGGCCTGACGGGATAGCCAGATCTTGAGGGCTGTGCGGAAGGTCTGGAGGGTGGTGAGGGTACGAATCTCCATGGGGAGATCGTTCCAAAGGGTCGGAGCTACTACTGAAAAGGCTCTCCTCCGCGTAGTTGCCAGTCGACACTGACTGGCAGATGGAACCCGGAGGAGGCCTAATCTGTGTGATCTAATAGGTTGTAAGGAGGTAATTGGCAGGAGGCGGTCTCTCAAGTACCCAGATCCACTACCATGGAGGGCTTTATGGGTGGTAAGTAGCACCTTGAAGCGCACCCGGAGATCAACAGGTAGCCAGCGCAGCTCGCGGAGGATAGGTGTTATGTGGGCGAACCGAGGTGCACCCACAATCACTCGTGCGGCCGCATTCTGTACTAGCTGAAGTCGCCGGATGCTCTTCAAGGGCAGCCCCATGTAGAGCACGTTGCAGTATTCCAGCCTAGAGATCACAAGGGCACGAGAACCTTTGCATAGGAAATCAAGGAAATCAAGCTAACTTTCTGCAATCAGAAAGAACTGGGGGGAAAAAATATGTGGCTTTCTACAAAAGCTGAACAGCTGCTTGGGCTCATTATTCTGAAGGACAGAAGAGGAAAAAAACAGATCAAAAGCCCCAACTTGCAGGAAGCCAGAAACAACACACAATCTGCCTGGAAGCAAGAAAGAAAGCCAAGTGCGCGGACAGATAGGAGTTTTATTACACAAAGATTATTTTCCCCATTTTGAACAGCTGCTCTGCAAAACAGTCTTCCTCTCCATCAATTTTTTTAAAAAAGGGAGATATGTAGCGAGCAGGGTTGTAATTCTGTTGGGGAAAAAATCCCAAAGTGTTTTGAGGGTTTAAAAATATGCTAAGAAGGGCTAGCCAAGTTCATGTCACATTTTTCCCTGCACAAAAGACATGACACTAATGGAGCATGGAAATTCACGGACCAACCTGAAATAGGATTATGTCCAAAAGGCTACCAAGTGAACTTTATTAATCATTCATGAATGGCAGAGTATGTAAATAGTGAAACAAAAAGATAAAAATAAAGGCATGTATGCAACACTACCATTTAGTGGCCATCAAATCCCAGTGTTGAAGCAAAATAATCCTTGCACCACATTGAAGACAAATGGTAAACAGATTCACAAACCACAGGCGACGTCTGTGCCAGGAGTCATAGTGTCAAAAAAGTCAAGATGGCAGCTGTGACCGTAATCAAAGCACTGCACCCTTTATTCCCAGGCATTGTGTCACACATAACAAAGAGGCAGAGCTTTCTTTGTGTGGTTGCAACTACCATCTTGGCTTCTTGACCCTGTCCTGCGGAGACACAAGCAGAAGTTTGTTTTTGTTAAATAAAAACCTAAGTAAAGTACGCAAATATTCTATGAATACTCAGAACGGTTCCACCACAAAACCGCGGAGGACAAAATCGCGCTCGACGAAAGCGCGCATTTGACATCATCACAGCGCGACGAAAACATCGCGCTGTGATCGAAAAATGTAAAAATAAAGCGAAAACCTTACCCTAACCCCCCCCAACCTAACCCTAAACCTAACCCTAAACCTAACCCTTAACCTAACCCTAAATCTAACCCTAAACGTAACCCTTAACCTAATGCTAAACCTAACGCTAACCCTTAACCTAACGCTAAACGTAACCCTAACGCTCTAAACCTAATCCTAACCCTTAACCTAACCCTAACCCTAAACCTAACCCTTACCTTTATGTGAATCGGCTTGCTTTAATTTTAATTTTATTTCAATTTTTAATTTTTTTCGTCGCGCTGTGATGACGTCAAATGCGCGCTTTCGTCGAGCGCGATTTTGTCCTCCGCGGTTTTGACGGGTCACGACTCAGAACTACATCTTTATAGCAGTCTAACCTCTGCAGGTTGACCTTGATCTAAACCCACAATTGAGCCCAAAATTTCTGTTGTTAACGGAGACCCTTGTCAAGTGAGTTTTGCCCCATTTTATGACCTTTTTTGCCTCCGTTGTTAAGTGAATCTGCCCTCCCCATTGGCTTTGCTTGTCAGAAGATCACAAAAGGGGATCACGTGACCTTGGGACACAGCAACCGTCATAAATATGAACCAGCCCGTCATTTTTCTTTGCTGCTGTTTTAAGGAGTCAACCCTTTAAATGTGAAAGCAGATCAATTTTTTTTTCCAGGCTTGTGTAGTTTAGAAGCCAGAAAATGACAGTTTTCTTCAGCAAAGAACTTGGCAAGTTCAAAATCAGTTTTCCTATATTTTTTTTAAAAATGCAAGCCTTAATATACCCCAATCACAACACTCTGATCTTCGCATTATAGCTAATATTGCGAGCACATTTTCTGAAAATCTTCTAAGAACCATCACCTAAATGACCCAGATATAGTGGTGGGTGGGAGGGGCAGAGTGTCATCCAAAACCACGGGTGCCAATTAGGAAATGCTGCCCGCTCCAGGATGATCACAAAAACAAATTCATATTAGGGGGGGAATCAGATCTATAAAATACTGAAATGTACTACAATATGGCTAGTTAAGTAGCAAGAGGCTCAAGGGAAGCATCCAATTTTACAACAATGCACAAGGTGGCCAGAGGCTGAAGCAACAAAAATGGCATTTCCATGCAATGTAACTCACTCCTGTGATATCCAATATCAAACCTGTGCCTTTAATATAAGTGCCTTATAGCAGAGCATTTAAAAGTTTCAACACAGAAGGCAAAAAGTGTTGAAGTTGTGCAATGTAGAGGATTTAACAACAGTAATTACATGTAAAACAAGAAATAATATTACAGGTAGTTCTTGACTTAAAATCAGCCAGTTATGACAGACCCAAAAAGGGGGACTAATGATCCGAATCTGAAGTTCTGACATTCTCCCCTCCCTAATAATCACATGACCGCACTATGGACACTCATCAACAATACCACCTTCATGGTCATTTGCAGCATCTCACCTTCACTTGAACGTGTTGTACAAGTTTTGCCTAAAATTGGCACTTTCTTCCAATTTACGCCAAAATTGCACCATAGAGAACAATGGATTTGCCTAACTGTGCCATTCGTCTAACGACTGCAGCATTCGCTTTATGACTGCTACAAAAAAGCTTGTAAAATCAGGTTGGTCACATGACCGATCATTATAACTTGTAACCATAATGGGCAGTTTCCATCACGGTCGTAAGTCAAGGATTGCTTGTATTTTGTACTACAAAAGATGGGACTCTGCTCTGGGACTCTGCTCTGATGGTTTCTCTAGATTTTCAGGTGCTGGAAATGACAAGACATTTGTGCCTACCACTTCAGTGCCAGGCTGAATATCCATGATTACGTCAACCTGATTTAGCAATAAGTAACCCTTCCAGAGTAGATTAACAATTAATTTAGCTTGCTATAGTAAAATGTAGCCTGAGGCCCCAATGGGGTGAAAGCAAAACTGGGTGATTTTGGCCCAGTCACCATCTCTCAGCCCACCCCACCTCACAGGATTATTGTGGGAAAAATAGGAGAAGGAAGGTGCGTTGTATATGTTAAACCCCTTGAGTTGTTTTAAAAAAATAATAAAGGCAAAAAATGAATGAATGAATGTACCCTGTTTCCCTGAAAATAAGACCTCCCCAGATAATGAGCCCAATCGAGCACATGCACTAAAATAAGCCTTCTCCCAAAAATAAACCCTCTCTGAAAATATTGCAACACAGCAGCAGCCATGAGGTGACCCCACTCACCATCTCCTGCACCTCAAAATAATAAGACCTCCCTTAAAATAAGGCCAAGCACTTATTTTGGGAGTCAAAAGAAAATAAGAACCTGTCTTATTTTCGGGGAAACACGGTATGTATGTATGTATGTATGTATGTATGTATGTATGTATGTATGTATGTATGTATGTCTCTCAGGACTCAAGAAAAATCAACTTTATCACCCTATGTTGAAAAATAATACAATATTAAAACCCACCAAACAATTGTGAGAAGCAGTAGGACAGGGAACATATAAATTTTAATTTTTAGCGCAGTTAATATTGATAAATGTAAGCCATGGAAACAAAAACTCTTTTGGGGTCCTCCCTAACTTTTAAAAGTGGTAAGGGGTCCTTACAGGAATGTAAAAACAACAACATTGCTACACCATAATAGTCCTATATTAATTGACTCTGTATCTAAAAAAATTAAATCATGGCAACGGGGCCAAAGTTTGTTAATCTGAGATGTTTCATTACTCATCCAAGTAACTTCACCAGTCAAAAATAAAAACATTTAAAAATTAGGCAGGGAGTCAGAGAATTGTTGGAATGTACTAACTCTGGCCACACCTTAATGTTTCTCCCCAAAATGTATTTCAATATGTTAAAGAAGACTCAATCATCCAGGCCAAAAGTTTAAAAGGTTAAGATAGAAGATGGGTATATTCCCCAACCCGATTCTCTCTTCAGGTTTTACTTCAAAGTCCTCTTCTAGCCAAGATACCTGTTTGAGGCCCAATGTATGTGAAGGATACCTATTTAGATCTCTGCTCCATCTACCTGCAGAAAGGTTATTTTATTTATCATGTAACAGAGCTACAAACTCTTGACTGTTTCAGAAAAGATTACCCATTGCACCAGAGACACACAGCCCATTTCTATAAACTTCATGACAAATCCAGAACACATTTTACAGGTAAACTTTAAAAAGAAATCAAGAAGTGAAGGTGTAAAGTAAGCAAAAATAAATGTTTCTAATTCAGATTTCTAAGGCTAGGATAATGGTAACTGACTTTTACAATATAAACTGTGAAATTAACAATTTCAAAACATACGTGATTCTTTCATCATTACCTCCTTCTCTCGCACACACAATCTCTATCTCCCTCAGGTGAGTCATTAAAACAGTGTGGGTAATATCTAACTGTGGAAAGTATTCTTTTATTAGTCTCCCTCCTGAATATTTTAATCCGTTATAAGATTCCCAGCAGAAATTTCTCCATTATTAGACTCATCTGTCTATGGTCTAAAGCTGCCAGATTCCTCTCCTGAACAAGGTTTTTTGTTGTTAATTCCTCAACTTTTTGCTTAGCTATTTCTTGACGTTTCCTAGGGGTCCTTTCTGAGAAATGGAGAAACACATGAGGCAGAACATAGATCCCAGAGGTATACAGTAATTTCTCTTTAAAAGTCCAGTAAGTATACCACAGGCCTGTTCATACTTTCTTTTGGGGGGGGGGGGCGGGGGGATAAATTGTTTCTGTGTGCAGTTTAACAAGAATGTAATCAAATCACAGAAATACCCATTTTCTGGCAAGACGCTATCAGCCTTGTTGACCACAAAATTAAATTTTGTAGGATCTTAGATTACTTCAAACATGTGCTCTAAAAATAGGTCAATGCCTCCATTACCTAAAATACAGTAAAAATTCAGAAAAGGAAAATGGGGTGGTGGTGTTGGGATAGCTGCCTCCAAAAAACAGATATTTGAAAACTGGAAATGTTAATTTCATCCTCCTGGAAAAATACAGATAACCCTGCCTTGCCTTCCACTCATTCAGTGCCTGTTTGAAGTGGCAACCGTACTAAATGAGTGGTACTTACAACTGGTCCTTGAAGTTCCGGCTGTCACAGCATCCTTGCAGGAATGTGGTCATAATTAGACACTTGAAAACTGATTCACAAGAGAGTTGCAACATCCCAAGGTCAAGTGATCACCAGTTCCCTGCTGGCTTCTCACAAGTAAAGTCACTGGGGAAGCCAGCAGGAAAGATTACCTTGGTAAGTTTCCCCTGGCCTTCCTGAACACATGCCCTACCACACCACATCCACATCTGGGCTTCCGTCTCTGCATCTTGTCATACTAACCCACCCACACCTTGCCTTCCTGTAGATGCACTGCATCTCCTTCCCTGGACTCTCTCCACCTCCCCCAATTTATGCAGGGCCTGCACTAGCTCTCCCAGGTCCTCTCACATTACCCCTAAACTCTTTGCTCTTGCTGCTTAACACTTAAGAACAAGTTAGGATTAAAACAGCAACCAGACTGCTGGGATTTGTCATTGCTACACAATGCTGTCACGTGACATCATGCTTTATGACTGCATTGCTTAGGGATGGCAATACTGGTCCCAATTACTATTCCTACCTGAGGGCTACATATAACACTTTAAAATATTCAGAGTAGAGTTGTGTAATCATCTAACTCAGTGGCCCCCAACCTTTTGGGCACCATGGACTGGATCTATGGAGAGAGGTTTTTCTGTGGAGCGGAATGGGCGTGGTTTCACCTGCTGCCTGCATCCCGCTTGTTTGCATGGACCAATTTCTGGCATGCCATGAACCAGTGCTGGTCCATGGACCAGGGTTGGGGATCCCTGATCTAACTCAGAGTCTCCTAACCCTTTGGGTGCCAGGGACCGGTTCCATACAGGACAGTTTTTCTGTGGACTTGGGTGGACGTGGTTTCGTACGCTGCTTGGACCTTATGCATGTGCCGGTTCCTGGCGGGATGTGCCCTGATCTAACTGAAGGGGGAATTTTACACTCTTATTGAAGGTGGCAGATCTAATAATTACATAAGTGAGGAAAAGATTTATTTCACCTCAGTTATTTACCAGGAATAAGCTGCCTCACTGTGAGGTGAAATCTCCTTTCTTGGGAGGAATTAAAAGTAATTTAGACAGTAGAAATCTGACCAAATGTCAGGGGGACAGATGTGATACCCCCTGTTCCAATATAGCAACTCAACTCTAGTCTCTGTGTGCAAAGAGAGAATTAGGAAGTGGTGCTGCTCCATTCCTTGCAATACTGAGGAAAAAACCCCAAGATCTTTGCACTGATGACAATGATGTATTGAGGCATAGCAGAAAACTGTTCCTCTGAATTCTATGTGCATTGAACAATTTCACCAGGAAGCTGCTTTGGCACAAACACCAATTTGACTATCAACTTATCTTATTCTGCCGCATTCAAAATCAGTTTTACATCCAGTCCACACAATTTATGCAGCAGAGAGTAAAGTCCCTGCTACAGAATATAATTTTTACAATCTAAACATTGCAGTCAAAAAACCTTGCTTCAAATAGTAATGGTGAGTTTTTAAATGTAATTCTGATTATTTAATAATGCAGCTTTCACATTTCATAAATCTGTCCTAATTTTTCCAACGTTTGGCTTCATTTCTAGGTCTGTGTAATTGCTGGATAGAATGGATGTCCTTCAGAGAATACATTTCAGGGGAATGAGAAAACACACACACACACACACACACACACACACACACACACACGACTAGCCAGCTCAGCAATGAAGCCGTCTAAGCATCTTTCCGGTTCCTTGGGAGCCCAGGGTCTAATAATACAACCAGGTTTTGAGAGCCATATTTTTAGACAAACCTTTTCAAAGAATCAGTCCATCAATGTGTATGAGAAAAAAGCAAATGTAGCAATAAAACATTTTTGAAAGGGTGGATTTTCAGGTGAATAAATAATTCCATTATCCGGAATCAAGCTTGATTCCAGATGAGGTTACATGTAATTGCCAAAGTGTTTTTGGCTTTGCCTGTTGCTGGGAATTTTTCCAACTTTCCAGTCTAATACACAGGCCTGGTATTTGCCTGGTAGTTTCCCATCCTCCACAAAACAGTGATCCAACCCAGTTTAGTTTTTTTAGTTTAGTCAAGATCAGTATAGTAATTAATATGATCCAAGTATTACAGAAAAAGCTTTTGTTAACATTATTTTATATTTATGCATTTCAGTTCCTTATTATGTTTTGAAACTTTATTTGCTGTTTTTTTTTCCATATCCTTTCATACTATTATTTTTTAAGTTCCTCAGAACTTCTACTGTCTATCGGTTTTTTTTTATTTTTCTCTTTTATAGATGCCATGTTCTTTGGAACCCTGTTTAAACCAAGTTTAAACTTAACCTTTTATGCTTCCTCCATGTAAGTAGGAGTTCACTTTTTGAATAGTTAAGAATTATGTCACAGGGGGAGGGGCATCAGGATTTTAAAGATGCTAAGGTGGGGCATGGCCAAAAAAAGGTTGGGAACCACTGAGTTAGATGCTCTATCATACAGGGATAGATAAGATTGTAATATAAATCAATAATTACAGTTAAAAAACACACCATTTATGCCAGGGGTTATGCCTGGTCGTGACCCGTCAAAACCGTGGTCCACTAAAGCACGCCCGATCAACGCGCGTACGTGACGTCATCAGCAGCACGACAAATAAAATTAAAATTAAATTAAATTAAAATTAAAATTAAATTAAAGCAAGCCGATTCACATAAAGGTAAGGGTTAGGTTTAGGTTAAGGGTTAGGGTTAGGTTTAGGGTTACGTTAAGCGTTAGGGTTAGGGTTAGGTTAAGGGTTAGCGTTAGGTTTAGCGTTAGGTTAAGGGTTAGGGTTAGGGTTAGGTTAAGGGTTAGGCTTAGGCTTAGGTTTAGGGTTAGGTTTGGGGGGGTTAGGGTAAGGTTTTCGCGTTAATTTTAAATTTACCGCTCACAGTGTGCCGTTTTCGTCGCGCTGTGATGACATCACGTACGCGCTTTCGTCGAGCGCGCTTTAGTCTACCGCGGATTTGTGGTGGAACCATGCCAGGTTATTTTGCCCAACCTCCAGGCTGCAGGCAACTACTTGGCCACAGGATGTTCAAAACCGAGCCACCAAAGTGGCCGCTTGTGTGCAAAGTGGACAGGCAAGCATGTGAACATAGCTCCATTTATGCCAGCAGCATATCTACCACTTTTATAAATTGAGCTATGTGTACAATAACCCACTGCTTGCGTAGAACCATCTCCCTGCCTCCCCACAGTCCACAAAGCCAGAAAGATTGGAGACTGCTGATTTATGCAATTCTCCTTTTGGTATAAATGAGAATGCACACTAAACCCACATTTCTGTCACTTCAACCAGGATACGGGATAACAGAAACAGCAGACATTGCAGAAGAACAACTGATGAAGTGTATAAAGAAACCAAGTAATCAAAAAAAAAAAAAACAGATAGGAAAATTTATATCCTAAGACTTGATGAGTCTAGCAATATCCAGAATGGGTTTGTATATCAACAAAGGAACATATTTTTCCCCCAGAAAGAAGTGATATGTCAAGAAAATACATACACTACTAAATTAAGCGGAAATGAAAATTGAAAAACAGTTAAAAGAATTTCAAATGCCTCGTGTGCTGGTTGTTCACAAACAATGCTGTAAATTATGGAATCTGAGAAGAAATTTAAACCAAAGTGAAGAAGTTCCCAAACTGGGGGTGAACAGTTGGAATGGTCCCTTAAATCAGTGTTTCTCAACCTTGGCGACTTTCAGTCCTTTGGACTTCAACTCCCAGAATCCCCCAGCCAGCATAGCTGGCTGGGGGATTTCTGGGAGTTGAAGTCCATAGGACTGAAAGTCGCCAAGGTTGAGAAACACTGCCTTAAATGTCCCTCTTAGCAAAAGATTTAGTGCTCCAGAAATAAAGGCTAATGAACCTGCTTTGCCAAGTATTTTTGTAATAACCATTTTATTCTTTCCACAAGTTCTCAAATGGAATATGATAATGGAATATTTGGAGTGCTGGCCAATTCTATCTAATAGCTGAGCCTGAACTTAGCAATGAAGAAATAGCTGGATCTGTTAAGGCCGAAGTTCTTAATGTGGTTTTCAAAAGAAATATTCAATCTTTAATCACTATTCCCAAGTCTTTTTCAGTTGTCTTGAACAACTTGCAAAGATGGTTTATTTTTAATCCTGCCAAAATCTGAGAAAAAAACATGTCCTTCAAAAGAAAGATGGCCAAAGACATGTAGACCATAGACACTAAGAAAGAATGAAACCAGTACCATCTGTTGCTCATTTTTTTAGCAATATTTTCAATACTTTCTATTCAGTCAATCTTTATCTGCTGATGAAACAGGAACCGATTACAATACGGGCATCTATTCTTCCAAATGCTGACTGTAACAAGATATCAATAGTAATTCATGTCGAAGAAAAAGGCCCCCTGTTCAGAAAATACAGCTATATGCTGGTGATTTATTTAACCTATTTTTGTAGAGAGACAAATACAATAGATATAGCATAGGGGAAAAAATAATCAATGACAAAAACATGGCATTGTTTCTATCACACACAGAGACACAAATATATGTGAAATCTTAAGCAGAAATAACAAAGACAAAGTTTTCCTCACGTCAAGGTCAACTTTTGGTGATACACTAGCTTACCCATGTTGTTTTCTTTGGAAAATGGTGTTGTTAGCCACTGCCTTGCTCTAAGGCTTTGCAGCTTCCCAATCTAATCTATAGACTGGATGGATGGATGAATGGATGGATGGATGGATGGATGATGGACAGACATAGATGATGCATGGATACCTGGATGGATATCCAACTCTCAACAATTTTGGGTGGTATACCCACCAATCAATTATTACTTGCTTGCTCTGTTTACTCTGAGATCAGCTGAGAAATCACCAAGATCAGTGTTCAATATTCAGCACTGAATATTTAAGAAATATTAGTATACAAACGAACAAGACACTTCACCCCAAAAAAACCATCAAAGATATTACCTAGTTCTGGTAACGAAATATCCAGGAGCTAAGCAACAAGCTTGGAGGACAAATCTTTGCCTCCATATTATCCAAGCTACAAATGTTCTCTACAATTAGGAAAACTTACTAATAATGAACGATGACCAGATTTGCGTAAATTCCCTGCCTGAGCAGGTGGCAGCATTTGGTCAATCTTATGGGACTAAGGTTTAAGCAGGTCTAGTTAGCACAGGGATGTGAAACTGGTGGCCCGTGGGCCAGATGCCTCATGCACAGGCCACACCCACCCCAGCTCCACAAAGGGAAAATACGTCATGTGAAGGTAACGTGACACCACGAGTTTGACACCCGTGGGTTAGCATTTGGACAGGAAATGACCACAAGATATCACAGCTGCAGGTTAGACTGGAGAGTCAGAAAGCATCCCAGAAGAAATCAACAGCAAGCCAACTTCTGTGGCACTGCCATGAAAATGGCACAGCGGTAACTTGCTTTTACCTTTCATGTAAAATTCAACTAAGTTCTTTGCTGTGTCAATGTTTGCAGCCAAAATAGTTTTTGATACACTTTTAAATCAAATCCTTCCAATGAAAGATGCACGGCGTCAAATCCTCAATATGATTTGGATTACTGTATTCCCCTAATAACGTTAGAAGAATCTGAGTACTAAAAAAAATATACATTCAGATACTCTCACTCAACAAACAATAGAATTGTATTGCCCAATGTGTAAATCATGATTTAAATAGTTTAACTATTAATTAAATTATTTTCACTAAAATGAATTTAACTGATATCAAATTGAACCTGTTGTATTATAAAATTATGCCGTTTCTCTAAATCAGTTATGCGTAGGACTATTTTTATATGACTACTCAGGAATATGTCTTTACCATATATGACAGTTTAGATGATCATAAAGAACAGATTTGCATCTGCTCTAAAATTAAAGACAGGAAGGAAATTGCATGATAATTAAAGAATCTGGTATGAATGTAACTGCAACCAAAAATTCAGGAAGGTACTGATGCAACCTATTCCCAAACTTCTAAACAGTAGTTTTATCAAAAGAGTAATTAAAAAAAAGAATTATCTTTTTATACTTTTAAAATCTGAGTCTGTCTAACTTGCACCTAAAAATATGGAATTCCTGAATGAGCAGGTAATAAGAGTCTCTTTCGAGGCCAATCCTGGGATCACTGGGCAACACTTAGGAGTTCTAAATTCAAAGCTCATTCCAGAATGCCGATGGTACAACCTCTCGGAGTAGGAATTTCTTATGTCACTTTGCAGCAATCCGTCTGGCGTTTCAGCAGCACTGATAATCTCAAGAGCCAGCAAGATGTCCAGTCCCATCTATCAGAAAAAATCAGTTAACTGGGCTTGAGAAAGAAAGAAAGAAGAGCTCCAATGTTATTTCGGGAACTCTGGTATGAAGCAGAAACTGTATCCCCCGAGTAAAAGGATGACCTAATACAAGAGGTTTGTTTCAGCTAACTTTGGGACAGAAGCGGAGATGTCATGCCTGACTCTTTAGCAACGGACCATAGAGAAAGACGATCCTGGATCACATCCGCTAAGCAAATACAGCATCATCTTGGAATGTGCTCAGGACTGATAGACTTAGCTTTGTTAATATAATTAAGGACAGATTTGTGTAGCTGAAAACTAGAATCTCACAGATATCTGCCACGGTGATTAAATACTTAAATCAAATTTAACAATGGGAATATGGGCTTTCCTTTTCAGGAGGTTCCTGAGGCATTCATAAAATTAGCAGTGTTCATACAGGATGAAACCCTCACACTAGGGGCTCTCCAGGAGAAATCTCACTTCAAGCGTCATAAAGGGGACTACAAGAATTCTGACCTTCGGTTGTGTTATTTATGTTTCAAGCAATGCAACTTTCCTACCCACACTGCCTTGAGAACATGTGGTTCTGCTATTAGAAATGGAAGCTATAGATTAAGGGTCTCCAAGCCCTGGCTTAAGGGCCACTTCTGAACCTTGAACTGTTCGAAAATGGGCCACGGAAGTGGTGGGCGACTGCACATTTGTGTGAACAATGGGTGCACCTGAACACCACTTACGCAAATGAAGCTGTGCACATGCACACTTGCCTGCCGTTCACACAGAACCATCCCCTCACTCCCCCCCCCATCAGTCCGCAAAGCCAAAAAGATTGGGGAACTCTGCTATTGATCGGTAGATCTCCACTTCCGAATGGGCAAGGGATGATAAAAATAGAAATGCCCCCTACGGCGCCTGAGGGATCCAGGACACCGGGAGGACCAAGGAGGTGAGAGAATGGCCAAATTAAATAAAGGGAATTTTGTTCACCAAGCCTGCTTAAAGTCACGAAAGTTATTTTTACACTGTAGCTCAATGGAGAGTCCAAGCAATCTATCCCAAATTGACGAGAAACTCGAAGCGCGTCCACTGGGCTTGCTGAATTGAAAAAAACTGAAGATAATCCGTGACCCGTCAAAAGCGTGAACATCATAAGCGCGCCAACAACAGCGTGCCGACAGAAGCGCGATTTCATTTAAGGTAAGATTTACAGTTAGGTTTAGGGTTAGGTTTAGGGTTAGGGTTAGGTTGAGGGTTACATTACAGTGCGCTTCTGTCGGCGCGCTTTAGGGCTAATTAGTCGCTCATTCGTCGCGCGGTTTTGTCACCGCGCTTTAGATACCGCGGTTTAGTCAGGCGCGCTTTTGTTGTGCGCGCATTTGTGGTGGAACCAGATAATCAGCACCAGAGACGTGGCTTAAAGTTTCAATTCAGTTCTGGGCAGTTTGGCTGTATTTAACCCTTGCTTGGACTCTCCAGAGCAGCGCCCTGGAAAAGCTGTTTTTCTTAAGGCGCTGCTTACCATGAAAATTTTGCAAGCTATTCATTACTCAGTGCAGAGTTATGAGTTCAAACAGTTAATTTTTTTCAGAATGCAAAAGCAATACCACTTTTGAATTAAGCCCATGACTAGGTGGAAATCAAACACTGTACACTTAATTTGAGACCATGCTGCACAATAAGAAAAACCCATGAGTTGCACATTTCAAAATTCAGAGACAATATAGAATGCCAAAGAGGCAATAATCTACCATTTAATTAGAGATTAATCTTGCCTGGGGAACCATTTTAGGAAATGGAAGATCAGACCAAAACTCATAATTATCAACAAAGATTAATTTAATACTGTTGTCTTGCAAATCCCTTAAGAAAATGTAGTATATTAAGTTCTTTATTTATTTAAACTGGGACATCATGTCAGTAGTTCATACTGTTGTTTTATTTTAATGATCCTAAAACCAGTCTAGACAATTAAATGTTAGATTTTAATCCACAGCAGTTGTTCAGAGTCTGCCTTTCAAACTAACTCTCATAAATATATATCAAAGTATGCATAACATACATACTGTACATCCATTTTTAAGAATTATATTTAAATATATAAAAGTATATTTTAAAAAATTGTTCAGTTTTTTTTTTTTGCAGAAGATAGAAGTTCAATGGCATGGAAATTTCTACTGGACAGTAGAAGAAAATTCATACTGGTAAGAGTGATATGAATGAAGGAAAACAGTCTGTCTCAGGAGAGAATGGACTCTCCTTCCTCCAAGGCTGTTTGTATAGAGCCAAGATATCATCTATCACAATCTACAATAGTAGATTCCTTCATTGGACAGAGGATTCAGTTAGATTATCTCTAAGATCCCTTCTGGGAGCCCATTATCTCCAAGTATAACTTAACTACTTGCAAGAATTGAATCAGGTATTTTAAAATGTAGTAATATCCTTCCTTAATCTAACTATCCTAACTTGACATATTAAGCATAAGGGGCATCTAAAACTTTTTTTCTGGGATAGTTTGACAAGAAACTATCAAACTATCTGGGATAGTTTGATAACAAACTGCTTCCATTGAGTTCTTTGTAATACTAAATCCCATATAATGGTTACCAACATAGTGATAAACTATAAGCAGCACCTTCTTTTATGAAAGGGCAAGCCATGTGGTCACTATTATTTGTTATTTACCTATGTGTATTTTCAAGCTGAAGAATCTCCTAATATAAACCAAATGCATTTGAACAGTATTTACTAAGCAGCAGAAAAATTATCTCTATGAAAAACCCCAACGATATGAAAAATAAAGGCTCACTCTAAGCAGTGTGTAAAACAGCACTTATAAATGGCTAATTTTCTTTCTGTGCTTGTTCAATCACTACTTTTTTAAATATTTAAAAAAGTAAATCAGTTTACTAATAGTATGTGAAGTTTTACTGTCTCACTTTGCAAGGATCAAGTTTATTCTGTATGTCTACATCAAAAGCTGAGATTTATTTACTGAATTAAATCCCATATCCGAATTCCTTATACAGCGAGTTGCCGAATTCCACACAGACAGCCAATTATCCATAGTCTCAACAAATAATTGCTTGAGGTGCTGCATTTTAATGCTCAAAAAAAAAAAAAAGAATTCTTATTCCAAGTGCTTTCCTACGTGCTATATAGTCAAACAATGCTCCTGGGCTGACAATTATTTGGCTCACCAGGTTCTCATTCGAGGCAACCTGGTGTTATCCTAATTAAAAAGTCAGAAGAAAGAAATAGTTGCAGCAATACTGACCAAAAGGCATTCAGGTCAAGGTGGTAGACAAGGGAGCCATAGAAAGGCTATTAAATAAGGCCATGTGGATGACAGAGACCAATATCAAAAGCATGGGAGTTACCGAATAAGCGGGAGGGTGATGAAAGCATTGATGGCAGAAAAAGCACAGCACTGGTTCAAAGCACATAGTTCATAACTGTGGCAGCCGAGGAGAATATATTGGTTACAGAAAATGCAGGGAGGGGGAAATAAAGTTAGAGGAGGCATCAGCCTTGGGAGAAATGGAGTTGAAATGCTGATTGTCACAAGATGAGAACTACACCAGCTACACAATGCTGGAAAAGGAAGCTATGTTTATTTACTGTGTTCTCCCCAAGGAAAACGTCCAAGGAAACTTGAATCCAAAGGGTTGAACAGCTCTTAATGTTAACATCAAAGAAGTCTGAAATGACATACTTACCGTATTTCCAGATTCTACAAATCAGATGCTACAGGCCTCATTAAGTCTAAAATTAACTCTCATTTAAATTAAATGCTCTTTTATAGTAAGAAAATGATTGCTGATGTACTGGAATCTTGACCGGAAAGAACTTCAGTAATTGTTTCTTTGATGTGGCTAATATGTAATTTTGAGAGATTGAGCATTTGGTAGCCAGAGAGAGTTGAATGGTCAGAGTTTATTATCAGTGTATATCAAAACAGGTTTTGCTTAACGTATTTTCAGAAAAAAAAGGTGTGAGTTATTTTAAAGATGTATTTGAGCTGACCTACCCAGCTTCTTTGATCTATACCATAGAAAACGGCATGTGTAAATGTGTAATACATTTCACAAATGCATGTTCCTATCAGAAATTTCGTACATTCTCTGGCAGCTGTGAAAAAGCAAGTTAACATCTGATGGAAAATTCTCAGCAAAACATTAAGCTCCTATGATTTAATTTCTTGCTGTCGTCAATCACTAATTGGAATTTTTTTTCCAAAAAAAATATATCCTTATGCCATCCTTTTATCAAATTCCTAGCATTCAGGAATATTCTTTTCTAAACTCTTTAAGAATGCTATTAACAAAATAATCCCGTAAAGTAGATAAGATGGGAGAGAAAGCCCCAACAGTCAAACTCCTGGCCCATAGGCTGGATGCGTCACACACTGGCCACGCCCGGTTTAGCGAAGGGGGAGGGGAATCCTGATACATCACGTGATGCTACCATGACCACGTGGGTTTGACACCTCTAGTCTAACTCAACCATCACATAAATTGCAGCTTTGTCCTGAACTGATGAAAAGCAACAAGGACAATTGTAGTCCATAGATGTCAGCCTTTTAAGGTAGCCATGTCAGGAAAGAGATACCGCCAGGACTACAGGAACCCTGCTTTATTGTTTTAGGGTAAGAAAATTGTGAAAGGCTGCTAGCATTTCCCTCTGCCCTCTCAAATTAAGCAGAATCAAGGCACAGTTATTTTGGATCTCTTCCTCAAAATAACTTTCTCTGGTGTTTTTTCTCCCTTAAAGGCTCATCAATCCCTTCATCAAGGTCAATTCCACATTCCTTTGAAACAGGTGAAAGCTCAACTTAATGGAGGGAAAGGAAGATGAAATAGACTCCAGAAATTTTTGAAGTAAACAGTAAAACCTCTTTGATGGGGTTTCTAAAGAAATCTCTTTCCACCCCACTATGATTGATGACACATAATTTAAATAAATGGATTTTAAATGGAACTCCCCACTACGAAAAAAGAGGTTGAAGCTACAATGCTCTATAATTGACACACCGTGTTCATATTATCATTCTTAATTCTAGAAGACATGCCATTTAGAATATAAATTTTGTGCCCCTATTTTGCAGTGATGTAAAGAAAACAATGCTGGTGCAGGCAGAGCTCTATCTTTCTTTTAAATAACAGCAGATCTGGAGGAAAAAAATCCATTAATTCAGTTCCCAATACATCATTAAGAAAGAGAAAGTGTAAGGTAACAAAGAAAGGAATTCATGAAAGGTGCAATTAAGATAGTATTGCAGAGGGCAAGCAGGTTTGGCATCAAAACAGTTAAGACAGAGGGCTGACAGTACAAGACTTCAATGCTCCCACAGCTAAGTAGATTGAAAAAAAGAATTCAGAAAGAAATTGTGCAGCTCACTCAGAGCTAAGAGCTCTGCCAAATTCAAAGAATGCCTCAGGCATCCATCCATGAGAGAGGAAAGAGAGCTGAGCCCCAAACTATCACTTCAAAAGTTTTTCTCTGATTGGAAAAAAATGGAAAAAATGGCAAAAAAGAGACCCTTCAAATGAGACCCTGGGGGGGGGGGGAAGCATTTTCAATGAAGTTCTTCTTAGAACAGGGGTCTGCAACCTTAAACCCTCAGAGAGCCATTTGGACCAGTTTCCCAGAGGAAAAGAAAACACAGCGGGAGCCACAAAACCTGGGTGGGCATGGCCAAATACATGTCACTCACTCCCACCCAGTCACATGAACCCCTAGCCACACATACCCAGCAAGTCATTAGGGGCGGAGGACTGGTTGTTAAATAACACAACTCCACAACCCCTCTTCCTCTCTCCCTCTCTCTCTGTATCTTCCCCTCTCTCTCCCTGTATCTCTCTATGCCTATCTCCCTTCCCCTCTCTCCCCCCCTCTCCCCCTGTGTATCACTCTCCCCCCTCTCCTCTCCCCTCTATATCTCCCTCTCTATGTCTCTCTCTTTCCCCATCTTTGTCTAAATTGCAATTTCACTTTGAAAATGGGATTTATCAACATTTTATGACACCAAGAGCAGAAGTATCTCTGTGGAAAGATGGATCACTATCTATGGTAAGCTCCATTATGGGGATAAGTCAGGGAGTTTCTCTATATACTAAACTTAGGACAAAAAACGTAGTGGGGAACCTGGGATGCTATGGTCCATAGGGTTCGTAAAAAATCAGACATGACTTAGCGACCGAAGAGCAACAGGGGTAAAATTTATTCAAGAAACCTAATAATGATAATACCTGTCAGTTTATTAAGGCTATGTATTGAAAATTATTCAGAGGTGCTTTGGAACTTGGATAAATACAGGCCTCTTCAAAATCTGAAACCACTTGGCCTAATTACATGAACAACAGAGAATTATCACATTCGCAAGAAAACTTTCCTTTCCTATTATTTTTTCAAAATGTGCAGCACAAATTATAATTTTTATAACATGTCAATTAGTCTATATATGAATTACCCAGCCTACAGTATAAGCTAATAATCAAATAATGCTTTTTTAAAGATGAAGGGGGGAAAACGTTCAGGAGATCGTGATGCATCATAAATTCAAGTTTGTAGAAGATTCCAGCTATTGTATATAAAGCTCTGCTTATAACACAGAAGACTGTATATTTCCTAGTTTAGGAAATTCTTTTAAGATTGTATATGCTACACAGAGCCGTGGTGGCACAGTGATTAGAGTGCAGTACTGCAGGTTATTTCTGCTGATTGCCAGCTGCCAGCAGTTTGGCAGTTCGATTCTCACTGGCTCAAAGTTGACTCAGCTTCCATCCTTCCGAAGTGGGTAAAATGAAGATTCAGATTGTTGGGGGCAATATGCTGACTCTCCGCTTAGAGGGGGCTGTAAAAGCACTGTGAAGCGGTATATAAGTCTAAGTGCTATTGCTACTGTGATATAATTACACTGACTCTTACACAAACACACACATATACACACACATACACACAGTCACATACACTCTGATCTAATATTACATTTTTCTGAATCTTCCTTGCCTCTCAATTTCAGTCTCAGAATTGTTGCTTTGCAAAAGCAGCTTCTTCCAATTTTCTACCACCAATATTCCCACAGTATTAGCGCTAAGACAGAATTATGGTCATATATTATACACTTGTGGATAAGGAAAAAAAATACACTCCCAAAATTGGAATTGCTTTATCCATGGATGGGGTTTATCCACAGGTTTATCCAATAATATGTGTGTGTGTGTGTGTGTGTGTGTGTGTGTGTGTGTGTGTGTATATGTGTGTGTATGTGTGTGTGTGTGTATATATATATAATATATATATATATATATATATATATATATATATATATATATATATATATATATATACACACATACATACATACATACACACACATACACATACATACATACATACATACATACATACATACATACATACATACATACATACATACATACATACATATATATATATATATATATATATATATATATATATATATATATATATTTAAAGTCACAACCCCTGGTATGCCCAAATATGGGAGGAAGGTCACACTTCCACTCTCTGTCTTTGGCTCGTCACAAGAGACCATTCAGACAGAAACCCAATATTTTTTTACTGTTGCCTTTTTTTGTTACATTTGTTATATTCGATTATATTCGATTCGGTTCGATTCCCAACATAGGGTATGGCTAGCTGATGAGAGCTAAATAGCTTGAAATAGATCTATACTAGTCTCCCTTTATTTATCAGCATAAATATTATATATATATATATATATATATATATATATATATATATATATATATATATATATATATATATATATATATATATATATATATATATATATGTTTTCTGAGGTTTTCGCGGGTGTTAGTATGTAGGTCTCTAGTTGTTCGGGTTTTCTCCCGCGTAGAATTGGATATGTCTTTGCGACGTTTCGACGAAGTCACATTCGTCATCTTCAGGCTGCTGCTGACTACTTCAGGTTTGGTGTTTCCAGGAGTAGTGTGGGATGTTGGCTGTTTGTCCCTTATAACTGCTGGTAGGGGATTAAATTTTAACTGCCAGTAGGGGATTAAGTTTTAACTGCCAGTAGGGGATTAAAACTGATTGAGTGGGGGCTTGGGTGTGTCTTGATTAGGTGGAAGTGTGTCAATATTTGGTGGAAGGGTGTTCTGTTCTGATTGTTTGGGAGGTTGTGTTTCCTGTGAGGGTAGGAGGGGTTTTGAAGAGGCTGATTGTGCTTTAGCAGTTTGGCTTCTGGTTCTGGGTCGTGCCTCCTCATCAGTTTGTGTTTTTGGTTGTTTTCTTTGTGTATGTTTTTTGGTAGTATTCTGTGTGGCTATTGTGAGTGTGGGCCTGGTCTCATTCTTCATGTTTGGGATTCGTTTGTTAATGAGGGCGGGTTTCCAAAGGGCTGGCAGGCGGGAGGTGTCGTCACGCCTGTTCATGCTATGTGGGTGTTTTTCTATTTCGATTGCTTCCCTGATTATACGGTTGTTGAAGTGTTCGGCCTTGGCGATGGTTCTTGTCTTATTGAAGTCAATTTTATGTCCTGTGGCTTTGAGGTGTTGGACCAGGGAAGAAGTTGGTTCTTCTTTTTTGATTGCATTTTTGTGTTCTTCAATGCGTGCACTTATTCTTCTGTTGGTCTGTCCGATGTATGTGGCGGGGCAAGTAGTGCATGGGATTTCATATACTCCTTGATTTTCTAATTCAATTTTGTCTTTGGGGTTTCTTAGGATGGTGGATATTTTCCGGTCTGTGCAGAATGCTGTCTTGATGTTGTGTTTGCGGAGGATTTTGCTGATTTTGTCTGTGGTGCCTTTTATGTATGGGAGGAGGGCTTTTCCATTTTCTTGTTCTCTGTCCTGGACTTTAGTGGGGGTTTCTTTTTGGATTAGGTTGGTGATCTTATTTCTTTGGAATCCATTGGATGTCAGTACGTTGGTGAGAGTGTGTAGTTCGGTTTTTAGGTGTTGTTCATCAGCTAGGCGTTTTGTTCTGGAGATGAGTGTCTTGGCTACGGAATTGATCTGGGCTGGGTGGTGGTGTGAGAGTGCGTGCAGATAGCGGTTAGTGTGTGTTTTCTTCTGGTAGATGGTGTGTCCTAGGGAGCCGTTAGATTTCCTGTAAACTAAGACGTCCAGGAAGGGGAGTTGGTTGTTTATTTCTGTTTCCATGGTGAACTGTATTTTGGGGTGTAGGCTGTTGAGGTGTGTAAGGAAGATGTCCAGTTGTTCTTTCCCATGTGGCCAGATTATGAAAGTGTCGTCTACATATCTGAGCCAGAGTTTAGGTTTGTGATCAGATTTTTCCAGGGCTTGGGTTTCAAAGTTTTCCATGTAGAGATTTTGATCACCCCTCTCACCTGTCATTGCCAATCTCTACATGGAAAACTTTGAAACCCAAGCCCTGGAAAAATCTGATCACAAACCTAAACTCTGGCTCAGATATGTAGACGACACTTTCATAATCTGGCCACATGGGAAAGAACAACTGGACATCTTCCTTACACACCTCAACAGCCTACACCCCAAAATACAGTTCACCATGGAAACAGAAATAAACAACCAACTCCCCTTCCTGGACGTCTTAGTTTACAGGAAATCTAACGGCTCCCTAGGACACACCATCTACCAGAAGAAAACACACACTAACCGCTATCTGCACGCACTCTCACACCACCACCCAGCCCAGATCAATTCCGTAGCCAAGACACTCATCTCCAGAACAAAACGCCTAGCTGATGAACAACACCTAAAAACCGAACTACACACTCTCACCAACGTACTGACATCCAATGGATTCCAAAGAAATAAGATCACCAACCTAATCCAAAAAGAAACCCCCACTAAAGTCCAGGACAGAGAACAAGAAAATGGAAAAGCCCTCCTCCCATACATAAAAGGCACCACAGACAAAATCAGCAAAATCCTCCGCAAACACAACATCAAGACAGCATTCTGCACAGACCGGAAAATATCCACCATCCTAAGAAACCCCAAAGACAAAATTGAATTAGAAAATCAAGGAGTATATGAAATCCCATGCACTACTTGCCCCGCCACATACATCGGACAGACCAACAGAAGAATAAGTGCACGCATTGAAGAACACAAAAATGCAATCAAAAAAGAAGAACCAACTTCTTCCCTGGTCCAACACCTCAAAGCCACAGGACATAAAATTGACTTCAATAAGACAAGAACCATCGCCAAGGCCGAACACTTCAACAACCGTATAATCAGGGAAGCAATCGAAATAGAAAAACACCCACATAGCATGAACAGGCGTGACGACACCTCCCGCCTGCCAGCCCTTTGGAAACCCGCCCTCATTAACAAACGAATCCCAAACATGAAGAATGAGACCAGGCCCACACTCACAATAGCCACACAGAATACTACCAAAAAACATACACAAAGAAAACAACCAAAAACACAAACTGATGAGGAGGCACGACCCAGAACCAGAAGCCAAACTGCTAAAGCACAATCAGCCTCTTCAAAACCCCTCCTACCCTCACAGGAAACACAACCTCCCAAACAATCAGAACAGAACACCCTTCCACCAAATATTGACACACTTCCACCTAATCAAGACACACCCAAGCCCCCACTCAATCAGTTTTAATCCCCTACTGGCAGTTAAAACTTAATCCCCTACTGGCAGTTAAAATTTAATCCCCTACCAGCAGTTATAAGGGACAAACAGCCAACATCCCACACTACTCCTGGAAACACCAAACCTGAAGTAGTCAGCAGCAGCCTGAAGATGACGAATGTGACTTCGTCGAAACGTCGCAAAGACATATCCAATTCTACGCGGGAGAAAACCCGAACAACTAGAGACCTACATATATATATATATATATATATATATATATATATATATATATATATATATATATATATATATATATATATATATATATATATATATATATATATATATATATATATATATATATATATATATATATATATATATATATATATGCGCAAATAAGCCAACTCAGAGTTAAGCTGACCCTTGAATTTTTAATAAAATACCATGAAAAGTGAACCACCTGTGGATAATTCAGTTGTGAAAAAATTAAACATGAAAATTTTTGATGGCGCTAGCTTATCTGCACATGGCAGACTTTTCATGGTGTCCAGGCTACAAATGTGAAGGTTGACTTAACAGCGGAGGGGCTTGTCCACAAGCATTTATGGTGTTTTTGTGTTGTGTTATTGTTTTGTCGAAGAAATTCTGGCACTGGCCCTTAGGCAAAGAAAACAACCACATGTCAAGAAAGGCAGAAATTATGGTACATGCATACAATCTTACCTCATTCCTTCAGTTGACCTATTCTGATAATTACGGTAGAGCTGCGGGATACCCACCATGGCTTCAATGAAAACAGCAAGGAAACCCAAGGTTTCAACAAAGATACTGGAGTCAAGGGAAAGGTAAGTGACGCATCCTGTTACCCCAGTGAAAGCCAGAACGCACTGCACATAATCTGCAAACTTGTTCCAGTGCCAGAAAGAGTTCAAGTCAAAATCTGAAAAACAATGTTCATAAATAAATAAAAAACAAAATGGACTGCTTTGCCACTTGCGCTTCCAAAAGAGGGTGGGGGAGGGAGGGAGGAGTACAGGATTATTTGGAAAATTTAAGGAAACCGTCATTAAAAAATGCAAGCTGGAAAATTAACTGAGACCGTAATTTATTCAGTTAGATCACTGATAAATCATAATTTTATAACAATAGGGAGAGAGGGTGACATGGAAAAATAAATGCACAACACAACCCAAATTTAAAACTGCTTTCGTGAAATATTGTAGAGCAAGCGATTACATGAACCATGATCAGGAATATCATTTGTGGCAAAGCCTGACGTTGTGGAGGGAGGGAAATAGACAACAGTTGTCCTACCAACAACTGATGTATCACAAAAGCCACGTTCTGTAACAATCTAGAGCTATCCATTCAGAGAATGGCGAAGGACAAGAAAACAGAATCAGAAGACACATTAAATACACACAAGGATCCAACAGCTATGGTCGTGCCACAAAGCACAACACTTCTTTCAAAAGATTTTCACAAGATTCTGAGAATCTCAGAGTTGATTCAAATGAAGAACTTCTTACCTTCTTTATTGATTATACTGTCTAGGCAAGAAAGAAAAGTACATTCTCCCTGTGCTGAGAACATTCATCACATTTCTGGGACTAGAACTTGGGGCAAGGAACAAATCAATATCTATCAATTAAATGGGAGATCTTTAGTCTCAGGGATGGGAGGCCTCACCCTTTTCTTCAGCCATTAAATGATCAGTTGAGACTGATGGGAACTATAGCCATAGGCATTGAAGGTTTGATTCTCTAGGGTAAAGGAAAAGCAAAAACATGTTGAAAACATTGCTTTCTAGGGCCTTGGAATGGTGAGTGAGTGAGTGAGTGAGTGAGTGAGTGAGTGAGTGAGTGAGTGAGTGAAAGAGAGAGAGATTGCAAGTGGCTACATCTAATAGTCCTTCCCTATTCCTAGAAAAACTAAAATGAGGTGGAAGTTGAATGGGAGATCCCAAGCAAAATCCAGGTTTGTTTTTAAAAAAATCACAGAGAAAGTAAAGATAAATTGCTTCCATATTGTGGCCCAGGAAAAACATGGACGTATCTATGCAGTCAAAGTTAACCTTTACGTATTTGGGATGAAGGCAACCTATCTAACCTAGCTTCTTTGAGACCCAAGGTAGACAGTGATTCACCATCTTCTGGTGGTGCAAATGAAGTGAAGTGACTGAAAGGGAAAAGCAAGGTCAGGGAAGCTCCCCTGCCTCCTGCCTTTGTCTTAATCAGAACAAATAGAGAAAAAGGAAAGAATCTGAGGCGGGATCAGCCTTATTAGAACAGTGTTTCTCAACCTTGGCAACTTGAAGATGTCCGGACTTCAACTCCCAGAATTCCCCAGCCAGCGAATGCTTGCTGGGGAATTCTGGGAGTTGAAGTCCAGACGTCTTCAAGTTGCCAAGGTTGAGAAACACTGTATTAGAAGACAGCAAAATTGTGTGAGACTTTTCTTTCTTTTTTTTATATAGCAATCTTGACATTCTCTTGCTTGCATCTGCTGCAGCAAAAAGCACTCTTCACCATTGCAAGCCATCTTATTCGCCAACAGATAGGAAAGCTTTCTTTTATTGCCAATTCAAAATACCTGGGACAAAACAATTCTCTGAGAACATTAAAAATAGAAGTCATTTATTATCCCTTCTCTATAAGCACTGCCTAGCCGAGATTAATTATATTTCAGTTATAATGAAAGCCTCACCCCATAATAGACTGGTCCACAACTGTTAGCTGAGAGCAATAAGCCAGACCCCAGTGGGTTTGCAAGATAAAACCCAGCCTGATAGATCTGGGGGAGGATCAAGCTTAATTCTGTCAATAATGTATGAAGAGCGGTGCTCAACTCACACCAGATAGCTCTGTACTTGGGCTTCCCAAAAAGTAAATTATTCTAATGAAGAGAAAGACCAAGCCTTACATATTTTTTAAAGAGAACAAGAGACATTGAAATCCTATCCCCCAAACAGTACATTTAATCAATGATTAACATTTATTCATAGAGAAGAGATGATGAATCCAGTCTTCAGAGATAAATGGCAGGAGAATTAAATATATAATTCTGATGCTCTGAGGGATGCTTTCATTAAAAGGATTTGCTTATTCAAATAGGACTCCTTTAGAAAATAAAGGGAAACTTAATTTACATATGTATTATCTCCATGGTATGAAGTTCAGACTAAGGGAACAATCTTCTCCAATTAGTAATCTAGTTCATTCAACTGGGAATAACAATCAGTTTCTTCAGGTAACTGCACAAATTATATCTATCATCTATCTATCTATCTATCTATCTATCTATCTATCTATCTATCTATCTATCTATCTATCTCTATCTATCTATCTATCTATCTATCTATCTATCTATCTATCTAATCTATCTATCATCTACATTCTATCTAGAAAATCCATCTGCCAATCTTAAATGTACCAGAAAATAAGTCTCGCAACCTCTCTCACACATACACACACACACACTCCCTCTCCCTCCTTCTCTCACACACATCATAACAAAGTTGATATTTCAAGATAGGATTAGGGAAGACTTCTTCTGAGATTTTTAAATGGCAATGCGAAAGTAAAGGTCAATTACTTTATCAGGATCCAACTTTTCCATCTACATCTAAGCCATAAAATGTGATTAACTGAAGCTAGATAAGGTTAGATTAGGACTCCTGTGATAAAACTGAAGTTTCATCCTGTCTACCCACTGAAGATTTAGAGCTTTAAAAGATTAGTAGAAAAGTCAAGGACATCTAACCCAAATACGGGATCTCGTTTTTCGAGATTATCCCCCCCCCCATAAAATTCTTGAGCAATGTTTAAATTCTCATGGCTCAGAATTAATACATTATTCACATGTAAATAAGATAACTGCAGGGGTCTTTGTTTTTTGTTTAGAACATTACAGGTTGAAGAAAGCCATAAAACAGACTCCCGTCCTGTTTGTTGTCTTTTAGAAACATATGATCACTCAATTGGGAATGGACAATATCCATCTGAAGGATTATCAAATGTAATTTCTTTCTGGAAAAAAATACTGTCTACCACCATTCCATTATGGCAAGCGGAACTGCCATTTGAAAATGAAATCTGAAGGAATAAACATCTGAACAAAAAAATGAAGTTGGAAACTATGCTATCCTTCCTATCAGTAAATTGAAATTGTTTTTGTCAGGTAAGAGATTTTCAGTGACCATTTCCCCCTTGGAAACCTAAAACCCGGCACGACATCTCGTGTTAAACAAAACTTTAACCCTTTTCATAAGTTAGCTTCTTGCATCAAACAATGATATGAGATTTTAAGGTAGAAATTAGGAAAAGACATAAAGTTACCTAAGAGCTTAACCGTGAATGATCTGCACTATTTATCTACCGCCACTAATGATCTAAGTCTAATACAGCTGCTCTGGTTTTCATCTTTTTTAGGTCTTATATAAAAAGAAGAATTTAATGTTAAGCTAGGTACATCCGTGGAATGATCAATTGGTTGAGTAAAGAAAACTGATTATGTATGTGTTCCCATTTCTACAGCAGAAAAGGTAATTTCATCAGCCTTTAGTTATCTGTCCAAATGGTAGTGTTCAGTCATGTGTGTGGAGGGAATTCATTATCAAATTGGAGAAGGAATCAAAAGATAATTAAATGTAGTAGTGCAACAGCAAAGACCTATTCAATTTTTTTTGACAGATTTACATGATTAACATCTTATTTCTATATAGCTCATCCTCATGAAGGAACATGTTTCTATTAGCAAAGGAATAAAGGAATAAAATTATAGCTAAGGAATAAAATTATAGCTAAGGAATAAAATTATAGCTAAGGAATAAAATTATAGCTAAGGAATAAAATTATAGCTAGAAATAACAATAAAATCAACTATCTTTAAAAACAATCGTAAAAAGATTTCATTAAAAACCAATATAAATCTGAAGGTCTAATTGTGGAGTATTTGTTATCCTATTAATGTTGGGGTTAACTGGAATGTTTTCCACTGCTGTCTAAAAAAAGATGGGGGGCAGCTGGGAATGGGGAAGATGGGGCGTTTCTTGAGAATCAATTCCATAATAAGTGTGGTACTATTGAGAAGTTCCAACAAACTTGGCAATTTTAAGAATTGTGGACTTCAATTCCCAGAATTCCTTAGCCAGGGAAAGTTCACAAGTCTTAAAATTGCCACGTTTGGAGACCCTTGAGCTATACCGACTTGCAGGAAATAGCAGGGACTCCCTAGCCAATCTTAACGCAAGGAGTTGAATGGCACTAAACATATCGATTTTTCAAATATTAAGCTTCTAAGCCTTATTTAATTTGCAGGAAACACATTTTTTCCAATCATCTTCAAATAATTTACAAAACAAAAAAGAAAAGAAAAATCCTACAGAAATGGCTAAGTGCCAGCTCAGTCCACTATATGTTCCCTCTACACACCCTTCTGTAATTTCAAAATTCATTATCATCTTGTTTGGGGATATCAAAGCAGTGTGATATTCCCAAACATGATGGCCACAAACAATTCTTGACTTCCAAGAGATTCCCTGCTCACCTTCACTTAATTTTTTAAAAAAAACTTTTAACTTTCAAATTAACCTGCTGAAAGCAGATTTCTGCCTCTTAATGTTTTCATACTGTGCGAAGAACTACTTCTCTGAAGAAATTACCATGCTGGGAAAGGTAAAAAGAAAAAGAGGATGATCAGATGTAGAAGACAGAAAATCCTGGACATAATCTAGCTATGATTGCCAAGAGTCAAGAGGGAGCTTGATGACACCAAATCAATCAATGTTGTCATTTCTATAAATTCCTCTGGGTTTCATACAGATGTCCTCAGAAAATAGGCCTCTGAAGTTAACTGAAAATAAAAATAAATACATTTCAAGACACGGCTGTTTTATAAGATCCCAGAGTTCCTTTAAAAAAAAAAGCAAAAGAAGATTTTATAAACTTAAGATAAATGGAGTATGATGTTTAGTTGGCATCTGCAGGCATCAGTTTGCCTCATCTAAGAGCCACAGTGGTCTAGGTAATTCTCGGCTTTATTTAATCCTCATAATAACCATTTGAGGATAATGATCGATCCAATCTCAGTTAGAAAACTTCATGATTGAGTGTGAGTTTAAATCTGGCTCTCCCAGCCCTAACCCAGGTGATCAAAGATAATTATCTTAACCTTACAGTGTGGTTCAATAAGAAAACAGAAAAATAAATTTTAAAATAAATTTTATCAGATAATTTTAAAAAAGCCAAGCCTAGCTCCTGTAGCTTATTCTGTGAATTATGTTCTGATTGTGCAAGCATATTGATGTCAACAAGTTCAGCACTCTTCACAGCAGGACTGCTTGTCCTGTTGCTATAAAAGCTGGAGAATTAAGAAAAAGAAAAAAGTTGATGCAATCAAATAATTTTTAATCCGATGACAGTGCTGGGGTCATGTACCATCCGTTGCCAATGGAAAAATAACTGGGTATCTAGGAAAACTGTCTTTAAAATAATGGGAGGTAGGAACAAGCCTAGCTGATAACACAAATTAATGCCAACGGTGCAACACCCCCAACCGGTGCGATGTTAAACATTTAACCAAAGCCAAATTCTTTAAAATCAAATACACTAATTCCGAAAAATTACAGTATCATATTGGAAGGCACTAAAATTAATTCAGGTTTATATATTTGCAACCATTTTCTTCTAATGAGTGAACAAAAATAATCCAGAAGATTTTGCACACATAGGCTTTATTGATTTGATAGCAAACAACAGAAAACAGGTATGCTTAATGAGAAAATTAGTTTCCTTCATTTTACTGCTGCTTCAGCAATTTTTGTTTGACATGTATTTATTTTAAATACTAAAAATGTCTACCTTCCACACACACAAAAACTTACAATTGCACTTTCTTAGAAAACAGACCATGGTCTTTTTAATTGTCAGTTTTGTTTCTAAGTTTTTTTTTGAACCTGACAGTAAGACCCAATAACCAATGACTCTAATGCTCAAACAAGAATATAGAAGGATTTACAATCATTGAACATAACCACACACATGTAAATGTGCAAGTAAGCATTACTGCGGGTTTTCATGATTTTCAGTAGTCATTCGCACAATGTGTTCTTGCTTCTAAATAGATCAGGGCTTAAATATTTCATGGGACTCTTGTAATATTTTGAAAAATACAAGCTGCTACAGGTCTAAATTCTCTGCAATGAAGCAGTCTTTGGAGATCAGAAAAAAGAAAGATACATCTGGAAGTACTTTGGCATTAGACACTATTGCATTCTGCATAAAAGCTGCACAAATACATCTGTTGTTAGATGTAATGATAAATATAATGCTGATAAAATTCACTTCCTAGATCCTGAACAAGTGCCCTGTTCTTTGGGGCTTTTTAAAAACTTGAAATCATGACCATCCTATCTTCCCTGCCAGGTACCTAATTTACAAAGACTCAAGTTAAAAGCTGGAAATATCTTAAAACATTACCCATCTTCCCTCTTCCCCAATTAATAATTACTGATGAAAAAGAAGGGGGTAAGAAAGTAGAATAATATCACTGCTTTAAGAGCCATGGAGGTGCAGTGGTTTGAAGGCAGAATGCCGTGTTGCAGGCTAACTCTGCCCATTGCCAGGAGTTCGATCCTGACTCGCTCAAGGTTGAATCAGCCTTCTATCCTTCAATGGTTGGTAAAACGAGGTCCCGGATTGTTGGTGGCAATATGCCGACTCTGTAAAAAACTTAGAGAGGGATGTAAAGCACTGTGAAGCGGTATATAAGACCGCTAGTGCTATTGTTATTACTATTTATTTTTATAAACACAAGTTTCAGTTTTTGACTTCAATAACCATTCAGATACCACCAGAATCTATTGAGATAAGCCTTTCAGGAATAAATGGGGTTCAACATTTTGAAAAGCAAAGTAAAACAGCTACAAATGCAAACACAAAGAGGGAGAGGGAGGAAGGGAAGGAGGGAGGGAGGGAGAGAAGTCTTTTGATTAATGAGAAAAAAAACCCTGGCTGCTTTTTCTTGTGAATTTTGTACCAATTTTTTGTGTTTCTTAAACATGCAGCATCTGTTTCTGGGGGTTGGTGGGGAGGAGAAATCCGGGAGAAGAAAGCTTTATGTTTTTCTCTCTTGTAAACAAAACTGGAATTGGATGCTGGAATAAAAAAATAGTTTCTGTTCCATGCACTGCATGAAGCAACGTAATTGCAACCGTCTTCAAAATCATACACAAGGAGTAATTTCTTCAAGGGCAACTACATGCAAAGCAAAACAGAAAACCTTCGTTGTTAGCCTCTCCTCTGGCTTCCTTTGTTATACTGCAGTTTGTTTTGGTCCAGGCTGCCTGTGAAGTTGTATTTATTTACTGTTTTATATTTGGAAGCCATCCAAATCTATGGAAATGGGTGGCTATAATTACCATCATCATCATCATTAGTATCATCGTGCTGAGAACTACTCCCTATGCAACTTATTTCCAGACTTTTTCTACAGGGTATTTCAAATACCTGAAGAGCGAAGAAAAGCGAAAGGGAGCCACTGAGGCATTTCATTCATTGTACGTGCAAAAGCTTTTGTGGCTCTGCTGGGAAGAGAACATATGGCCCAAACCATAGAAATCGATAATGCATGCCTAAACACAAGGCAACCAAAGAGAATCAAAGGAAAACTTTTATGAATGTCTGTGAATGAATAGAAAACTTTGACCACTTGGAAGAAAACTTTTGTCTTCTATTTAAAAAAACATTTTTTTTCCACAACGGGAGAGGTAGTTTCCTGTAGATGATAGCCTAGAAAGCAGACTACAGATTATTGTCTTTGACTTACAACCAGTGGTGGGATCCTGCCGGTTTAATAACCGCGTTGGTGATTGCACGCGCATAAGCAGTTTTAAGAAAACTTACCTTCCACGTTCCAACCCATAGATTCCAACCCCACCCGAATTGTGTGACTGTTGTGCTCTCTTTTAATATGTTGTATTGTTTCCATATTGGAATACTGTTTGTCTTTCCCCCCCTCCCTTTTTGAATTGTGAGCCGCCCTGAGTCCCCCCAGGGAAAAGGGCGGCATACAAATAAAGGAAATTCAATTCAATTCAACGTTACTGCTGGGGTGTAACACAGCTGAGGTGCGGCAATCTACTCGGCTGCGCAAATCAGCTGAGAAGACATAGGTCAGTAAAGCTCATGGGCGGGCGGGCCCACCTGATTGTCAGAGCAAACTGGTTTGCTCCCAGCTGATTGTCAGAGCTATCGGTTCACCCGAACCAGTCCGAACCGGTAGAATCCCCCCCCCGGGCTTACAATCATTTGTGTAGTGACTGCTCGAAGTTACGACAAGGACTGAAAAAAGTGACTCATGATTGTTTTTTACACAACCATTGCAGCATCCCCATGGTCACATGATCAAAACTCAGATGCTTGGCAACTGGCATGTGTCTCTGAGAGTTGCCCTGTGCTGGGGTCATGTGATCAGATTTGTAGACTTCCCATCAGACTTTTGACAAGCAAGCCAGATTTGCTTAACAACCACATGATTGACTGCAATTCGTTTAACAACTATGGCAACAAGGCCATAAAATGAAGCACAACTCACTTAAAACTGCCTTCCTTAGTAAATAAATTTTGGGGTCAACTGTGACTGTAAGTCAAGGTTACCTGTATTGGTTGTATGGCTCCCCTAAGAATGAAAATCAGTTAGGTGACTTTGGGCCAGACACTGAAATTATAAGTAGTCCTCAATTTACAACAATTCATTTAGTGACCATTCAAGGTTATAATGGCACTGAAAAAAGTGACTTATGACCATTTTTCACAACCGTTGTAGAATCCCCATGATCACATAATCAAAGTTCAGATGCTTGGCAACTGGTTCATATTTATGGTGGTGTCCTGGGGTTATGTGATCAGCTTCTGCTATCTTCTGAAAAGCAAAGTCAATAGGGAATCCAGATTCACTTAACAACTGTATGATTAACTTGACAAAAGCAATGATTAACAACGGTGGCAAGAAAAGTCGGAAAATGGGGCAAAACTCTCTTAACAAATGTTTCACTTTGCAGCATAAATTTTGGGATCAATTATGGCCGTACCACGAGGACTACCTGTACACTTTGCTAGCAACAAACAAATGTAAAAAATCCAGAATGTTTAGTCCCCATTTCTATTTTGGCCCTTAGATTATATCTATAAGGGTAAAGGTTTCCCTCGCACAACCTCGCTAGTTGCTCTCGACTCTAGGGGGCGGAGCTCATCTCCGTTTCAAAGCTGAAGATCCAGCGCTGTCCAAAGACGTCTCCGTGGTCATGTGGCTGGCATGACTAAATGCCAAAGGTGAACGGAACGCTGTTACCTTCCCACCAAAGGTGGTCCCTATTTTTCTACTTGCATTTGTACATGTTTTTGGACTGCTAGGTTGGCAGAAGCTGGGACAAGTAACGGGAACTCACTCCGTTAGACGGCCTAGGGATTCGAACCGCTGTACTGCCAACCTTTCTGATTGACAAGCTCAGCGTCTTACCACTGAGCCACTGCGTCCCTTTTATTATATTTATAGTGGTACCTTAAGGTGATAGCAAGATCCATTTCAGCACATTTCACACATATTTACCAATATATAACATTGTCTAACTAATTTTGCATTAATTTAGCTCAGCAGTTCTCAACCTTTTCATCACCAGTGACCAGTTTTGTGGAAAACAATTTTTCCATGGACCAGGCAGGAGGTGAAGGAACACACAACACAGATCCTTTGCACGTGCAGTTTTTCTCACCCCACACTTACACCTCTATCTGTGTGGCCTGATTCCTAACAGGCCATGGACTGGTACTGATCTGTGGCCCAAGGGTTGGAGACCCCTGATTTAGTTTAAACAATTGCCACCATCCAACTCTTTCCCTTATGAATTTGAGTTATTTAACATTGTTTTCACACTAAATACCAGGTGTGATGCTTGGATGATAGCCAGAGGTATAAATAATATGTCTAATAATTTTCACCTTGTTCTACTTGCATTCAAAATCTGCTCTGGAAGGTTGGGAGTTCCTTCAGAACAGGTCTGGGGATGTGAGGCAGGAAAGATAAATCCCATCGGGCAAGCAAAAATCCATTTGCATGATGCTAAATGAATGCTTCGTTTCCTAAGAGGGTGCTGTTTGCTTTCTGGTCAATTATGACCTAATTGTACTGAACAACCTACAGAGAAAAAGCAGCAATTCCGTTTGATTAAACTTGACTCTGCTCCAAGTCCCACATATAAAGCAACAGCAAAAACAGTTTTTAGAATAAAATATGATACCTAATTGAATGAATTACTATTATCCTTTTGCAGAAGAGTCCCCCAAATAGCTCCCAGATTTTTCTCAACACAACCCAGTCTTATTATTTAGTTTATACCAATCAGGGCAAGTGTTGGGGACAGCTCTTAAATACAGCTGAATACTAAAGCAAAATAGATCATAGAGAGGGGCAAAAATTCAGGAAAATACACTGCTGGCTGATAGAAACTTTAGGTATTGGACCTGGGTACTTGAGAGACCGCCTCCTGCCAATCACCTTCCTATGACCAATTAGATCCCACAGATTAGGCCTCCTCCGAATACCAATGTCGACTGTCGTCCCCTCAGGGGAGGGCCTTCTCTGTGGCTGCTCCGGCCCTCTGGAACCATCTCCCCGTGGAGATCCGGACCCTCACCATCCTTCCGGCTTTCCGCAAAGCCACTAAGACCTGGCTGTTCCGGCAGGCCTAGGGCTGATGAGTTCCCGGCCCCACTTAAACTGTTGTGACTGTTGTTTTGTTTTTAACTTGCTTGACTTGTGTTCTGTTTGTATTCCCCTTCCCTTTGGTTTGTTAGCCGCCCTGAGTCCCTCGGGAATAGGGCGGCATACAAGTTGAATAAACATTCCAAACAAACATTCCAACATTCCCTACCTATCCATCCATGATCCTGCTTGAGAAATCCATATCTCATTTGTATCCAGTGCTCCTTGGATTGCATACGCTGTACCTAGGAGACTGTCAAACAGCTTTTGCAACAGGAAGTCCTCTTATCCCAACCGAATCCAATAGATAGACCACAGCAGATTGCAACATCCCAGCTAAAAAGATCAATTACCTTTCCAAAAAGAAGATTCTTTCTACAGAGACTCAGTTACTAATCAGAGAGAACCTGGGTATAAAAATCACACCATAAAATCATTTTGTAGCTCCCCATCCACAACCACTATAAGTATGCATAATAATTAAAGCTTAGTCAGATTGATAATGTCCTTCCTCATGGCTATGTTGGGATTTATGGGGCATTTGAGCAAAGTGTCTGAATGGCATCAAATTGTATAAAGTTGCATACTCTGAATAAATCATACAACATTCCCATTCTGGAGGAAAGGGGAGTTCAAAGAATCAAGCAGAGATTTATTCTGCCTTTCTCATCAAAGCACCAAACTATTTTTGCAAGGATCCCTCAACCCTGAGGCTTTTTCTTTAATGAATGGATGGATATTTATAGTCAAAGCCATGTACTTTCATTTATCATATCAATATACATGTATCACAAATTTTTATTCTGCGAAGAGCTTTTCCCTTTAAAAAAAGCTTAAGCTCTCTATAGTGTTCTTAAATCAAATTAGAAAACCAAGTCGTATTTTGTCCCAGAATGGTGGAGTAATGGGAACATCTATAATCAGTGTAAAGGCAGCTATTGTACACCAAACCCTTTCCAACCTGGTCTCCTTGAAAGTGCAGAACCAACAATTTCTAAGGCACCATGGGAGTTGACTGAAGCTTCAGGACAATTGAGTCTCACCATCTTTGAAGGAAGTCAGGTAGGAAAAAAAAAAGATACAGCCTGTTCTCCCCACTAAACGCTGTATTTATTTGAAATCAATGGGTAGGACATGACCAAGCAGAGCCCATGAGCGGGATCAAACACGTCACCAGTTTGGAGTCATTACATTCCCACAAGAAACCTGTGCTGCCCCCACCCCTGTGAATTCTGTTCATCCTTATCAAGGGGGACAAATTTGGCTAGACCGTTAATAGATCAGCTTCTTATGTATAGGTATAGCATGGAATAAACATTTAGTGCTTTGAATTCTACCCCTGCTGTTCCTGGTTTCTCGAACCGGACAAATGTTATCACCAGACCTAGATCAAGACTCTGTATTTTTTTTAAAAAGTTTCAAGTGTATGTTATGGACATTCTTTTAAAAATGCCCCCCAAGGACAGGAAGCACATTTACCAGAAGGCAAACTGGGTGAAATTATAACACTTCCTCTCAGGGCGCCTGGTTTTTTCCTGGGTACACAGCACACACCAAAACAAACCGTGGGTTGTACTCTAACCCTAACTGTAACCCTAACACTCTCTCTCTCTCTCTCTCTCTCTCTCTCTCTCTCTCTCTCTCTCTCTCTCTCTCTCACTCACTCACTCACTCACTCACTCACTCACGGAAAATACAAAATCTGCACATTGTTTTCCATGTACGACTTTGAGTTCAATGTGGGGCTAGACTAGAGGCACTGTAAGAAATATAAATTACATACACGCAAGCTTCAGATTTTTGTTTGACAATGTTATTAAATTGTGGTTTTAAAATAATTCCAATACCCAGAACCACTTACTTCAAACACATTTTATAACGCGCATGGATGTTCATTTAAGATATTTTCATAAAAGTTTTCAGTACACATTGAATATGTTTTTCTTTCAAAAGTTCCAAATATAGAAAAAAAATCAGTTTCTCTTCTCATTCCTCTGCCTTTTAAGTATATTCCACACGACTGTCTAAATGTTTGCCGGGTAATGATTCAATCACATCTCAGATATCAGAACACGCTTCTTGGTATTTTTGCTGCACCTCCATACTTTCCCTTAAGACTTGAGAATACAAGTTTTTTTCTGTATAACTCAAACAGTCTCAAGTTAATATTTTGAAAATCTAGGGGCACCCTCAAGTGTTCAAATATAGCAATTGCAGCTTTCGTAGCATTTTCAGATACCGTATGTCACCTCAAAAGTTTTCATCTTGACATAAAAGCTCTTTTGTTCAGACTAACTTTTTATCTAAATTGCCCATTTCCAAAAGTACGAATCTTTATCATTAGCATCTATCATAATCCATGCATATTTGTATCTAAAATTACCCTCCTGGAGCTACCCATACACTTATGATATGTACATTATCTTGTGGCTAAGGAGATCCAGCAGTTAAGACAACCGGGTGCTCTACAAATATGGCCAGGGTGGGTGTGGCCAGCTGGATGTCAGGGTTGTGTTTGACCTCGGGGGCGCCTGTAATGGCCTGAGTGCTCTGCCAGAGAAAACCGGCTCCTGAACTCTGTTTTAGGCTTCCTAAAGCCTAAAATGGAGACGGCCTCCTGCAACCCTCTGCTAGTGAAAACACAGCTCAGGAGGCACAAACTCCGTTTTTGCTGGCTGAGGTACCATGGGCCGGTCCTTCACTATTTCCAGGGTGGCCCGCGGGCCAGATCTAAACACCCTGCAGCCTTGAGTTTGACACTCTTGGCCTAAACTGACTGAAGGAGAAAGTTCTCCACAACACCAGTCAGGAATTTTCTAGAAGGACCATGCTTGGCAGAAATGCCGATGGTGGGGCTAACTAAATTCACCATTATTATCTCTTCAAGGCTTCTTTTGTTTTTTGGAAACTATTCAACTTTTCCTGCCTTGAGAGTTGGAAATGGATACTAACAATACTGCTATTTGTATTCCATCTTCCATATATTTTATGGAAGATGGAAGGCAAATGCCTGTATTTTTAACATGCAGTGCAATTCTTTCTCTTTTTCTATGACTGCTATTTCTTGAGTAAGTCATGTACTGCATTCAAAACATTTGTCATCCTACCAGTCTCTGCTACATCTTTAAATTATTTATTGCCCTATAATTAAAATTCAAGCTCATTCCATTTAATTCCCATAATCCAAACTTGAGTATGTAGATAATTAAGGCAGTGAACTTCATGAATTAATGCTTTTTTCCGATTATTCACGGAACCATTTAATAGGTTCTAGTATAGTTATTTCCATTCGCCTCTAGAGTACATAAATTCTTAATTATAGATTTCCTTCCCCAATCCCAAGATTCAATGTAAGATCCTTTTGACCAAGTTTCACATGATTTGATCACGTACAGCAGAGACCCAATCTCTCCTAAGGGACCATTGCTCTAACACAGTGTTTTTCAAACTTGGGAACTTTAAAATGTGTGGACTTCCAACTCCCAGAATTCTGGAAATTGAAATCTACCCATCTTAAAATTGCCAAGTTTGAAAAATACTACTCTAACAAATCATTTGCAAAATTCTTCTTTCCCTCTTCATCACCTTTCATTAATTGGAGGGTGTATGAAAATACCTACCAAGCTCCCAAATATCCCAGTTCCCTTCACAGATCTTCACAGCCCAAGACGTGGTTATACCTGATCTTGATAGTTATCATTTGTTCTGATGTAAAAGAACTGGAAGGGATACATGTCAATTGCTTAATGAGTCATAGCAACTTTCTCTCATTCTTGGCTCTGGTCCCAACTGTACTTCATGAGCCAGTGAATCCAGATTGTACATATTTGTTCTTCATAGTAAGGAGTCATCAACCACCTAACTCTCTTCTTTGCCTTCTTGTAGATAGGAATTGCATTGCGCTGCTGCTCAGCTGTCCAACCTCTCATCTTCTGCCTAGCCCAGTCTCGTGTTTCTTCCTTGCAAACTCATAAATTTGAGGCCCTTCTCGGAGAGCTTATTGACGAATTCCAACAGTGTGGAAGATTATCTTCTATACCTCTTGGTTTTCTCTCTTTTTCTCACTGCTTTGTTTGATTCTTATTCTAATAGATCTTTATGTTCTCTTTCAGTTCCTGTTGTTGTTCCTGTTTTGTTTAAATCTAATAAATCTTCATCCTGCCTTATAAGCTGAAGCATGGTTTTGCACGATTTTACTTTCCAGCACAAGCCTGCACTTGCTTCATGGAGAGCTTGTTTTGAGACAAAAAGACCATTGGTTCTTACCTGAAGGGTCCTTCTCTGCACACTGCGGGAGAGTCCAAGAATGGGTATTATCACAGTCTGCTTGCCCTGGACTGAGAAGTCTTTTCCCTGGCCACGCCTCCTTGCGTGGCCACGTCTCCCCAGAAAAAATTCTCAGTCCAGCCAGGGCAAGCAGACTGTGATAATACCCATTCTTGGACTCTCTAAGCAGTGTGCAGGAGAAACACAAACCTGCCACATGTATTTGGGGTCATGACCGCATAATCAGATCTGTTCTTTTTCACTTGTGTTTCTTAAGCTAGAGGAATGTTTTGGGACCTTCTTGTTACTTACCTAGATTCTTAAGTTTTTTTACACAACATCAACTGAGAGGAAAAACTAGTTAGAGCCGAGGTGGCATAGTGGTTAGAGTGCAGTACTGCAGGCTACTTCAGCTGACAGCTAGCTGCAGTTCGGCAGTTCAAATCTCACTGGCTCAAGGTTGACTCAGCCTTCCATCCTTCTGAGGTGGATAAAATGAGGACCCAGATTGTTGGGGGCTGACTCTGTAAACCACTTAGAGACAGCTGGAAAGCACTATGAAGCGGTATATAAATCTATTGCTAGAGGCTTCGTACTTGAACTTCCCTGCTATAGCCAATGGCCATGACTTTACCACAATAAAGACTATAATAGTTGTGATAACAACACTTGTATCTGTGATACCTTACTTTATCACTTTTAGTTTCAAGACTAATATAAATTAATCCTCCAATATTTCATCCTCTTTACTCTAAATGGGCAAAGATAATCCTTGCTGAATATTATCATTGATCCAATGTAACATTTTATTTATACAGCTGAAATTTCAGGAGAAAGAACCCATAAGGAGCAACAAGTTAAGGCAGGGTACCCAATTACAGCGCACTCTAAAAGTAAAATTTCCAATAATCAATAAACAATTCCATTGGTGGTTTGGGGAGATGCAGTTTTAACTTGGGGAACACTAAAACAGAATATGCCTTCATTCCTCTTCCTTTTTAAATCGTCTCTCTTGTTTTCCAGTTTCAAGATGCAAGCATCATAAAATTAAAAGCTAGAATGAAACCTCAAAGAACCGCATACTCAGCAAAATCACAGCATTAGATACCAAAGACAAAAAAATTATCCTATAATTGAAAGAGTCCTAGCTTAACGGTACTCCATTAGAAAAATCACAGTTCTGACTCTCACATACTGTTTCAACTGGCCTCCTTCGGAGCAATAAGGAATGGAAAATATAATAGTTACAGAGACAGACTAGATTCTATCATCATTAGCGAAAGTAGGACCCTGCAAAATAGGGCAACAGTATGAAATATTCATATACCAAGCAATTAAGATACTTATATTTAATCTTGCATTTTTAAATGAGATTTCCTTTAGGCGGGCAAAATCTTACACTAATCTATGCAAAATGTTAATTAGATTAACATTCATAATTGGAAACTGGCTGGTAATTTCAACAGATGGAAAGGAAGAAGGAAAGGACATTGTTATAGGAAGTGTGGGGCAGTGAAATTTCAAATACAGGAAAAGCTAGGAAAAAACCCTTCCTGGCTGGTTTTAAATAAGAACGGCTTCCCCCCCCCCCCCCAAATAATAAGTTATTTTTTAAAAGACCATCTTTACCAATTCAAGTTATATCTATGTACCTGGGCTGAATTGATAAGAGCAACAATAATTTTCTCCCCAGATGAATATGCTGCAATCTTTTATAATAATCCCACTATAGGAATTATTAGAAAAACAATTTCCCTAATAATGATTAGAATATATATATATATATATATATATATATATATATATATATATATATATATATATATATATATATATATATATATATATATATATATATATATATATATATACTTAAAGTCACAACCCCTGGTATGCCCAAGTGTGGGAGGAAGGTCACACTTATTTATCAGCACAAATAATAACATATATATATATATATATATATATATATATATATATATATATATATATATATATATATATATATATATATATATATATATATATATATATATATATATATATATATATATATATATATATATATATATATATATATATATATATATTCGATTCCCAGTAAGGGTATGGCTAGCTGATGAGAGCTAAATAGCTTGAAATAGTTATATCTATGTACCTGGGCTGAATTGATAAGAGCAACAATAATTTTCTCCCCAGATGAATATGCTGCAATCTTTTATAATAATCCCACTATAGGAATTATTAGAAAAACAATTTCCCTAATAATGATTAGAATATATATATATATATATATATATATATATATATATATATATATATATATATATATATATATATATGTGTTTTTATTTGTGCTGATAAATAAATAAAGGAAGACTAGTATAGATCTATTTCAAGCTATTTAGCTCTCATCAGCTAGCCATATCCTTACTGGGATTCGAACCTGTGCTCTATTGCCTTCCCAGGCAGGGAGTTAACCATTTGAGCTACAGAGAACGACTCCTTTTATCAGCCAGCCAGGGTGGGAGGTATATACTTAAAGTCACAACCCCTGGTATGCCCAAGTGTGGGAGGAAGGTCACACTTCCACTCTCTGTCATTAGGCTCGTCACAAGAGTCCATCCAGACAGAAACCCAATATTTTTACTGTTGCCTTTGTTATATTTGTGTTTTTATTTGTGCTGATAAATAAATAAAGGAAGACTAGTATAGATCTATTTCAAGCTATTTAGCTCTCATCAGCTAGCCATATCCTTACTGGGATTCGAACCTGTGCTCTATTGCCTTCCCAGGCAGGGAGTTAACCATTTGAGCTACAGAGAACGACTCCTTTTATCAGCCAGCCAGGGTGGGAGGTATATACTTAAAGTCACAACCCCTGGTATGCCCAAGTGTGGGAGGAAGGTCACACTTCCACTCTCTGTCATTAGGCTCGTCACAAGAGTCCATCCAGACAGAAACCCAATATTTTTACTGTTGCCTTTGTTATATTTGTGTTTTTATTTGTGCTGATAAATAAATAAAGGAAGACTAGTATAGATCTATTTCAAGCTATTTAGCTCTCATCAGCTAGCCATATCCTTACTGGGATTCGAACCTGTGCTCTATTGCCTTCCCAGGCAGGGAGTTAACCATTTGAGCTACAGAGAACGACTCCTTTTATCAGCCAGCCAGGGTGGGAGGTATATACTTAAAGTCACAACCCCTGGTATGCCCAAGTGTGGGAGGAAGGTCACACTTCCACTCTCTGTCATTAGGCTCGTCACAAGAGTCCATCCAGACAGAAACCCAATATTTTTACTGTTGCCTTTGTTATATTTGTGTTTTTATTTGTGCTGATAAATAAATAAAGGAAGACTAGTATAGATCTATTTCAAGCTATTTAGCTCTCATCAGCTAGCCATATCCTTACTGGGATTCGAACCTGTGCTCTATTGCCTTCCCAGGCAGGGAGTTAACCATTTGAGCTACAGAGAACGACTCCTTTTATCAGCCAGCCAGGGTGGGAGGTATATACTTAAAGTCACAACCCCTGGTATGCCCAAGTGTGGGAGGAAGGTCACACTTCCACTCTCTGTCATTAGGCTCGTCACAAGAGTCCATCCAGACAGAAACCCAATATTTTTACTGTTGCCTTTGTTATATTTGTGTTTTTATTTGTGCTGATAAATAAATAAAGGAAGACTAGTATAGATCTATTTCAAGCTATTTAGCTCTCATCAGCTAGCCATATCCTTACTGGGATTCGAACCTGTGCTCTATTGCCTTCCCAGGCAGGGAGTTAACCATTTGAGCTACAGAGAACGACTCCTTTTATCAGCCAGCCAGGGTGGGAGGTATATACTTAAAGTCACAACCCCTGGTATGCCCAAGTGTGGGAGGAAGGTCACACTTCCACTCTCTGTCATTAGGCTCGTCACAAGAGTCCATCCAGACAGAAACCCAATATTTTTACTGTTGCCTTTGTTATATTTGTGTTTTTATTTGTGCTGATAAATAAATAAAGGAAGACTAGTATAGATCTATTTCAAGCTATTTAGCTCTCATCAGCTAGCCATATCCTTACTGGGATTCGAACCTGTGCTCTATTGCCTCCCAGGCAAGGAGTTAACCATTTGAGCTACAGAGAACGACTCCTTTTATCAGCCAGCCAGGGTGGGAGGTATATACTTAAAATCACAACCCCTGGTATGCCCAAGTGTGGGAGGAAGGTCACACTTCCACTCTCTGTCATTAGGCTCGTCACAAGAGTCCATCCAGACAGAAACCCAATATTTTTACTGTTGCCTTTGTTATATTTGTGTTTTTATTTGTGCTGATAAATAAATAAAGGAAGACTAGTATAGATCTATTTCAAGCTATTTAGCTCTCATCAGCTAGCCATATCCTTACTGGGATTCGAACCTGTGCTCTATTGCCTCCCAGGCAAGGAGTTAACCATTTGAGCTACAGAGAACGACTCCTTTTATCAGCCAGCCAGGGTGGGAGGTATATACTTAAAATCACAACCCCTGGTATGCCCAAGTGTGGGAGGAAGGTCACACTTCCACTCTCTGTCATTAGGCTCGTCACAAGAGTCCATCCAGACAGAAACCCAATATTTTTACTGTTGCCTTTGTTATATTTGTGTTTTTATTTGTGCTGATAAATAAATAAAGGAAGACTAGTATAGATCTATTTCAAGCTATTTAGCTCTCATCAGCTAGCCATATCCTTACTGGGATTCGAACCTGTGCTCTATTGCCTCCCAGGCAAGGAGTTAACCATTTGAGCTACAGAGAACGACTCCTTTTATCAGCCAGCCAGGGTGGGAGGTATATACTTAAAATCACAACCCCTGGTATGCCCAAGTGTGGGAGGAAGGTCACACTTCCACTCTCTGTCATTAGGCTCGTCACAAGAGTCCATCCAGACAGAAACCCAATATTTTTACTGTTGCCTTTGTTATATTTGTGTTTTTATTTGTGCTGATAAATAAATAAGGATATGGCTAGCTGATGAGAGCTAAATAGCTTGAAATAGATCTATACTAGTCTTCCTTTATTTATTTATCAGCACAAATAAAAACACAAATATAACAAAGGCAACAGTAAAAATATTGGGTTTCTGTCTGGATGGACTCTTGTGACGAGCCTAATGACAGAGAGTGGAAGTGTGACCTTCCTCCCACACTTGGGCATACCAGGGGTTGTGATTTTAAGTATATACCTCCCACCCTGGCTGGCTGATAAAAGGAGTCGTTCTCTGTAGCTCAAATGGTTAACTCCTTGCCTGGGAGGCAATAGAGCACAGGTTCGAATCCCAGTAAGGATATGGCTAGCTGATGAGAGCTAAATAGCTTGAAATAGATCTATACTAGTCTTCCTTTATTTATTTATCAGCACAAATAAAAACACAAATATAACAAAGGCAACAGTAAAAATATTGGGTTTCTGTCTGGATGGACTCTTGTGACGAGCCTAATGACAGAGAGTGGAAGTGTGACCTTCCTCCCACACTTGGGCATACCAGGGGTTGTGACTTTAAGTATATACCTCCCACCCTGGCTGGCTGATAAAAGGAGTCGTTCTCTGTAGCTCAAATGGTTAACTCCCTGCCTGGGAAGGCAATAGAGCACAGGTTCGAATCCCAGTAAGGATATGGCTAGCTGATGAGAGCTAAATAGCTTGAAATAGATCTATACTAGTCTTCCTTTATTTATTTATCAGCACAAATAAAAACACAAATATAACAAAGGCAACAGTAAAAATATTGGGTTTCTGTCTGGATGGACTCTTGTGACGAGCCTAATGACAGAGAGTGGAAGTGTGACCTTCCTCCCACACTTGGGCATACCAGGGGTTGTGACTTTAAGTATATACCTCCCACCCTGGCTGGCTGATAAAAGGAGTCGTTCTCTGTAGCTCAAATGGTTAACTCCCTGCCTGGGAAGGCAATAGAGCACAGGTTCGAATCCCAGTAAGGATATGGCTAGCTGATGAGAGCTAAATAGCTTGAAATAGATCTATACTAGTCTTCCTTTATTTATTTATCAGCACAAATAAAAACACAAATATAACAAAGGCAACAGTAAAAATATTGGGTTTCTGTCTGGATGGACTCTTGTGACGAGCCTAATGACAGAGAGTGGAAGTGTGACCTTCCTCCCACACTTGGGCATACCAGGGGTTGTGACTTTAAGTATATACCTCCCACCCTGGCTGGCTGATAAAAGGAGTCGTTCTCTGTAGCTCAAATGGTTAACTCCCTGCCTGGGAAGGCAATAGAGCACAGGTTCGAATCCCAGTAAGGATATGGCTAGCTGATGAGAGCTAAATAGCTTGAAATAGATCTATACTAGTCTTCCTTTATTTATTTATCAGCACAAATAAAAACACAAATATAACAAAGGCAACAGTAAAAATATTGGGTTTCTGTCTGGATGGACTCTTGTGACGAGCCTAATGACAGAGAGTGGAAGTGTGACCTTCCTCCCACACTTGGGCATACCAGGGGTTGTGACTTTAAGTATATACCTCCCACCCTGGCTGGCTGATAAAAGGAGTCGTTCTCTGTAGCTCAAATGGTTAACTCCCTGCCTGGGAAGGCAATAGAGCACAGGTTCGAATCCCAGTAAGGATATGGCTAGCTGATGAGAGCTAAATAGCTTGAAATAGATCTATACTAGTCTTCCTTTATTTATTTATCAGCACAAATAAAAACACAAATATAACAAAGGCAACAGTAAAAATATTGGGTTTCTGTCTGGATGGACTCTTGTGACGAGCCTAATGACAGAGAGTGGAAGTGTGACCTTCCTCCCACACTTGGGCATACCAGGGGTTGTGATTTTAAGTATATACCTCCCACCCTGGCTGGCTGATAAAAGGAGTCGTTCTCTGTAGCTCAAATGGTTAACTCCTTGCCTGGGAGGCAATAGAGCACAGGTTCGAATCCCAGTAAGGATATGGCTAGCTGATGAGAGCTAAATAGCTTGAAATAGATCTATACTAGTCTTCCTTTATTTATTTATCAGCACAAATAAAAACACAAATATAACAAAGGCAACAGTAAAAATATTGGGTTTCTGTCTGGATGGACTCTTGTGACGAGCCTAATGACAGAGAGTGGAAGTGTGACCTTCCTCCCACACTTGGGCATACCAGGGGTTGTGATTTTAAGTATATACCTCCCACCCTGGCTGGCTGATAAAAGGAGTCGTTCTCTGTAGCTCAAATGGTTAACTCCTTGCCTGGGAGGCAATAGAGCACAGGTTCGAATCCCAGTAAGGATATGGCTAGCTGATGAGAGCTAAATAGCTTGAAATAGATCTATACTAGTCTTCCTTTATTTATTTATCAGCACAAATAAAAACACAAATATAACAAAGGCAACAGTAAAAATATTGGGTTTCTGTCTGGATGGACTCTTGTGACGAGCCTAATGACAGAGAGTGGAAGTGTGACCTTCCTCCCACACTTGGGCATACCAGGGGTTGTGATTTTAAGTATATACCTCCCACCCTGGCTGGCTGATAAAAGGAGTCGTTCTCTGTAGCTCAAATGGTTAACTCCTTGCCTGGGAGGCAATAGAGCACAGGTTCGAATCCCAGTAAGGATATGGCTAGCTGATGAGAGCTAAATAGCTTGAAATAGATCTATACTAGTCTTCCTTTATTTATTTATCAGCACAAATAAAAACACAAATATAACAAAGGCAACAGTAAAAATATTGGGTTTCTGTCTGGATGGACTCTTGTGACGAGCCTAATGACAGAGAGTGGAAGTGTGACCTTCCTCCCACACTTGGGCATACCAGGGGTTGTGATTTTAAGTATATACCTCCCACCCTGGCTGGCTGATAAAAGGAGTCGTTCTCTGTAGCTCAAATGGTTAACTCCTTGCCTGGGAGGCAATAGAGCACAGGTTCGAATCCCAGTAAGGATATGGCTAGCTGATGAGAGCTAAATAGCTTGAAATAGATCTATACTAGTCTTCCTTTATTTATTTATCAGCACAAATAAAAACACAAATATAACAAAGGCAACAGTAAAAATATTGGGTTTCTGTCTGGATGGACTCTTGTGACGAGCCTAATGACAGAGAGTGGAAGTGTGACCTTCCTCCCACACTTGGGCATACCAGGGGTTGTGATTTTAAGTATATACCTCCCACCCTGGCTGGCTGATAAAAGGAGTCGTTCTCTGTAGCTCAAATGGTTAACTCCTTGCCTGGGAGGCAATAGAGCACAGGTTCGAATCCCAGTAAGGATATGGCTAGCTGATGAGAGCTAAATAGCTTGAAATAGATCTATACTAGTCTTCCTTTATTTATTTATCAGCACAAATAAAAACACAAATATAACAAAGGCAACAGTAAAAATATTGGGTTTCTGTCTGGATGGACTCTTGTGACGAGCCTAATGACAGAGAGTGGAAGTGTGACCTTCCTCCCACACTTGGGCATACCAGGGGTTGTGATTTTAAGTATATACCTCCCACCCTGGCTGGCTGATAAAAGGAGTCGTTCTCTGTAGCTCAAATGGTTAACTCCTTGCCTGGGAGGCAATAGAGCACAGGTTCGAATCCCAGTAAGGATATGGCTAGCTGATGAGAGCTAAATAGCTTGAAATAGATCTATACTAGTCTTCCTTTATTTATTTATCAGCACAAATAAAAACACAAATATAACAAAGGCAACAGTAAAAATATTGGGTTTCTGTCTGGATGGACTCTTGTGACGAGCCTAATGACAGAGAGTGGAAGTGTGACCTTCCTCCCACACTTGGGCATACCAGGGGTTGTGATTTTAAGTATATACCTCCCACCCTGGCTGGCTGATAAAAGGAGTCGTTCTCTGTAGCTCAAATGGTTAACTCCTTGCCTGGGAGGCAATAGAGCACAGGTTCGAATCCCAGTAAGGATATGGCTAGCTGATGAGAGCTAAATAGCTTGAAATAGATCTATACTAGTCTTCCTTTATTTATTTATCAGCACAAATAAAAACACAAATATAACAAAGGCAACAGTAAAAATATTGGGTTTCTGTCTGGATGGACTCTTGTGACGAGCCTAATGACAGAGAGTGGAAGTGTGACCTTCCTCCCACACTTGGGCATACCAGGGGTTGTGATTTTAAGTATATACCTCCCACCCTGGCTGGCTGATAAAAGGAGTCGTTCTCTGTAGCTCAAATGGTTAACTCCTTGCCTGGGAGGCAATAGAGCACAGGTTCGAATCCCAGTAAGGATATGGCTAGCTGATGAGAGCTAAATAGCTTGAAATAGATCTATACTAGTCTTCCTTTATTTATTTATCAGCACAAATAAAAACATATATATATATATATATATATACTTAAAGTCACAACCCCTGGTATGCCCAAGTGTGGGAGGAAGGTCACACTTCCACTCTCTGTCATTAGGCTCGTCACAAGAGTCCATCCAGACAGAAACCCAATATTTTTACTGTTGCCTTTGTTATATTTGTGTTTTTATTTGTGCTGATAAATAAATAAAGGAAGACTAGTATAGATCTATTTCAAGCTATTTAGCTCTCATCAGCTAGCCATATCCTTACTGGGATTCGAACCTGTGCTCTATTGCCTTCCCAGGCAGGGAGTTAACCATTTGAGCTACAGAGAACGACTCCTTTTATCAGCCAGCCAGGGTGGGAGGTATATACTTAAAGTCACAACCCCTGGTATGCCCAAGTGTGGGAGGAAGGTCACACTTCCACTCTCTGTCATTAGGCTCGTCACAAGAGTCCATCCAGACAGAAACCCAATATTTTTACTGTTGCCTTTGTTATATTTGTGTTTTTATTTGTGCTGATAAATAAATAAAGGAAGACTAGTATAGATCTATTTCAAGCTATTTAGCTCTCATCAGCTAGCCATATCCTTACTGGGATTCGAACCTGTGCTCTATTGCCTTCCCAGGCAGGGAGTTAACCATTTGAGCTACAGAGAACGACTCCTTTTATCAGCCAGCCAGGGTGGGAGGTATATACTTAAAGTCACAACCCCTGGTATGCCCAAGTGTGGGAGGAAGGTCACACTTCCACTCTCTGTCATTAGGCTCGTCACAAGAGTCCATCCAGACAGAAACCCAATATTTTTACTGTTGCCTTTGTTATATTTGTGTTTTTATTTGTGCTGATAAATAAATAAAGGAAGACTAGTATAGATCTATTTCAAGCTATTTAGCTCTCATCAGCTAGCCATATCCTTACTGGGATTCGAACCTGTGCTCTATTGCCTCCCAGGCAAGGAGTTAACCATTTGAGCTACAGAGAACGACTCCTTTTATCAGCCAGCCAGGGTGGGAGGTATATACTTAAAATCACAACCCCTGGTATGCCCAAGTGTGGGAGGAAGGTCACACTTCCACTCTCTGTCATTAGGCTCGTCACAAGAGTCCATCCAGACAGAAACCCAATATTTTTACTGTTGCCTTTGTTATATTTGTGTTTTTATTTGTGCTGATAAATAAATAAAGGAAGACTAGTATAGATCTATTTCAAGCTATTTAGCTCTCATCAGCTAGCCATATCCTTACTGGGATTCGAACCTGTGCTCTATTGCCTCCCAGGCAAGGAGTTAACCATTTGAGCTACAGAGAACGACTCCTTTTATCAGCCAGCCAGGGTGGGAGGTATATACTTAAAATCACAACCCCTGGTATGCCCAAGTGTGGGAGGAAGGTCACACTTCCACTCTCTGTCATTAGGCTCGTCACAAGAGTCCATCCAGACAGAAACCCAATATTTTTACTGTTGCCTTTGTTATATTTGTGTTTTTATTTGTGCTGATAAATAAATAAGGATATGGCTAGCTGATGAGAGCTAAATAGCTTGAAATAGATCTATACTAGTCTTCCTTTATTTATTTATCAGCACAAATAAAAACACAAATATAACAAAGGCAACAGTAAAAATATTGGGTTTCTGTCTGGATGGACTCTTGTGACGAGCCTAATGACAGAGAGTGGAAGTGTGACCTTCCTCCCACACTTGGGCATACCAGGGGTTGTGATTTTAAGTATATACCTCCCACCCTGGCTGGCTGATAAAAGGAGTCGTTCTCTGTAGCTCAAATGGTTAACTCCTTGCCTGGGAGGCAATAGAGCACAGGTTCGAATCCCAGTAAGGATATGGCTAGCTGATGAGAGCTAAATAGCTTGAAATAGATCTATACTAGTCTTCCTTTATTTATTTATCAGCACAAATAAAAACACAAATATAACAAAGGCAACAGTAAAAATATTGGGTTTCTGTCTGGATGGACTCTTGTGACGAGCCTAATGACAGAGAGTGGAAGTGTGACCTTCCTCCCACACTTGGGCATACCAGGGGTTGTGATTTTAAGTATATACCTCCCACCCTGGCTGGCTGATAAAAGGAGTCGTTCTCTGTAGCTCAAATGGTTAACTCCTTGCCTGGGAGGCAATAGAGCACAGGTTCGAATCCCAGTAAGGATATGGCTAGCTGATGAGAGCTAAATAGCTTGAAATAGATCTATACTAGTCTTCCTTTATTTATTTATCAGCACAAATAAAAACACAAATATAACAAGGGCAACAGTAAAAATATTGGGTTTCTGTCTGGATGGACTCTTGTGACGAGCCTAATGACAGAGAGTGGAAGTGTGACCTTCCTCCCACACTTGGGCATACCAGGGGTTGTGATTTTAAGTATATACCTCCCACCCTGGCTGGCTGATAAAAGGAGTCGTTCTCTGTAGCTCAAATGGTTAACTCCTTGCCTGGGAGGCAATAGAGCACAGGTTCGAATCCCAGTAAGGATATGGCTAGCTGATGAGAGCTAAATAGCTTGAAATAGATCTATACTAGTCTTCCTTTATTTATTTATCAGCACAAATAAAAACACAAATATAACAAAGGCAACAGTAAAAATATTGGGTTTCTGTCTGGATGGACTCTTGTGACGAGCCTAATGACAGAGAGTGGAAGTGTGACCTTCCTCCCACACTTGGGCATACCAGGGGTTGTGATTTTAAGTATATACCTCCCACCCTGGCTGGCTGATAAAAGGAGTCGTTCTCTGTAGCTCAAATGGTTAACTCCTTGCCTGGGAGGCAATAGAGCACAGGTTCGAATCCCAGTAAGGATATGGCTAGCTGATGAGAGCTAAATAGCTTGAAATAGATCTATACTAGTCTTCCTTTATTTATTTATCAGCACAAATAAAAACACAAATATAACAAAGGCAACAGTAAAAATATTGGGTTTCTGTCTGGATGGACTCTTGTGACGAGCCTAATGACAGAGAGTGGAAGTGTGACCTTCCTCCCACACTTGGGCATACCAGGGGTTGTGATTTTAAGTATATATATATATATATATATATATATATATATACATATATGATTCCCAGTAAGGGTATGGCTAGCTGATGAGAGCTAAATAGCTTGAAATAGATCTATACTAGTCTCCCTTTATTTATTTATCAGCACAAATATAACATACATACATGCATGCATACATACATACATACATATTGCATTTGTGCTGATAAATAAATATATATGTATGTATGTATATGTATATATATATATGTATGTGTGTATGTATATATATATGTGTGTGTGTGTGTGTGTGTGTATATATGTATGTATGTATGTATGTATGTATGTATGTATGTATGTATGTATGTATGTATGTTGTATTTGTGCTGATAAATAAATAAATATAGCACAGGTTCCAATCCCAGTAAGGGTATGGCTAGCTGATGAGAGCTAAATAGCTTGAAATAGATCTATACTAGTCTCCCTTTATTTATTTATTAGCACAAATACAACACAAATGTAACAAAGGCAACAGTAAAAATATTGGGTTTCTGTCTGGATGGTCTCTTATGATGAGCCGATGGACAGAGAATGGAAGCAGTGAACTTCCTCCCATATTTGGGCATACCAGGGGTTGTGACTTTAATATATATATATATGTATATGTATGTATGTGTATATATATATATATATATATATATATATATATATATATATATATATATATATATATATATATATATATATACACATACACACATACACACACATACATACACACACACACACACATATACACATACACATATACATGTAATTTATTTTTCATATATATATATGTATATGTATGTATATATATATATATATATGAAAAATAAATATAATACCACTAAAGCTATAATAATAGATGTTAATATCCCAGAACAACATAACAAATTTATGATCAAAAATATTGCACAATAAATCAGTTGGCAATAGCCAAAATGACAAATCATATCAACCAGCTCCGAAAGCAATCAATAGGAAAGTTTATCATTTATATTAAAGCTGGGTATGTATTTTCTTTAACCTCATCACACACCCCCACCCCCCAATTGTATTTTGGAGTTTCTTCCAAAACTGCAGGTGGGCTGCAGTTCAGCAGAACAGTACTCAGATATATTTTGTTTCTGCTGTTTCAGGCTAAATCTTCAGGCAAAGATGACACGGCCAGTACATCTCACCCCTCTCTTCTCTTCATGGTTTGGGTTACATCTCACCTGCTGATTTTCTTAACACCTCCTTTTCCTTTTCTCTCCTTGGGTTTAAGTATAGCATTACTGAACCAGTCATCTGCCTCCCATCTTCCCAGCACATTTTTCCTTATCTCCACTAAGCCGTGTTGTGCACCTTTTGAATTAGTTAATGTCCTTGGCCTGTTCCCTTTCTCTCCCAACTCAAAACACAAGTTTGTGAGTTTCAGTCTAGATGCAGACCATCCAAAATAAATGTTCCGCATATGAAATGCTCGTGCAACTACTTTTATGTATTCTAATTCAAGACTCACTGGAGAAGAGCCTAATGCTGGGAAAGATTGAGGGCAAGAGAGGAAGGGGACGACAGAGAATGAGGTGGCTGGATAGAGTCACTGAAACAGTTGGTGTGAGTTTAAATAGACTCCAGAGGATGGTAGAGGACAGGAAGGCCTGGAGGAATGTTGTCCATTGGGTCACGATAAGTCGGACAGGACTTCGCAACTAACAACAACAAATTCAAGAGGTGCTTTGATATCTGCAGGATGCAAATGTAGCTCTTCTCTTTCAGCCTAAATCAGAGATTTTCAAACTTGGCAACTTTAAGACTTGTGGACTTCAACTCCCAGAATTCTCCAGCCAGCAGAGTTGACTGGAGAATTTTGGGAGTTGAAGTCCACCGTGACCCGTCAAAAGCGCGGACGGCAAAAGCGTGATCGACAAAATCGCGCCTTTGACGTCATCACAGCGCGACGAAAAAGATCGAAAAATTCAAATAAAAATTAATAAAAATTAAATTAAAGCAAACCGATTCACATAAAGGTAAGGGTTAGGGTTAGGGTTAGGGTTAGGTTAAGGGTTAGGGTTAGCTTTAGAGCGTTAGCGTTAGCGTTAGGGTTAGGTTAAGGGTTAGCGTTAGGTTTTTCGTTACTTTAACGGTTAGGTTTAGGGTTAGGTTTAGGGTTAGGTTAAGAGTTAGGTTTAGGGTTAGGTTTAGGGTTAGGTTTGGGGGGCTTAGGGTAAGGTTTTCGCTTTATTTTTACATTTTTCGAACTTTTTCGTCGCGCTGTGATGACGTCACAGCACGCTTTTGTCGAGCGCGATTTTGTCCTACGCGCTTTTGTGGTGGAACCGAAGTCCACAAGTCTTAAAGTTACCAAGTTTGAAGACCTCTGCTCTAAATTAAAGCAGCCATGTTCCTTACGTGGCTCATACGTGTGGTGTTCTGGAAGCTGTTCCTGACTGTTTCAGCATGAACAAGAAAGAACTCGCTGTGCATGCACATGAACAGAGAAACAGCCAAAGCAGACCTCAAAACAACTATGCCTGCAAAATATGCAGTTTTAACAATAAGATGAGGGAGGAACTTCATTTGAACTCCCATATATTGTGAAGTTTCTCTTTACACACATCTATCATGTACAGATCCCAACTGAAACAAGAGGCATCTTTCAATGACAATAATTACCACATTTGAAACTCCCCAAGAGTGTTTACTACCAGGAAAAATGTTATTTATCAATATTATCACCATATAGTTTTAACAATCCTAAAGCAGGATGCTAAACAGAAACAGAAAAACTAAGTAGGAAAAAATATCAAACTAGCCAAATCATAAAAAAGAGAGTAACTTCAAAGCATGATGACAACAAAACAAGAGACGTAACACAAGTACTTGTTCTCCATTCAAATAAAAAGGAAATTAGCTTTAAAAGCTAAATACCTGACGCAGCAACTACCTAAATTAACAGTTCCCAGCCTTGGTTCTTTAATCTCAACAACTGGCACTGCCGAGTGGGGATTACAATGCACACTAGTCAGCATCTGGGTTAAGTTTAAAGTTGGAAGGAATTTTAAAAGCTAATTGAGAATCAAGTACAGGCCTTATTAGATGAATCATGTTTAGCCATCAAACAAAAATGCAACTAAACCACAATAGCATTAATACAGAACAACTTTCAGGTGCTAGCAACTCTACAGTAAAAAGTTTCTGCACTATCTCTTGACTTAGAGAAAGGTTCTTTTAAGACAACACATTGAATGTTATTTAATTGAATTTTCTTTCTTAGAGAGATTCAGTGATTAAGACCAACCAATTGTGCTTTTTTTTTTAATTAGCTCCAAATAAGCCAAAGGCTTAATGAGAGCAGAAATCTGCACAGGAATCCATTTTTATCTATTACTTTTGCATAGATAAGCCTGACCAATATTTTGTTTCCATTTGAAAAATGGATATTGTAGCTGCTGCTTGGCATTACAGCAATTAGATTTCTGGATAAAGCATGTGGATAAAAGCTTTGTACTGCTTTTCTTGGTAGTGGTGATGGGGACAATTAAGGACACTAAGTAGTTTTCTGGACTGCTGAAAGGGAAGTTTGTACTTCCCTTTCAGCAGTTTGTACTCTGAAGTGAATGCCAAATGACTATTTCAAATAATCTACCATTTTTACTGTCCTTTGATTTATATAAACCAAATAACGCTATAGTTCTGAGCACTCTGGTGTGCAGGACTACTACTCCCAAAAATCTGAGCCCCTGTGGCCACTAGAAGTTACTATCTAGCACATCTGGAAATAATAACATATTATACACATTGTCCAAACCCCTTCCAGAAGAGTCACATTTCAAACAGTCATTTCTTGTGGCATCTTGTTCAGCAATAATTCAACAGGTATTGTCCCCCAAACCCCTCTATATCCACGTGGCACACAATGTTGAGTAAAGACCAATCTCCAATCGTGTCACTTTTCCATCTCTGGGAGGCAATGCTTTTGGCTATGGTCTTCTAAATGTCAGCATTCTAAGTATTAACCACATAGAAAGCAGAACTGCGAGGCAGGCAGATTCCTCAAACAACAATTTTATTGGAGAGATCATATTGGCACAACTGGTGAAAACCGACTCTGAAAGTTCCCACGGTTTTCACCTAATTAAAAAGTGAAAGCCCCCCCTCCTCTTCCCCAAACAATCAGTCACATTGTCCAATCAAGGTGCTGGCCAGTTGCCTGGTTACTTCACTCCTCCTTTTTCTAGCCACCTGTTCGAATGTCCTTGGTTCCCACAGGAAGCTATTTTGTTTTGGCTACAAAACCCCCATCTAACTATGTCCTCCCTCCGTATCCCTTCTTCGCGTCGTGGCAATCCTGAAGCCTCCAAATGGCCCCAGTCAGGTTCGCTTCAGAGTTGACACTAACCTTTCCAAAATGGAGGATAACCAGCTGATTTTTCTAGCATGAATAAAGTAGTCTGGAAAATTGTAGTGGGGAGAGGTGGTCCTGCAGCCATTAGGTGTTACAACACTTGGTATGTTAAGACCAGACTTTTAATCAGCCCTCGGAAGCTGACAGGTAATCAGTGCAAGTAATCATGTATGACATTTGAAAGTCTGATATTTGAAATATGTGCGTTGTGATATGATTTTACAGCCATATGTGCATTTTAATATGATTTTCTCAAGATGATAATTATTACTATCCACAGTTTCCACACAATAGTTTCTAAAATGCTCAACTGACTTGGAAAATAACACTCCAACCTAGGGAAAGCACAGATTATGTATCAAGTAAAGAAATTTTAAAAATAAACCTAAACCAGTAGAAACCTTCGAGACCGCCTGCTGCCACATACCTCCCAGCGGCCAGTAAGATCCCACAGATTGGGCCTCCTTCAGATGCCGTCAGCCAGAGGGCCCGTCGGCTGGCGGGCCCTCGGAGGAGAGCCTTCTCTGTGGCTGCTCCGACTCACTGGAACCAGCTACCCCCGGAGATCCGGACCATACCCACTCTCATAGCCTTCAGGAAAGCTGTAAAAACCTGGCTGTTCCGGCAGGCCTGGGGCTGTTGACCTCACTGTTGAGGTCCAGCCCCGATCAGAATGAATGTACGAGGTGTTGCTGTTTTTAAACTGTTACTTTCGTTATGTGTTTCGTTATGTGTTTTTTCTCTTTATTTTTGTAAGCCGCCCAGAGTCCTTCGGGATTGGACAGCATATAAATGTGTTTAATAATAATAATAACAACAACAACAACAACAACAACTTCTTTAACAGTAGTAGGGAAGCCAGGGCTATGGCCAGATAGATGGCTTTGAGCCAGTTCTTATCCCTAGACTGGGAAGTCAAAAATATCTATACATCAACACGCAATGCACCATTGTGACAGATTAGTTTATAACCTTCAAATGAGACTTTCACCCTGCAGTGCATTGATTCATATAATACATACACGTGCACACTCATGCATACAAATGCTTTTAAATGTATCTGCATATTGTTCACACACGCACATCCAATTGTCACAAATTGTTGAAACACAAATTATTGAGTGAAAATACGATGAATAAAGTAAACTTAACAGGATAAATTCTATAATATCAAGTCTGGTCATGGAACTAATGGGGGGGGGATATATGGGAAACACATAAGGAGCCAAATTGAATGTGCTTTCTCCATTAGTCGTAAAACCCAAATGAACATGTCGCTGTTAAGAAGATGTAGCACGGATAGTTTCTTCTTAGAAATGATAAGCATGCATTCATTTCTAAAATGGCAAAAAAAACCAACCAACCCCAACACGCTAAACTAAATCCCAAGCAAAAAGAAAAAAGCAATGGAGAACAGATGGTGTTTCAATGGCACCCTCATGCAACAAGGGTTTCTAAAGTACATACCTAGAAAGGTTCTCCTGGGAGCTGTTTTGATTTCTTCATCCTTACTATCTGCAGCTATATTAAAATATTGAAGAGAAAGCAAAGACAAAACAAAGGTAGTTTGACTCCTCATAATAGCAAGTGCTGAAAGTGCTCTAAATTAGCTTAAAGTTAAAGGTAGCTTGACGGCAGTCATCATGCTAGAATACTTTTTTATATTTTAAAAAGAAACCAATTTAATTTGCTGGATTCCGATATTAGTCATTCATATACTGTGCTCCCCAAAATTTAGAAAAGCAAAAGAAACATTTAGAAAGCATGAATGTACAAGAACCGTAGCTTAAGCAAATATTGAATGCATAGATCAGTATCAAGAAGTTATATTAGTTATCTATTTTACACCGCATTACATGTTTTCTCGCTAAGAGGATTGTGAAAAAAAAAAATAAGCAAAGGTTTAGCTTAGCTAAAATCAAAAAAGCATGAAAGAGTTCATCTGAGACTGTTGATAAATGATGCTCTACAATCCAGCCAATAATTCAAGAGATAAATATGTACAACAAGCTTATATGAAATGTCAATAATTGAATTACAATATGAATAACAAATAAAATCTTAAGCTATATTCCCTTAGCCAAAGTGGTATAAAGCTACAAAACCAGCAAGTGTTTTCGTTCTCTGTAGCCAACAAGATCTATTGTTGGATAAAAGCAGCTAAATTCTGTTCAAAACAATTCTCTCTAAATTTTGCAAATCTAGGAAATTGTTATATGATGAATGTTGAAATAAAGTCAACAATTGCCTTCAATCACTACATGTAATCTTTTACACACACACACCAATCCAAACATTCACATTTCCAAACTCATTTATAAAAATAAAAAGCATGGATTCAAAACAAAACAATGCAAACTATCAACACAGGTTTTTGGATATTTCACATCATTAGTTCATAGAACTCAATGTTTTAAATCATATAAGAACATGACCAAAAAATACTGCATTAAAATTAGAAACAGACATTTCAGAAAAACCTCTAATCTATACTGCACACTATGGTAATTATAAGAAGGATATATTTAAGCGAATTACTCTTCTTATGCAGGACAGATTTCATATACAGGCCTGTATAAACAGGTCAGAAATGTAGGCTATATAAAGTGGCTCTGAGCTACAGATTGGGTTTAATGTCATAAAGCAGGTGACTCAAGAAAAAGTCCAAGGATGAAGGCTCAATATTGACTAAAAAGCAAAGAGGAGACTACATCTTACTCTTTAATTAAAAGCTTATGGAAAGGTTCAATAATTTGCAACAATTTAATAAATATTCCAACCAGCACAGAGCAGACTGTTTACTGATCCTCTGAGATTTTCCCATTAAAGATTTGTTTCGTGTAATACATTTTTCTGTGCAACTGCCCATTCTGTCAGTGTTAGGCAACGTGAAAATCATTAATTCCCATTCAGAATCAGCTGCATGCGTGAAGGAACCTGGTTGTATAGACCAGGGCTATCAAGCTTGATTTCACTGAAAGCCACATGAGGGTTGTGTTTGACCTGGGGGGTGGAGGCAGGTCAGCATCACTCGTGTCAGGGGCACCTGTGGTGGCCTGGGTGGGGATCCACTTTTGCTAGTAGTTTGTTTTGCTAGTGCTCTAGCAGAAAAAAACAGAGCATGGGGGGAGGGGTGCTGTACATTGCCCCTCCCAAGCTCGGGCTGGTCCACTGTTTCCAGGGCAGCCCCGCGGACCAGATTTAAGCACCCTGAAAGCTGGATCTGGCCCGCAGGCCTTAAGTTTGACACCCCTGGTATAGACATTGAAGCTAAGCATTCAATCAGAAAGTGGAAAGTATGAACTTAAGAGAATTAATAGGATGAATGCACATACAGATGGATGGACAGATGGAAGGAAGGAAATCTAGCAAGTCAGCTTTCTTTGCATTGCCATATCTCACTATCTAACATTAAGACGTGTGGACTACCAGAATTCCCCAGTGGGAATTCTGGGAGTTGAAGTAGTCACATCTTAATGGTTTCCAAGTTTGAGAAAAACTGCCGTATCTGAAGAGGAAGGGGAAAAAAGCATACACAGGTCTGTAAAGTATACATATCTTTGATGGGATCATGACATCAGCTCTTTCTCTCATTTCTTTTATCGACAAACTTTATTATCACACAATGAAGAACGAACACACCCAAAAGCTGAAGAATGAGAAAACTATAGAATGTTTTTCTACTGCAATGAAAATATATGCACATATGATAGTCGTACCCTATTCCCATATTTTATATTTGAAGGTCACACATAACTTGATGGAAGCCATCTGAACCTCTAACAGATAAGAGTGCTGACTAGCTTGTCCTGCAATTCATCATTTAATATATCACAGTGTTTGTTATCATAACCAGAACATTCATGATAGATGGAAGGACTGATCCATAAAATGATGGAATGTTACGCTTCTGAGCAGAACAATGAGTACAAAAGGATAATTCAGTGGATGCCACATGAGTTTAGAGCAATGAATGTGACAGCAAGAAGCATATGAGTATATAGCAGCAATTGGGAAGATCTTTCTTCTATAACTTTGCAAAGGAGAACAAAACCAACTCTATAGTTCACTACTCGAATAAATGGGATCACTGGATGAGAATTGCTTTAATTAGGATTTGGCATATATTCATATACACACAAATAAAAACAAATATTTTCACAATAAATCACATTTCCTCAATTGGAACGCTCTTTAAATCTTGAACCATCAAAACAGAGTTTTGCCAGAATATAATGTAGCCAAAGAAAAGAGAGGAGAAATAATGTTAGACAGAACCAATATGCAATGATTTCAACCAACCTGAAAAGGAGCGTCGTTTTATATTCAATTCATTGGCCACACGTACTTCAGTGCACAGTTTCAGCATCAATAACATTGTGGCTATCATTATAATGCTTTGCAATAGTAAGGGTGACTCAAAATGTCTCCCAAACCTAAAAGAAGAAAAAGAGATATCAAGTGGTTGAATACTAAAAGAATAAAAGCCTTTCATAAAACCAAATTCCAGGATGGATATAAATTAATTTACTGATATTCAAATTCTTCCAAGAGCCGGTCACCATTTTAATTCTAGGAAGGGAACCAGAATATAAATCTATTAACTAGATAATCTTTTGACAAAGTCACGTCAGATGCCAAATAAACTGCTCTGGATAATTATAGAAAAATATAACAAATAATGGATAACAAAATTAACAAATTAAGAGTAACATTTGCCTGAGTTTCCTAACCTTACACAGTGAAGAGAAGATTGTAAAATAGTGGTACTGGACATTCTTAATTTTAAATACAATTTTTTTTGCCAATGAACCTAAATCTATACATTCAAAATCAGTTTCTCCCACTAAAACCACTAGAGGGAGATCCATGCGCCTCTTAAGCCTTAACTGATCATTAATAAAACCATACACCTGAAACAGCTTCACAAAACATTTTCAAATATATTGAAGTAATACTTAATATTCATGTTTACTATCATTAAAAAAAACCTGCCCTTGTATTAGTCATTTGCACTATGGCAGCTGTGACCAATTGTGCTTACTTCAGCATCAATTCCAATGTTCTAACCTCTGCAGTTGATTAACAAGACATGTGTTCAGACAATCCAAAAATGAAACTATAATCAGTAATTAAGAAATACAGTTTAAAGAACACTGGAAGCTAACAGCACACAAAGCAATAAAAGACTCACTTGATATTTAAGAACTTAAACTGTCTCTGGGTCATTCAAGTTTGGGGAGACAAAGTGAGTTCCAAGAAGGGCAGTGGTGAACTTAGCATCCTGGCTTATTCCCATAGCAAAAATAGAAAGTTTAGCAAATGCAGCATTTTCACATATATACATGCAAATGTCCTAAAGGCAAATACCTTTTGCACTGCTTCCCATAGTCACAGAGAATAGAATAGAGAGAACAGAGAAAAAAACAAGGCAAAGAAAACAAGGTTTCTGGACAAAATAGAGAGAAAGAATTCGCTTGCATTTTGCATGACTTGGCTGTTTGTACTATCCAATGTTTGGAATAAAAAGACAAGGGAGAGTTGCTGGTCTCCACTAGATAAAAACAAAAGGGAAACAGAAAGCAAGAAAAAGGGGAGAAACTTGTTCTGTTCTAAAATGCAGGGTGATTGACACCACTGGGAAGGGGGATTTTAGTAAATCATCAAGAAGATATCCCTCAGAAAGATTTGTTTCCTGGACTGATGAGAAAGGGGAAAAGGAAGAATATCATAATATATGATGAGCAGGATATTTTCCATTTCTAGTCTAACAAAAGCCTTCACTGAAATTTCTGGGTTTCACAACAACAATTAACTAACTTCATCACAGGAATCACAGATTGTTTCAGTAGCTCAAGATGTATTGCTTAAGATTATATTTGTGTCTAAACTAGGGGTGTCAAACTTGATTTCATTGAGGGCCACATCAGGATTGTGTTTGACTTCCGGGGTGGGGAGTCAGGATGGGCATGGCCAGGATGGGCATGGCCAGCTTGACATAACTCATGTCGGGGGGCACCTGTAGTGGCCCGAGCACTCTGCCAGCGGAAACGGACTCCTGAGCTCCGTTTTCCGCTGGGACAGACTCTTGAAATCCTCTGCCAGCAATTCTCTGGAGCTTGGGAGGGTGATATGTGCCCCTCCTGAACTCTGTTTTCACTGGCAGAGGCACTACGGGCCAGTACTTCACTGTTTCCAGGGCGGCCCCACAGACCAGATCTAAGCAGCCCACAGGCCAGATCTGGTCTAAACTAGACCCCTGGTCTAAACATTTATATACAGGTAGTCCTCGACTTACAACAGTTCAGTGACCACTGAAAGTTATAACAGCACTGAAAAAAGTGACTTATGACCACTTTTCACAATTATGATCATTTCAGTATCCCCATGATCGTGTGATCAAAATTCAGATGCTTGGCAACCAGTTCATATTTAGTAGCAGTAGCAGTTACACTTATATGCCGCTTCATAGGGCTTTCAGCCCTCTCTAAGCGGTTTACAGAGTCAGCATATCGCCCCCACAGTCTGGGTCCTCATTTCACCCACCTCAGAAGGATGGCAGGCTGAGTCAACCTTGAGCCAGTGAGATTAGAACTGCTGAACTGCAGATAACAGTCAGCTGAAGTGGCCTGCAGTACTGCACCCTAACCACTGCGCCACCTCGGCTCTATATTTATGACCATTATGACCCTAACATTATCTAATCAGCTCATCTTCTGCCATCTTCTTCTCCTTTTGCTTTCACTCTTTCCCAACATCAACGCGTCCCTTTTCAAATGATCATACTTCAGACATATTTTGTAAAGGCTTAGCACTCTGAAGAAGGATCTTATGCTGGGAAAGATAAGACAAAGAGAAGAGGATAACCAGCAGCAAATTGGATGGACTCATTTACTCTGGTGACAGGTGCATCATTAGAAGACCTAAAGGACCAGATTTGGGGCAGTTCATCAGAGCAGATGAATGTTGTTGCTAAAAGTTGACATCAACTTGACAGCACATAATCTATCAATCAAGGAGTATATAATAAGGTGTTGTGGCCCAGCAGGTGCCGTTGGAGCTGCCACCAGACTCTGACAGTGAGGGCCCTCTGAGTCGGCTCTGGAGGAGGTGGAGGACCCTGGACAAGGTTCCAACTCCGAGCAGGGCGCAGAGAGACTGGTTGGCCACCAGGTGGCGCCTGAGCCTTGGACCAGTGGGGAGGAGACAAGGGAGAGTGATCCAGAAGCCAGCAGTGAGTTGTTCCTGGATGCACGCCATCGAAGAGCTACTAGGCATCAGGAACAATTACGCAATTACAGGAGGTAATTGTGTTCAGCTGGTGGTCATTAGGCTCCTCTCCAGACTATAAAAAAGACTGCTTGTGACACGCCCTTCTTGCAAAAGTCAACGCATTGACTAAAGAGAACGTAACTAACTTGGCAGGCTGGATTGCTGCCAAGGTTTGTCTGAATTGCTGCCAAGGTTTGTCGGACTTGCTGCCAAGGTCCTTATCTGTTTGCTTGCTTGGCTTTCAGCCACCGAGATTCTAGTCTTGTTATTAAAGGACATTCTAATTAAGCTCGTCTCGGCTTTCATTACTGGACGGAGGAGGGGGTCAGAACAATAAGGTATTGAAAAGAAAAGAAAAAAGATTTTCCTACTACATATTGGTATGAAATTATTAATGAAGAAAAATATAGGGTAAACGGTTATATAATAGAAGATTCAAGGATAAACATAATACAATTTACTGCTGGTTTGGATAATAGCTTTTCTCTGTGAATGACCAAAATACATTTCCAAAGAAGGTGAATATTTGCTTGCTCATTTAACTGTCAAAAGGGCTTGCCAGGCATATTTAATGCAAATATGCTTCTGTTATACATCCCACGATCTTGCTTGAATTCAATGAACCATATAGATGGAGAGGCTGGGAAAAAAAGCTTTTCTAATAGAAGAGAATATCTGTAGCTCAGAGTTAAACTGTGGCATCCTTGGTGCTTTCTGAGCTTGCTTGTTTGCTTGCTGGCAGTTGTTTTATTACCTAACTAGTTAACATCATAAGTGGCAAAAGTGCATTGTTGATGTTGTCTAATGAAGTAATGAAGTATATGAAACCAAACAACCAAGTTCAGGGAACATCCAGGACTACATATTAACTTTGTCTGCTTGGGCGTATCCTCCTTACAGTAGTCCTTTTTAATATAATTTTCTTCAGGGCTTGGTCAAACAGCAAGCCAAACTGAGAATGTAATTAAGGGAAGGGCAAACAATACATGACAAGTCTCCTCCCCTAAATACCAAAGCTAGATTTAAGACATTACACAGCCATCAAAAAGTAATGTTAATTTTCTCTATGCAAGGATTTACAGTACTCCTCAATCTATAAAATGAGTACTATAAAGCAAAAGTACGGAACCCACGGGATGTTTTTTTTAACCTAATTTAAGGGTATCAGAGAAATAATCAAGAACAAAATGTGTTCCACCTTCTGAATATTGCATGACGCATTCCAGAAAGATAAAGTTGAATGCTGTTAAAATACATTGTAAAATCTTGTTTGCATCCCATCTTACACTGGTCTTTCTCAACTTAATACTTTTTAATTGCATTTGGCACTCTAAGCAATAACCAAAATTGCAGTATGATTGTTCTTCAAAATATCTGCAGAGCACCGACTTTAGAAAACTTTTTTACATCGTACATGAAATGGCAATTTTTCTTACTATGCCATAAGCATATGAATGACCCTACACACACTGAACAAATAATTATTCACATGTCCTATGGATAGGTAGCAATGTAATTTAATTCTAAATCCACAGGGGGGGGGGGGAAACCTACCCAGGTCAATAACATTTGAACAAAGCATAAAAACTGATTTAAAAAATGATATTGTACTATTTTCTTCTCTTAACTCCAATCAACTTCCTGTAGTAATTGAGTCATACGACTGGAAGGGATCTTGGAGGTCTTCTAATCCAAGCTCCTGTTTAAGGCAGGAGTCTTTATACCATCCCAGACAAATGGTTCTCCAATTTTCCCTTGAAAGTCTTCAGCGAAAGAACTCCAGAGGCAAATCATTCCATTGATAAATGATTCTCACTGTCAGGAAATTCCTCTCTTTTTCCAGGTTGGATCTCCTCTGACAAGCTTCCACCCATTCCTTCTCCTACCTTGAGGACAATAAATTGACCCCCTTTTCTCTGTGACAGCCCTTCAAGCATTGGAAGATTTCTCCAAGTCTTTTCTTTATTAAGTTAAACATACCTAGTTCCCTTACACACTCATCATACGATTCAGCCTCCAGATCCTTAATCATCTCTGAATTATTTAGGGTGTGTGTGTGTGTGTGTGTGTGTACACATCTCTCTGTGTATATGAATGACAATTAATGTTCTTTTCTTTAAAAAGAATTGGATTTGTCAAAAAAGTAACATCTCTGAGCAAGTTGAAAAATCAATCTGATATTGAAGATTCTGATTCCATTGAGTGAGGAAGGGATGGATGCTAAGAAACATGGTGCCTGATCAAACAAAAATGACAGTAGATTGACAAGTCAAATTCTGAACAAGGAAGATTTTTGAGATGAAGATAGAAGGGATAAAAAGAAAGGTGCAGAATAAGGAGCTATAGAAACTAAAGATCAAGTGTATCTGACAGGAAGAACATGAAAGGAAAAGAGCTTTGAAAACTATGGAGTATAAGAGAATCCATTTTTCAATATTCAAGGAAAATGAACAGTTCTTTGGGATCACAAATCATGCTACGTGACCTGAGATCTAGTAAATAACCCCCATAAACAAGGTGTATACCACACATTAAATCAAAGTCAAATAATGTGATATGTTTTTAACAACATGGCTCTAGCAAATATTATTGTGAGCCAAGCAAAGGATACATTGAAGATGAAGCCTACTCAACAATTCCTTAGAATCAGGATTAAAATTACCCTCTATTTGCTGATGTCAATTTAGTAAGGTTGACAGAATAACTGGACTTGAAAACCGACAGTGTAGCATCAGGTTTATGATCATAAACCCAGAGTATGATTTGCAATAAGTCTTGGTTCTCTTAACAGAAGGACCAGTACAGAAATGAAATAAAGACAAAATGTTTGCTATTGAAGTTCTTCCAGAAATCTCTATAAGCAGTAATAATTCTTGCTGATAAACAATATATATTTGAAAATAAAGTTGTAAAACATAGTCACCGTGCACTGATTTTACTGCAACATGTTGGATTTATGATAATCATAATTCTACTCTTATTGCAGCTGGTGAGTATTAATGCACTGTGATCTATATATAGTTAAGACTTATTATTCTAGGCAAACAAATATGAACAGATGTATGCTTAAAGCCTTTTTAACAGGATATTCCACTTTCAAGGACAAACTGTTTATTATTATTTAACTATTTTTAAATATTTTCATTCACAGTGTTTTGTAACTACAAGCCACAATTACATTGCCTATTGGTTGGAAAAAGAGAAAGCAGTAGCATAATCCGGATAGTCCCTGACTTACAACAGTTTGTTTGGTGACTGACTGAGGTTACAACAGCAGTGAAAAACGTGAGTTATGATCCTTTTTCACACCATTACAGCATCCCCTTAGTCACATGATCAAAAGTAAGATACTTGACAACTGACTCATGACAGTTGCGGTGCCCCGGTCATGTGATTTGTGAGCTTCTGACAAGCCAAGTCAATGGAGAAGCCAGATTCACTTAACAACCATGTTAGTAATTTAACAATTTCAGTGATTCATTTAACAAATGTGGCAAGGAAGGTCATAAAATGGGGCACAATTCATTTAACCAATGTCTCACTCAGCAAACAAATTTTGGGCTCAATTTTGGTTGTACGTTGAGGACTACCTGTAAACCAGATTAAATTGAGAAATTAGAGAAATCCTTTCTCTAAAAGCAGCCCATTAACAATATTCAACAAACGGATTCAATAATAATGAACACTAATACAATTCTTCATTTCCTGAACTTTCTCTCAGCCTGTATTAATATAAACGATAGGATCTCCAGTAAATTGTTTTGATCAAATTATCTACTAGAGGCTAATGTAGAGTTGTCTTGTCCTGTGTGTGAGAGAGAGGCAAAAGATATCCAGAGAAAATGCAAAAGGGAATTTCAAAACATTACCTGCCTTTTCTTGAACTATGCTATAACAGGGCAGCTTGGAAGAGAGACGTTTGAATGAGTCAACCTTTTAAAACTCCTTTAAAATACAGCCTTTCCCCCATAATTAATTATAAAATCTAAAAAGGCTTGAGGAGAGGATATCAGCACTGTCTGGACTCACCACTAACAAAAAATACAACCATCATCAGAAAGAAGATCCTGCAACTACTTGGCATAAAAGAAATGCACGATTAAAGGTCATAGTTGGTATTTTTAAACACCTGTCATTGATAAATCAATCTAAAAAGCCCATCTTATAATAGCCTTGTGCTATTATATGTTTTAGGTCTAGTTTTAAAAGAGGGGTTTCTGGACTCAGTGATCCCCTTGTCTAACACTCAAGGTGAAAGGCTTTCAGGTAGGCTATATAATCTAATTAGTCTGTTCTGCCTGCTACACTCTGCCCTCCTTGTTCCTTATTTTTGCCAATTATTCTTTGCTGGGAAAGCTTGGAGCTGTGTTTTCTAATGGCCGGAAAATAATAACCCTGTCCCCACCCCTTCCAATTACATAGAAACAGGAAAGCACTCAACTAATTTCATTGCTAACAAAACATTAATAGAAGAAACCTGATAATTCTTTCAGATTATCTAAAGGAATATATAACTCAGCAGCTGTACAGGTAACTGTACCCAATCAAACAGCTCAGCAACTAATGTTATGAATAATTCAGGTGTATTTTTTTTCACCAAGAAAAAATAATTCTTAGCAAAAAGAGAGCCTAATATTACATAATCTTATCAAATCCTGTTTTAAAAACAGATGGTTATGTCCAAGCTTAAATTATCTGTTCGCTTTGATCTGATTTAAAAATATGAATTATAAAACACAGATTTTACACCAAGGAACATCACATAAACTACATAAAGAGTGATGCTCCTGAACTGCCCAAATTTAATTCTACAATTTGTACCCCAATTTTCATCATAATAAGACATGTATTTTGTCTGTCTTGTATTAAGTCTTTACTTTTAAATAGGCATAATTGGAACTAGAGACATATTCAAATTTCATTAACACCTATCTATAATATTCCTATAAAAGGATGTAGAATATGTTTTGGGAAGGCATCTATTGTCTTATATTTATTAAGGCAGATTTCTTATTTTTATTACTTAAAAGATTTTAACCTTTTTCTTCTCCTAGGCATTCTTTTTCCTAAAGTTTCTGCCTATTGTCTTCACTTTCAAGTTTTCCTTAATTGCACATGAATACTCCAATTAAAATTTAGACCAGCTCAAGATGTGAAGTAGTAAATATTGTTGATATCACAGCTAAACATGGAACATTTTAGCCACTCACCAATAATTTTTGGGAGAAAATGTGGTATAAGAAGCAAGATTAAATTCTTTGAATTAAGATTTTGAGATAGTCACCATCTTTCAGCCTAACCACTTCCAAAGGTTTATTATGAGGAAAAATTGGGAAGGATGAGAGATGCAAAGAAAGGCACACAGACAATTTTTCTCCCTACCTATTTAATTCTTTGGATTAAAAAAGGATCTAATATATCTGACTTGCACAAAGATGCTGTATTTTCAAGATTCTTTGATGCTGTGGTTTTTTATATTTCATAATTACAACAATGTAATAACAATCAGGAAACATAGTCCCTTAAAAAATGAAAGCACATAAATTGTCTCAATAATATTCTATTTACAGTACAGTAATTCAGAGGCTCTGAAATAGTTACATTGGTTTGTGTGGGGAAGCACCATAGGAAAAGTAAAGATAACTAGTCTGTCATTCATCTAACTGGTAGAGAAGGTGCAGAGGGAATATGATGCTCCAAATGCCAACCAACTATTATTCTCATCATCCTGTACACTAGACACTTTGAAAGGAACAAAAGAGACTTCACCAACTTCTAAGGGTACAATATGCTTCATTCTTATCTCTAATTTCAATGAAAGTCTTGATCAGCGTGGCTCAATAAGCATTCAATGAACATTCATTATTCCTTTACACAGAATTGTTTAATGAAAGGTCAATTTCGATCTCCAAACACAACTATAAAGCAAACAATAAAAGTATAATTCTTCCTCAGGCAGCCAAGAAAGAAAAAGTTAAGTAGCAGCCAATCTTTTTTGAAGGTCAGATCCTGATGGTGGATGGTAGATAAATACATTTATATGGTAGATGGTGGATAGATAAATTTAAGGCAATCACAGGAAAAAACAATACTTCTATTTGTCTCCAAGTGCTTTATTCCGCATTACATTCTTAAATTATAGCAATACTTCCTAAAAGGTCATCTGTAACCAAATTAAAATCCAAGGAAAGCCCTTCCCACAAAGATTTATGAATCAAACTAAATGTATAGGGCTAATGGTTTCCTTTATGTTTAGTCATAAACATTGATGAGTTATATTGTGATGAAAGATGCTTTGCTTCAAGACCAGAATGAAAGTCTTCTGAAGTTGAAGAAAAAGGTGACAGATGACTGTGCTATTCATCCACCCACTAAATCATAGAGCTATTTGATATTAAGACCAATGTTGTTACATTTCAAATGTTATATGACAGACACAGTACATAATAAATTCCTACACATAAATTTGGTCTGCCATAATCTGATAATTTGCGAATTATCCCAAACTAGACAGTTGTCATCAAACAGAGCCTTTTGCTACATTCTAGTACATGCATGATTAGCACGAGCTACACTGAAACGCATTCAGGAAATATGTGGATTTTAAAATTAGATTAATTTTACATTATTTTTTATTTTACGTCTGGCACTTTCTCATAGGAGTATGACATGTACAAGAGAATCTTACAATGCTGCTGTATAATTGAAACATGTATACTGTACATAACACATAACAGACAGTTTCCAGAAAGATATAGCTTGTTCAACAAAAACGTGAAAGTCGTTGTTGCCATTCTAACATTATATAAACCTTTGCTGATCACAATAGTCTACAAAACCTTTAAATCATTGAGGCTTTAAAGCTCCACAACTTTCTCAATTAGCCACAACAATCTACAGATTGAAGAAATGGACTAGTGGAATACTGTGAATACAATATTTACATAATACTGTATTATTTCATTTCAGATAATGGGTGGGGGGGCATGATGGCCTAGCAGTTAAGATGCTTGTGAATCGGAAGATTGGCCCTCCAAGACCCAAGCACTACGTAACGGGGTGAATTCCAATTCCTGCCCCAGCTCCAGCCAACCTAGCACTTCAAAAGCATAAAATGCCCCATAAATACTGTAGGTACCATTTTGGTGGGAAAGTAATAGCATTCCGTGCGCCCCAGCATATAGTCATGCTGTCCACATGACCACGGAAGCATCTTCAGACAATGCGGGCTCCCTAGGCTAGGAAACAGAAATGAGCACTGACCTCTAGAGTCAGACACAAATGGACAATGGAAATTTTTACCGTTTTTAAAAAAAAAGTTATTTAGCTTAGGCTATTCCAGTGATGGCGGACGTTTTTCTGCTCGGGTGCCAAAAGGGCGTGCTTGCGCGTTGCATTAACTACTAGACCCATGATGGTGAACCTATGGCATGCATGCCACAGGTGGCACGCAAAGCCATATCTGAGGGCACGCAAGGCGTTACCCTATGTCAGTTCCAGCATGCATGCGGGCACTGGTCAACCAATTTTCGGCCTTCGGGAGGGCAGGGAGAGGCCGTTTTTCACCCTCTGGAAGGCCAAAAACCACCTTGCCAGCATGCGCAAGCACATTGGAGTGGACATAGGGCAACGCCTCACGTGCCCACATGACTCCGTGTGCCATCTGTGGCACACGTGCCTTAGGTTTGCCATCACAGGGCTATTCTTTGGTAGGGCTGAGCAAACTTCAAAGTTCATGGTAAAAAGTGCTTTGGAGTATACGGGAATACATACACAGCACTTGACTGCAATCCCTTAAAACAACTTTGTCATTTCCCAAGGATCACAAGACTGCCATCTGATCTGAAGTAAAGACACTTTTGATTTAAGGAGTTGCAGGCAGGCCCGATTGGTCTTTGCCTGCTCTTGAAGGATCTTTTTCCCTTCAGTTCTAAAATGCCACAGAGCCTTATTCTTCATAATACACTTAATTGTGCGTTAAGCTTATACTATGTCTGCCAGATGAATATTGCTAAAGCCTCCGCAGCTAATTTCAAAAGAGCTTTTGTTTAGGTTTACACGTTTTCAAATCCTGGCAACTGCAGGCTGACTAAAATATTCAAGCTTTCCAATACAGCATATACAATATATTTCAAAATATTAGATATCACAAATTTAGGACTTTCATTAGGTATCACAGGTTTAGGGCCACCATAAAAATGCCATTTGGATTTCAACCAAGTTAGCCTTTTGAATATACTCATGAAATATTGACAAAGGACCCAGAGGGAAGCCAAATGCAGCTGATATATTACTTATACTTCAAAGGAGTTTCATGGAATTTGGCAGCACAGTAAATCAATCTCCCTCTCCTCCCCACTTCTCTCTCTCTCTCACACACACACACACACATTTCTTTTTTCAGATATTCATAGAACATTCAGAAGTACAGAGAGAAATGTAGTTTTTAAGAAAGAAACAACTTACCAAAAGAGTATCCTTAAAATGTTTGCAATTAATAATACTAAGCACACGTAGGTTGAAAAGCCCTCTGCGTTCTGTGTCCTTTTAATATCACGGTATTGAGGGATGTATGGCACTACACCTCCAAACATCATGGCTGCTGAAGCCCCCCAGGATATCAACTGTTGAACTGCCGTTACCAGCCATTCCCAGCCATCTGCTTCCATCATGGGCAGGATGATGTCCCTCAGCATGAGGACAGTTGGTAACTAAAGGGAAGCCCCTTTATTACTTCCTCGGGATTTACTGACTTGTATTCATATCTGATTAATCTTCCAATAGGACGTATGCCATTCTTTAAGCATTAACTAGAAAAACAAAGTGAGATAAGACAAACTCAAAACTTGCCTGGAAATATTCAGTTGCATAATTAGAAAGTAATTAGTCAAATCATAATGATCTAGAGGAAAAGGCAATCTATTTGTCTAAACTAGTGCTTGTTCCACCATGCTGACATTCAAACAAAATATGTGAGTTGTCAAGAATAACAATCCTAAAAATAAGCTTTCTAACAAAATATCGGTTAATATACTCATGATACAAAATGTGCTCATTTGTTGCGTTCCAGCCTAGCAAGCTTTTTCAAATTAATTCCATTAAAGGAAGATCTGCATAGTTTTATAATATAGTAAAAAAAAAATCCACAGGTCAGATGCATACTTATAATTAATGGCATAAATATAACACTTTTAGGACCGATACTTAAGACAACTATTGTTCATAATAAAAAGGCACATATTTTAATGGCAGACAAATCAGAAGCATTCTAGTAGCTTTTAATTAGATGTGTTAATTGAGAAAGGTGCTACCAGATTCCTTTGGATTTTTAGTCATCATAAACTAACATGGCTCACCTCTTACAAAATAGATTTTCTCTGGTTGAGAATTCCTATAATCATGAGTTTTAATGAGTAGAAATTCAACAGAGATTGATAAACTGTTGTTGACGTATTTCGTCAACAGCAATACAAACAAGATTTTTACTCAAATAAGCGTGGTTACAGAGTATTTTAAAATTATATCCCTTTTCAGAAAATAAGCAAGAAGCTTTCCTCCTTGTACACAAGAGAGAAAATCTCTTTCAAAATACCTCACTTGCCAATCAAACTCTTAATAACTTTCTTATCTAGCAAATTACATTGTCATTGTTTTCCTTTCATTAGGAGTTATTTCCAACAATCAAAATTGCTTTTAATTAACAAACTCACCTTCCCCCCTCCCCACACACACACTACAAATACAACAGTTGCATTTCCCAGAATGCCCAGTCAGATCACAGGGAATTCTGGGACCCGTAGACCCAATTCCGCTGCAGGGCGTGCAACTTTTTAAAAACTCATGTAACTGTTCTAAATAATTCTCAAAACATGCCGTACTAACTTCTTGCCAGGGAAACTGCTTGTAGAGGAAAATTAATACAGGTAGTGCTGTTAAGTGAGCCTTGCCTCATTTTGCAACCTTTCTTGCCAACCTTGTTAAGTGAATCACAGCAATTGTTAAATTAGTCATTAAGTGAATCTGGCTCCCCCTTCACTTTGACAGAAGATTGCAAAATGACCCCACGACACTGTCAGAAATACATGCCAATTGTCAAACATCTGAATTTTCATCACATCGCCATGGGGATATAATGCAACGGTTATAAGCATGAAAAAGAGTCATGGGCCACTTTTTTTCAGCATCACTGCAACTTTGAATGGTCATTAAGGGAATGGTTGCAAGTCAAAGATCACCTGTACAGTTAAACAAGAAGAGTAGTGAGAAATGGATCTATGAAATCATGAAAAGTAGTGAAATGCAGAGATGAAAGAAACACGTCTGCTTTCTCTGGGAGGTCCCAGGAACTGGAGAAAGTAAAGACTCCCTTTCAGACTTTCTGCCTCTTCAGCTGAAGAGACCAGGTTGCCAATAACTGGGACCCCAAATTACGGAGACTTTTAGCCAGAAGATCATTTTAGCCCCCGTCCCCGCCTTACGAGGGGAGAGAGAGAAAGCGAGAGGAAGTGAAAAAGCCACTTTCCTCTAAAGTGCTTTTTTTTCTCTCCACTCCTCTCTGAATGGCCAACCGCGGCTCTGACACCAACCGCGACTTCTGCTTCCCTTCCACGCTTCCCTTAGCAACTCCGCCAAACTGCCCAGCGTCCAAAAGGCGGAGGAGGGAGCGGTCAAACGGGCGGAGAAACCTTTACATCCTCCCCCCCGAAAGAGGGGGAAAAAGGCAGGGGGGCTCGCCCTCTCCTTACCTGGGCTCTCGCCAAGGCCCCTCGCCCCAAGAATCGCGCATCTTCTCCCCCTCTTGCTCGAGGGAGCCCCAGCCCGGGACGCCGCTCCTGGTCTAGACTGCGCTGAAGCCCTTTTCCTTTGCTCCCAAAGCCACAGGCGCCGCCGCTGCTGCTGCCGCCGCCGCTGCTGCTCCCGCCGCGACTGGAAACAAGGAGCTGGCAGCGGCAGCCCCCAAGCAGCGAGAAAATGAGCCCCGCCTCTGTGACATCACTAGAAGCTGAAGCGCCTCCGTCTATGAAGAAAGCCGCCCTTCCCGGCTTTTCGTCGTTTGGGTCCTAGCGCCCGACCCGTCCCTGAGAGAGGGAGACTCGCTAAAATCCTGGGAAACGCGTGGGGGAAATCTCAGCTTTCCAAAAGGGAACACGGAGCTCGTTCTCTCACTGTGATGAAAGAAATGTCCTTCTGGGTTCGGCTCCAAGTGGGGAAAAAGACACTGGAGACATGGAGGCTGCTTGGAAAGATGGTTTATTGTTGGACAGGGCCACATGGCTTGAGCCCTGAACAGAAAAGGGGATCACATGCTTCAATGTTGGTGGAGAAGAAGAGAAGGGGTGAAGTAGGGGCTTGCTAGGCTTTTTATAACCTGTTCAGTCCCACCTCTCTGTTTCCTGTTCCTGTGTAAGAAATGTATTCTGATTGGTTGTCAGACTCCCATGGGGCCATGCAGGGGCTACTCTCTAGGCTGTGTTTTGAATCCAGGTATGGATGAGTTCTCAGATGCCATGTGGTCAGTTGAGTAAAGCAGTGTTTTACAACCTTTTTGTGCAAAGGCACACTTTTTTCATGAAAAAAAATCACGAGGCACACCACCATTAGAAAATGTTTAAAAAAATTAACTCTGTGCCTATATTGACTATATATAAAGTGTTTTTCCCACGGCACACCTTACACTATGTCACGGCACACTAGTGTGCCACGGCACAGTGGTTGAAAAACACTGGAGTAAAGGGCCAATATTATCATGCCTTTACTCCCATCCCCCCTGGGGCTGCAGTGGAGAAGTCTTTATTATGTAAAAGGGACTAGCCTGGCCTTCTCAATGGCCCATTAACAGTGGGGATGAGCAGGAAGCTACAGGCAACTATTCTGTCTTTTAAACATGTTTCTTTCTTTTCATATCCAGATAAATATTCTGCCTTTTCAATATTTCCTAGGATATTTCATTTTTCTGGGAGAGGGCTGGATGATAACTTCCCACAACTGCTAAGCAAGGATTTAGATGGTGACCTCCATCCACCCACTCAAAATAATGGGATTTTTCCTCCTTTCCCGTCAGATACAAGTAAAGAAAGGTGTTGGGAAAATAGCACATATAATAATAATGACGTATTATCATATAATAGAATAGAATAATAATGTCATATTAACGTATAATATAGAATATAATAATGTCATATTATCGCAAAGTCTTCCTGAAACAAAGTGAGCATGTTTCATGTAGAATATAAATAGGTCGGAGCTGCTTCCAACGCTTCTTTAAAATGCCATGATCACCAACGGCAGTAATATACTATTTTTAACTGAAGAAGTGTGTTGAAGAAAGAAAAGGGGGTGGGGCGTGTAGAGGCAGGTTGGTGCTTGCACTAAATGCCTTAGAGTTGTTTCCTATTAGTATTATTCAAATTTGTTACAGCAACCCAATTCCAACAGACTGGGTGGCGTATAAAACTATAAATTTTAACCACTGTTATGCAAATTTTTGCCTACTCGTTGGTAATGATGTCTCAGCTTCCTATGAAATGTTCAAGGCATCCTTCATCAAAAGTGGTATAATAACTTCAAACCTTTCTGGTTAAAAAAACACCCCTCTATAAAACTAAAAAGCATTATTAGCAGCTTCCAGGGTTTGTTTGTTTTTTAAGTGTTCTGTAAAACTGTATTTAACTCTGTAGGAAGTTATCACCCAGCCCTCTCCGACAAAAATGAAATATCCTAGGAAATATTGAAAAGGCAGAATATTTATCTGGATGTGAAAAGAAAGAAACATGTTTTAAAAGACAGAATAGCTGCCTGTAGCTTCCTGCCCATCCCCACTTTGTCAATGGGCCATTAAGAAGGCCAAGCTACTCCCTTTACATAATAAAGAGTTCTCCACTTCAGCTCCAGGGGGATGGGATTAAGGCATGATAATATTGGCCCTTTACCCAACTCACCACATGGCATCTGAGAACTCAACAAACCTGGATTCAAAATGCAGCCTAGAGAGTTGCCCCTGCATGGCCCCATGGGAGTCTGACAACCAATCAGAATACACGCTCAAGATCAAAGGCCAGAGAGGGCATAAAACCAGGGACTCAGCATCTCAGTCCTTCCTTCTCTTTTCTCCACCAACATTGAATCACCTTTTCTGTTCAGGACTCAAGCTATGTGGTCCTGTCCACCATTAAAACTATCTTTCCAAGCAGTCTCCATGTCTCCAGTGTCTTTTTCCCCACTTGGAGCCGAACCCAGAGGGACATTTCTTTCATCAACTCCATCCAGCAATAAATCCAATATACGTAGTTCGAAGGACTTACTTCTAAGAAACTATATAGAACTGGCACCAGGAGCAAGGAAGTAGCCCCAATCAACAATGTCTTGCAGAAATCACGTCCATTGAGAGGGGAAGGAAGTGTAAAAACAGGAGGCCCAGCTCTCATGCTGTTCCATAAAGTGGAACTCATGTACCCTGGAACTTGATAATATACAGAGAGAAGTTAATATTCAAAAGTGTTACAAGGTCAAAAGAGTTTTTCCTTTATCAAATGTTTTATCAGACAGAATAAAATGAAATAGTGTTTCAGCAGCAGAAATGACAAGAGTAAATGTGTGCGTAGGGAGGGAAAAGCCACAGAAGCTAACTTGGAGTCCTTGTAAGAGCTGAAGTTAGGATATGTATCTTTTCATTAAACTCAATGTCCTGAGTTCACAGAGGGGAGTTTGGGAGGGTGGTAGAATTTGTATCAGTCTTTGCAACTTTCTTGGGAAAAATTTTCAGCTGTGGTTTGCTGTTGCCTCCCTCCTAGATGTGAGAATGACTGACTGGTTCAAGGACACCCAGCTGGCTTTGGGTCTAATGTGGGATTGGAACTCACGGTCTCCCAGTTTTTAATCTAATTCCTTTACCTCTATACTAGTGTTTTTAAATCTTGGCAGGTTTAAAATGTTGAAGTCCACATATCTTAAGGTTCTCAAAGTTGAGAAGTACTCCTCTGCACCAAACTGGCTCATAGCATGTTGGTATACAAATCAAGTAAATAAATAACACAATCAATGGAACTCTATTTACTTTCTAAACTGGCAATTAAAACATCAGCTTAGGTTCTGGCATGTATTGGATCCACAAAGCTCAAGGAATTCCACTCCGATTTTCTACTGTGCAGAAGCTGGATGGGAGCATGGAATTAAACATGTCCAATTTCTACCATTGGAGAACTAGATGCAAAAGAATATCTGGGAGAAAATCCAGAAGATATAACAGCCTTATTTCTGCTTCCTATTCCTTCAAGATCCAAGAACAACATTTTTCAAGTTACCCCACAGAACAAGTACAAAAACCCACCAATTAGTCTCCCCTTGGTGAACTCCATAGATCCTTCAAGATCGATGAATTGAAAAAAAATAGTGCCTTTTTCTCTTTTTTTATGAATACTGGGGATTTTAAAGATCACAATGGTGGTGTTAAAGTATACAGATTTTTCATTAATTTTCCTCTTAAAGTTCCTGACCTTAGCCACAGGTACATTTATACTTCAACCTTTGACAAAGGATGGCAACCATCCAACTGACTTAAATGTTGAGGAAAAATTATCAGTGGCACTGTCAGATTCAAAGAGAGTCAGACCAAACATTTTCCTGTAATCCCAATGATTTTGCACTGGCTGACCCCCACAAATAACAGACAGTATATTTTTTACTTTACTAGCAGCAAAAAATATCATTCTTTTGGTCTCTCTCTCTCTCTCTCTCTCTCTCCCTCCCTCCCTCCCTCCCTCCTTCTTTCCCTCCCTCATCAATTCCAGATTCCTGTGAAGATGCTCCAATTGAGCAAGCACTCCAGATAATCCAAGCAGCAGCTAATCTCCAGAGGCACCCATCTTTTCATTAGCTAGCTCTGCAGTCAATTGCACACTCCTCCGTGTGTTGATTTTCAATAGCATCTCCCAGTATCCTTAGAGAAAGCAAGATTTCTTCAATTCGCATGTACCGTAATTTGGAGAAAAAAATGCTTTCCCTGGTGTGTAAATAAAAAAATCCTGAATCTACTGTTGTTGTTTTTTTAAATCAATTCCTTGCTTAATCTAATTGGATTCTCTTATTTACCCTTTCCAACTCAACAGAAAATTTAAAAGAAAATATGTATATGAGCTTACAATCTTGTCTGTCAGCAGGATAACTCTCAGAATACTGACAGAATTAGGCAAATTTGCCGCAAAAGTACTGGGAAAGAAGCAGCAAAAAGAGAGATCAATTTGAAATGCACCGATCTGGTTGGGGACTACACAGATGACCCGGGCAGCTTCTCAGAATACTTCTGAGTGCAACCTGATATCGTCCTTTCCTAACTCCCTAGTTAGGTGACCCAGGACAGAGTTACTATAAAAATGCTCTTATTCTAGTAAAACCTGTCCTGCCAGTCTCATATGTTCCTTCATGCGTGCAAGCCATCTATATACTTAAGGGTGACTAGGAATATTTAAGAGGGTGTGTCACTTCTGTTCCTTAGCTCTTACGTAAAAAAATAAAAATCCACCATCTAATGGAAGATCCATTGAAATATCACCACTTTCATTTGAGTAAATTATTAAACTTGATTTCTGCTGATTAAACTAGACAAATGCATCTAGTTTTCTTGGCAACAGCAAGGAAGTGCTTTGCTTTTAGGTTTTCTTTTTTTAACTTTGAAATCTATCTAGCCCATAGTTCTGATGCAAGTAGTCCTTGACCTATGACCACCATTGAGCCCAAAATTTCCATTGCTAAGCAAGGCAGTTATTAAGTGAGTTTTGCCCCATTTTACAACTTTTCTTGCCATGGTTGTTAAGCGAATCACTGCAGTTATTTTGTTAGTAACAAGGTTGTAAAGTGAATCTGGCTTCCCCATTGACTTTGTCAGAAAGTCACAAAAATGATCACATGACACCAAGACAATGCAACAATCAACATGCCAGTTGCCAAGTGTCCAAATTCTGATCACATGACCATGGGGATGCTGCCACAGTTGTAAGTGTGAAAAATAGCCATGTGACTATTTTCAGAGCCCTTGTAACTTTGAATGGTCACTAAACAAGTCAAAGACTATCTGCATTCCTTGGAGAATACAAGACTAACCAATCTCAGCCCTGCTTAGCTTTCAAGCCAAACAAGGTCAGCCAAGGCTTGTCGCCTTCTTTTCTTGCAACAGGCTTTAAAGATCTGTTACTGGTTTTGTGAGTTTAAGGTGGTTGGGTGTTAGCCTTGCCTTTTCTTATCGTCTCTCTTTTCTTACCAAATTGAAGAAAATATATTTTAAACAGGTACAGTATTTTTGACAATACTTGATATAAAGTTAATATTTTAATGTTATAGTTTATAAGGCTTAAAACGCTACTAACAAAAATATACTTTTTGGTTTTTGATCTTCATCTCTGGACTATGTCTGTAATAATATTTTTTTTAATACTTTTTTTTTATTTTCCATTTTCATAACATATAATCACATGTATACTATTACATAGCCAATATCCTATTGTATGAAGTAGTAATTACATCAGTTCCTCTTGTCATCAACGCCCAGAAAGATAAAAACCCATTATTAGCTCTTCTGCTCTCCATACACCTCTTTCTTCTACCTCTCTCCTACCTCCTTTCTTCCCTCCATCATCTTTTCTACTCTACTTCCCCTCCCTTTCTCCTTCTCCTCTCTCTTCATTCCACTCCTCCTTATCCTCCTCATCTTCCCCCCTTACCCTCTCTCCTATCCCTCTCTTCCTATCTTTCTTCTCTCCTCTGTTTCCCACTCTTCCTCTCATTGGTGTATTTCAGCTTCTGAGCAAACTCCATTCTATGTTGATGGTATTTATGCTTCCATATCAATATACTTAACATATCTTAGTTTTAAAGAAAAAATAAGAGAAGACAGTATACATGTGCAATCATATTACATTAAAATCTAACACCCCTCGTCAAGCCTAATATTCATCCCTCCCTCCCACCCTCCCCCCCAACCCCTCCCCCCAAGCCTTCCCTCCCCTGACTTCCCAGAACCCATACAGGGTATAAATCTTTAACAAAAACTGTCTAAAATATATTGGAAAAAAGAATAAAAAATTGGCATGCCTTTATGATGGCGGCAGTGTTCCGAGTCGAACGAAGGCCCGCACATCTTAAAGCTGCCCGGGGTTGAGAAAAACAGCAGTCCAACTTCCAACAATAATATTATCCTAGTTCCAGGCTGCTTTTATTTTTTAGTTCTTCATCTTGATTTGAATTATATTGTGTTAAAAGATAAGGACAATGATCATTTGAAAGAATAATAATGATCATTTATTATTATGTTGTATAAGAAAATGGTATTGTTTCTAAAAAGGTAAATGTTTGATATGTCAAATGGAACAATTATAAGCTGTTTCAAAATTACCTGTATGTAGCAGCTAACAGCTAAGAGCCACAATCTTAGTGAGGCTGAATATCAGCTGAAACCCCAAGCAGAGGGAATACGAAAATAACAATAGAGCTTATGCTAGCAAAGAAAAAGGTTATGGTGAACTTGTTAAAATTCTTTGAACAAAGGTGGAGCAGACTTTTAGAACAATTGTGTAGGATGCTATGTCAAGAAGGGGAGAGGGAAATGCATTTGTGCAAGGGAATAAAAGCTGATGAATGCTTTGTTCGTGTTCACCTTCAATGCACCGGTGTTTGCAAATACGTGAATAAACTTCTTTGCTGCTTTCATGTTGTTGTACCCATATGCGAACATGCACTGTTTATAACAATTGTGTATCTTAATTTCAGCATAGGCAGCACAGCTTTTGAGAATACCCTTGTTTTTCAAAATAAACAGCTCCTGGTATTAAAGTTAAGATTTAGTTGATTTCACTACAATATTTCCTGTAAGGATTTTGGCAGCGTCTCCTTGTGGTGAGACGGTGACAAATAAAATAGACAAACAAATAAATTTTACACTACAATAGACTACTTGTTATTTGCCTAAGGCTTTCTAGAGCAGTGTTTCCCAATCTTCAACTCCCAGAATTCCCCAGCCAGCATATCTGGACTTCCACTCCCAGAATCGCTGGCTGGGGAATTCTGGGAGTTGAAATCCAGACATCTTCAACTTGCTAAGGTTGGGAATCACTGTTCTAGAGGTACACATTAAACATACTAAACAATAATTTACATATTTCTGCTTCTAACAAGACAGGTTTGTTCCGTTCACGTGCTATGCAGTTACAGAAACTTTTGGGTGGGACAAAATGCAACCTTTCTACATCCAGAACTATCTACACAGTTGCTATGGGGAAAAAGAAGAATGAGAGCATTATATACTGGAAGTCTTTAAGAAGATGTTGGATAGCCCTTTATCTGAAACATATAGGGTTTCCTGCCTAGGCAAGGGGTTGGACTAGAAGACTTCCAAGGTCCCTTCCAACTCTGTTATTGTATTGTATTGTATATATAGACTATCTTGAGCTTGTGAATGAAAGATGGAATATCATTTGACCAATGTGCTCTTCTCTTGCAGTGCAGATGGATCATTTACTGATGATGGGCCATTAAGTTGCTATAAACTCTTAGCAATCATATATTGTAAATAGATTTCCCCTCCATGAAAATCCACCTGGAACCTTGTTCTTAGATCTTCCAACCGATCACACTGTAACAATATACTTTGCTGCCAGTTGTCCTATTCTTTCTCTTTCCTTCCACCTTTTCCAGCATTAGAGATTTTTCCAGAGGATAGGTCTCTGCATACATAATGTGTGTGCAAAGTAAGACAATTCCATCATTGATTTGTTCAATGATCCATTTGTGTTTTCTTGTCTTTTTTCTCAGTAGTTTTCTCCAACACCAACCTTCAAAAGCATCAAATTCCCAAACAGTTTAAAGTTGGGTCCCTGCAGATACAACTTTTCACCCATTTCATCTCTGGTTTTTTTTTAGGACTCCTAACACAGTGGAAGAGAAAACTCCAACTGTGCCACTGGAATATTTTCTTTCTTTCTTTCTTTCTTTCTTTCTTTCTTTCTTTCTTTCTTTCTTTCTTTCTTTCTTTCTTTCTTTCTTTCTTTCTTTCTTTCTTCCTTCCTTCCTTCCTTCCTTCCTTCCTTTAATTAATTCATTCATTCATTCATTTTCTATAGCCCCCCTTCTCAGTCAACGATTCTGAGTGGCTTACAATTTAAAAATATATTACAAGCAAAATACTAAAATACCCTAAAAATAATAAAAGCAGTTGAATCCTATTTTAATAGTCCTATGAATAATAATAGCACCGTAACAAGAGCGAGACAACTCAAGACCTCTTTTGCTGGCCGATGATTATCCAACCTTGGGTAACTCCTCTGCTAATTTAACTGACCGTCAAGCATAACCCAAGGCTCAGCTTAGCAACCAATGATATCTTTCAAACTTTAAAAAACTGGGAGGGAAAAATGATATTTTCTCTGCTTAGAGGGGAGCTGGGAATAAAAATCCCCAAGAGGGAAACTTGACATCTTTTGTAATCTCCGGAATTGCAGGCAACCAAAATAATGACGCGTCGGGCACGTGGCAAGGAGGAGTGGAAAAGTCCCTGTCGCTTTTCGCATTGGTTCCTCCGCAAGCGCCGGAGGTCGTAGCTGTGTAACCGCGCCGGCGAAGAGAAAGCCCGGCTGGACAGCTCGGAGGGCGGCAGGGAAGCGGCTTTGTCTTTGGAGCCCCCCGCCCCCTCGTCGCGGGTGGAGAAAGAGGGCATGGCCGACAACGACCCGCCAAGCGCCAAAGAGCTGTCTCAGTTTGTGAGTACGCCCCATGCTCGTCCGAGGCTTTGCCGATCGCGCTGAGTATCGCGCACAAATCGGATGGCTGTTGCAGGCAGCCCCCAGACATAAATACAGGTAGTCCTCAAACGGACGACCACAAGGGAGCCCAACCTTTCTGTTAAGTGAGGCATTTGTTAAGTGAGTTGTGCCCCGTTTTACGACCTTTCTTGCAGCGGTTGTTAAAGCGAATCGTTGCAGCTGTTAAATCAGTAGCCTGGCTGTTAAAGGGAATCTGGCTTCCCCATTGACTTTGCTTGTCAGAAGGTCACCAGAAGTGATCCCATCACCTTGGGGACGCAGCGACGGTCATAAATATGAACCAGTTGCCAAGCACCTGAACTTTGATCACAGGATCATGAGGAGGCTGCAAAGGTCGTAACTGTGAAAGACGGTCATATGTTGCTTTTTTCAGTGCCGTTGTAACTTTGAACGGTCACTAAACAAATCGTTGTAAGTCGGGGACTAGGTTTATAAACTCCGTGTTAGCAATTGGGACCAAACATAGCTGAGGAGAAGTCGCTTGGCAGAGATGGACACAATCACTGTGACCCAACAAGGAAGAGGACGGGTACTGGGCTAAGGGTGATGGCTCTTGGTGCTCTCTGAGCTTGGTTATTTTTTGGCAGATATTTCATTACCCAAACTAGGTAACATCATCGGTTCTTACCTACACTAGGTAACATCATCAGTGCTAGTCAGTTATAACATCTTTACTAGATTATATTGCCTAGTTTGGGTAATGAAACCTCTGCAAGAAAACAACCAAGCCCAGAGATCACTGAGGATCCCTCATTTCAACCATGAGTTACAAATATTCTCCTTTATCGATACAGGAGATGGCATCTATAGCCACCTCCCTCCACTCTCTGCATCCTTTGACCTACTGTATTCTACCTACCATAATGCAAATCTACCATGGTATCTCCTCAGTTGGCAGGTAGTGATGGTCATTGCATAAAAAATATTCTCCACAACCCATCTGCGGTGCGTTTTGGTCCTCATAACCCAAGATTGTGGCATTGCGGTCCAGTATCGGTAGAGAGAACCACATTTGGGAAAAGTTAGAAGATTTTCAGAAAGTTTCTACATCTCTTCACTGACGATCAGTGCCTGTTGCTTATGGGGCCAGAAACTCTGGAATGGGAATGAGGCCAATTTTTAACCCAAGGGATTTCTTTCAATAATGTCTAAATAAAAAAAAACATACTGTACTGTGTAATATTGTATAAAATCAATAAAATACAATAATATTGCCTCGAGGCTGTTAGGGACTGGATGGGGCTTAACAAGCTTGTACTCAATCCGGATAAGACCGAGTGGCTGGTGTGTTTCCCTCCTACTAATTGGCCAAGTGTTCCATCTCTCAGGCTGGGGGGTCAAACAGTACGCCCCTCAGACAGGGTTCGCAATTTGGGAGTCCTCCTGGACCCACAGCTGACTTTTGAACACCACTTGTCGGCTGTGACCAGGGGGGCATTTGCCCAGGTTCGCCTGGTGCACCAGTTGCATCCCTACCTGAACCGGGAGGCCCTCACAACAGTCACTCGTGCCCTTGTGACCTCTAGACTGGACTACTGCAACGTGCTCTACATGGGGCAGCCCTTGAAGAGTATTGGGAGACTTCAGCTTGTCCAGAATGCAGCCGCGCGAGCGATCGTGGGTGTACCTCGGTTCACCCACGTAACACCTATCCTCCGCGAGCTGCACTGGCTGCCTATTGGTCTCCGGATACGCTTCAAGGCGCTAGTCGTCACTTATAAAGCCCTTCATGGTATTGGACCTGGGTACTTGAGAGACCGCCTGCTGCCAATTACCTCCACTAGACCGATTAGATCCCACAGATTAGGCCTCCTCCGAATCCCATCCGCCGGCCAGTGTCGACTGGCGACTACCTGGAGGAGAGCCTTCTCTGTGGCTGCTACGACCCTCTGGAACGAACTCCCCGTGGAGATTCGAACCCTCACCACCCTCCAGGCCTTCCGCAAAGTCCTCAAAACCTGGTTGTTCCAACAGGCCTGGGGCTAAAGAGCTGTTGCCCCCGTCTCGAATGGTATGACTGTTGTGAGTTTTAAATTATATATTGTTATGCTGTTGTTTTTAAATCTTTTGTCTGTATCCCCTTCCCCGGTTCAAGTTGTGAGCCGCCCTGAGTCCCCTTCGGGGGAAAAGGGCGGCATATAAATTTAATAAACTGAACTGAACTGAAAATACTATATAAAAATTACTTACAATATATTAGTGACCTATAAACACTTCTATATAAAAGGTGTAATCCAGTGGTGGGATTCAAATTTTTTTACTATCGGTTCTGTGGGCATGGCTTGTTGGGCGTTGCAGGGGAAGGATACTTTTAAAATCTCCATTCCCTCCCCACTCCAGGGAAAGGATACTGCAAAATCCCCATTCCCTCCCAATTAGCTGGGACTTGAGAGGCAGAGAATAGATGGGGGCGGGGCACATCAGAGATAGTATTTACCAGTTCTCCGAATTACTCAAAATTTCCGCTACCGGTTCTCCAGAACTGGTCAGAACCTGCTGACATAATTTTTTCACCCACAGGCAGAAAATCTCCTACAAAAGGTGCAAGAAAATTTTGAAGACCTGACCGATAAATTATCTCTACAAAATATCCTTTTCGGATCCTTTTCTAAAATTAATGTGAAATCATTTGTAATCAGCTTGGCTGATTCCTAAATGTTTCCAAAATATGTTTATGATTTTGAGTTCACCTGTCAAATACAAAACAGGGCAAAGGTAAACTGGGAGATTATAGATAGGGGCTGATTTTGGGAACTAGAAGTGAGTATACCCATCAGGTTATTTTCTGATAAGAATTTTGTATAAGAGAGCATTTTTCTAAAGCAGAACACTAGATTTCAGCCACTCATTTTTATTTCCTAAGAATACTTATGGAACTTGTGTGAGGATCAAAAGTCTTTATAAATACAATTTCAGAAGCTGGTACTTTATATTATAGCATGTCAACTCACCATTTGAATTTTTCACAGGAGTCTAATAAATGGAATATTACATACGGCAGTAAGCCTAGCAAATTTATATCAATTTTAGAAAACATTAATTTTCAGTTTACAGCAACAATTATGCATCATTCTTAAATACCAATAATGATTAACAATTTAAATATATTAGATCCTCCTACATAGGAGATTATGATGATATATTCCTCTCCAACTTTATGAATTGAGACTATTGACAGTATACAGGAAACTATTAAATAATAGTAATAGTCTTTTAAAGGAAATTAAAGTTGCCGCAACAATTATATTTGAAAACCTCAGAATGTTCAGTCTTGAAATACTTAACTACAATATTATACACATTATAAGCTTTTAATATCCTGTAGCATACATTCAAGGTTCAAGGTTCATTTTATTTATATGCCACCCTATTCCCGGCGGGACTCAGGGTGGCGCACAAACCCAAAGGAGGGGAAGGGAAACACAAGAACTACAACAAAAAGTACAGGGCATTTAAAACAACCAACAGCCACACGATTCGAGAGGGGAAGGGACCTCATCACCCCCAGGCCTGCCGATACAGCCAGGTTTTAACGGCTTTTCAGAAGGCCTGGAGAGAGGTGAGGGTCCGAATCTCTGTGGGGAGCTCATTCCAAAGGGCCGGAGCCGCCACAGAGAAGGCCCTCCCCCGGGTAGTAGCCAGATGACATTAAACCAGATAAGGCAAGAAGTATGAAAACAATTGTTTTATACCCAATAAGATAAAATCAAACAAACAACACTTTGGATTTTTTTTTTACAATAGAAAGAAACCAAATGTGAATCCTGTTATATATGCGCACCATGTATTCTTTTCTCAGATAGATTAATATAAACTAATAAAAATGAATTAACAACGCAGTGTTCTTTAACCTTTTACTGGATGAGATGGGTGAACGGATAAATGATTTGGAAAAGCATGTTGCTGGACTAATGGCTGAAGCTGGAATAGAAAATACTAGTGAAGATTCTGAACAGTGAGTTTCTGTTTTTATACAAACTTGTCGCAATAGCTAAAAATCTGCTATGACAAATTTACCATAACCAATTCAAAAGGGTAAAGAAACTCCTCCTTTAAAACAAATTCTTGTTTGCATTAATAGAAGCACAAGAACACAGCTAGCTTATGGTAGAGTAAGAATTTCCACAACTGAAACCCAATACTTCATGAATCCATAGAACCACACAATTTGCTCTATCTTCTTTCAATTTCCCAGTGTAACCTATTAATCCTGAGATCTCTCATCTAAAAATGCAGCAGATCCATCTTTGCTTAGCTTTTAAAAACTCAGGCACAGCATATTCATTTGCTTACTAGAGTTCTGAGAATGAAAGTTATAGCTAAGCACAACATTTTGGAGTTATTGCAAGAATACTAGGACTCACCTGTTAGCAACGAAAGCATGAATGTGCATATTTGTATAAAAATAATTCAGGTAGTTAAAAGGTTTAGCAGACACCGCACGTTGAACTAATATCACCTCTCATTAAGAGTATGATTCTGTGTTTTAAAAATTTTGGACAATAAATGATTGCCTTATATTCATTCACAGAGTTGGAAGAAAGTACAAAGATTGAGATAGTTATTTATATGATGAATTCATATCAGGCTTTCCTAATATTAACTCAGTTTCTATGCTAATTATTTTTATGCAGAACTGAAGAAATCAAAGAAACCTGAAGACCTTTAAGTATGGTCTACGTTTATACAATTTCAAGATATTTGTTAAGACTATATACAGTATAACTAATGAATCCACAAGCAATGCTTTTCTATACTACATCACTGGCTACAAAGAAAAATCAAGTTGTAAATATTTCTGGCCTATATTTCTGCTATAATATCGAATCATGCAAGTGTGATGGGCAGTAATTTCAGTGGTGGGATTCAGCCAGTTCGCACCACTTCGGGAGAACCGGTTGTTAACTTTCTGAGCAGTTTGGTGAACTAGTTGTTGGAAGAAATCACTAGGGCAGAGAACTGGTTGTTAAATTATTTGAATCCCACCGAGTAATTTGATTACAGAAATAAATTCTCCTTTTGATTTTTTTTTGTTTAAGAGTGACATTAAATGTTGAAAACTGGCTTCATATTAACATTCAATTCATAACAATTAATACCCTTTTGGTATGAATATATTTATAAGCTTTTATACCAAGTATAGTTTCCATTTTTTCCTTGAAGTTCGTTTTCTTGGTACATCATGTATTTAGTATTTAGTATTTTATGTATGGATGTTAAAACTATCACATACGAAGAAAGCAGAGTTAGAGTCCATGCTAATACGTAGGTAAAATTCGTGTCATCTCTACTTTGATTAGTTTTCCTCTATTGGGATCAGGTGTTTTGAACTCATATTGCTGTATCTCACTAATGCAATTCTGAACAATTTATATGATTTTTAGAATAATATTCCTAGATTAGGAGCCCTTCGTGGTTTAACTACTGCAACACATCCTACATGGGACTGCCCTTGAAGATGACACAGAAGCTTCAATTGATCCAGAATGCAGAGGCATGGGCAGCAACAGATATGCTTTGATATGCCTGTGTAATACCCCTGCTTTGTGAACTGCACTGGTTGCAGTGGTGGGTTTCAAAAATTGTTCGAACCTACTCTGTGGGTGTGGCCTCCTTTGTGGGAGTGTCTTGCCACCCATGTGACCGGATATGAAGATGCCAACGACACTTGTCAGAACCACCTTAAATTACCTCACACACAGCACTGGCATGCATAAGAATATGATGTATGCTTGTTTTTTAAAAGGCATCTTTGGTTTGCGTTAAAACAACTTCAACACACGCAATGTTCTGATTGCACCACAAACGCAGTAGTCATCCTTACCTTTCACAGAGGCACTGAGTTTTATAAATATGAGCATGATAATGTAGAATAATCATATCCAAGGACCAGTGGTGGGTTTCAAAAATTTTTGGAACCTCTTCTGTAGGTGTGGCCTGCTTTCCGGGTCCACTGGTGGAACCTCTTCTAACCGGTTCGGTAGATTTGATGAACCGGTTCTACCGAATAGGCGCGAACTGGTAGGAACCCACCTCTGACTGGTTGCCAGTTTGTTTCTGGGTGAGAGTCAAGGTGATGGTAATTACCTACGAAGTCTTACATAGCACAGGGTCTGATTTCTTGAGGCACTGCCTACCTCTCATAGTAACTAGCAAATTTGATTCAGGTTTTGCATACCCCCGTTTTTTGTTTTTGTTTTACTAAGCAACGTCATCTCTCAGCACCCAGAATTACATCTTCTCTGCTGGAGTGTCTGCCCTCTGGAATGAGGTTCACCAGAAGAACTAGGTGGTTTTTATGTTGTTGTTTTAGAAGGTCTTGAACACCTGGCCCTTTGCCCTCACCTTTGATTATGATGGGTGTAGTAACTTCCAAGGAGTGCTTCTGTCCTCTCCTTCCTTTTAAAAGGACTTTTGTTCCTTGTTTTTATTGCATTGTATTGTTTCTTTTTTTCTTTTCTTGTGAACTGCCCAAATTGTTGGGAGTTGGACAGCATACGTATTTATTAACAACAAAATTACGATTTTCAGCAAATGAAATGAGGAAATTAGATAACTGAATGTCAGAAATGTAACCTGAACCTGGATGACATTTTTCATATGCCATGCTAAGTCATAGTTTGGTTCTCCATGGTTTAATGAGTAAGCAAAAACTGGATATATGTGTGCTCTAAGTTATAAAATATTATTTACAAATTGCAATTTGTCAATCACGCTAAGCAAAAAATAAAAAAGATCACACAGCGGCTTACAGTATGTGAACTGATCTGTTTTATGTTGATATGTAAGCCTATACATTTTGTATCCCCTTTAGATGTGTTAATAGCATTGCCTAAGGAGCACATAGTTGAATTCATCCCGCAAACATGTTCAAATGGGGTCATGTTTTTGGAGTATAACTTAAGTATTTAGGGATCACATATTTGTTTTGTCAAGACAGACAGGATTTTTGGTTTAATATTCAATATGTTTAAAGTATTGTTAGTTTTCTGATTCATCTTTCCTATAAGAACTCAACTTTTCTTACACAATGATCTCCAGCAGTTAAAAAATTTTAAATACTGAAAACCACCCAGATGAAAAACACTTTGCTCAACATTCAGAGAATAGCATGAGTGCAGAGAGAAATTTTTAATTCAGGGATTGGCAATCTATGGCCTGTAAACCAGATGTAGCCTCCCTCCCACAGTCATTCAACCTGTCATCTGAAAAAGAAATATATTCACCTAGTCCATAAGCCAGAAGACAATCACCGGCTGCCTCTGTAGGCAGGCATTTTGGCAACAATTTATTAACTGCCCCACTGGGAATTAAGTAGCAGGTGCCCTGAAATCCTGGCAAAAAGTTCATCTCTGGTTCCTATATTCTGATACTGCTTGTACAGGCACCCAAAACATTTTAATCAGGAGATCCTAAATACTAGAGGACATCAAGGCTCAAGAACCAGATGTAATTTGTAGGTCATGCTATCACCAGCAAGGTTAACAAGCTTGTACTCAATCAAACAAGACCGAGTGGCTGTTGTGTTTCCCTCCCAAGAATTTGGACAGTATTCCATCACTCAGGCTGGGGGGTAAAAATTTACGCCCCTCAGACAGGGCGCGCAACTTGGGAGTCCTCCTGGACCCACAGCTGACTTTAGGACATCACCTGTCGGCTGTGACCAGGGGGGCATTTGCCCAGGTTCGCCTGCTGCACCAGTTGCGTCCTACCTGAACCGGGGGGCACTCACAACAGTCACTCACGCCCTCGTGACCTCAAGACTGGACTACTGCAATGTGCTCTACATGGGGCAGCCTTTGAAGAGTATTCGGAGACTTCAACTCGTCCAGAATGCAGCCGTGCGAGCGATTGTGGGTGCACCTCGGTACACCCACGTCACACCTATCCTCCGTGAGCTGCACTGGCTACCAATCAGTCTCCGGATACGCTTCAAAGTGCTAGTCGTAACTTATAAAGCCCTTCATGGTATTGGACCTGGGTACTTGAGAGACCGCCTGCTGCCAATTACCTCCCAAAGACCCGTTAGATCACACAGGGTCGGCCTCCTCCGGGTTCCGTCCACCAGCCAATGCCACCTGGCTACCACCCGCGGGAGGGCCTTCTCTGTAGCAGCTCCGGCCCTTTGGAACGAACTCCCCGCCGAGATTCGGACCCTCACCTCTCTCCAGGCCTTCCGGAAAGCCGTCAAAACCTGGCTGTGCCAGCAGGCCTGGGGTTGATGAGTTCCCCTCCCCTCTCGACTTGTATGGCTGTATGATTCTTGTGTATTTTAATTACGTGTATAGTGTTTTATGTCTCCTTTCCCCCTTTTGAGTTGTTTGCCGCCATGAGTCCCTCCCGGAGAAGGGCGGCATACAAATAAACTAAATCTGAATCTGAATCTTCTTTTCTGGCTTTCATGACAATTTATTTTATAGCAGAGAATGTGATGTGCCAGATAAATTAAGTTTTCTGTGCCAAAGCTAAACTGGGCTTATTTGATTAGGTATCTACAGTAGCTTTTTAAACACTGGCATGAGACATGACTGGTCTATTCCAGAGGTTTACATGCCTTCCTAGAGTAAATTATATTTTAAAAAAGAGACAATACATTATCAAAAAACAGAATTGTTTTTAGAACGCACTTGACATTATTAAGTTCTTTATTCAAAAGAAAACTTAACTTTATTTCCAAAATCAATGGCATTTTCCAATGAAAATATGGTAACATATTGACCCAGTTCAATATATTCACATGAAATATTACCACAGAAGAATTCTCTTATATTAAGTCTGGTTTTAAGAAGTTTCCAAGAAATGTGACTTGAAATAAATAGCCAAAAAGTCAATATCTGTATTTGGTTGAGTAGTCTTTGGGTGACACAACGAGACCTCTACCTTTACGAGCTCCTCGATAAACTGTTTCTACGATGTCAATCATCTCTTGTTTGTCTTCCATTGCCCAGTTAATTTTGTTGTTGTTACCGGTGCCTAAATCAATCATTATGTGCTTGTTTCTTCAAGAAAGGAGAAAAAATAATGATACCAATATTTATTTTATTGTTTTAGCATTTTCTATGCATACCTTCTAAAGTATTTCTGTATATATTTGTATACCCAGTGAGATAGTTATTCATACGTAGACAAACTTTCCTTTTTCCCCAGATGAACTCAGGCTGGAATGTTATCCCAATCCAGCGGGCTGCAGTTGACTTTAATAAGATCAGAAAGTAGTCGTGTCCCATTATTAATATTGTAAATTTTATTTTTCTTAAATTATTACCAATGTATATTTACTGGAAATAATGCTATATTACCTGGCACGGGATGTACCTCCCCATGGTATACAGTCTCGTTTTGAAACTTACATTAAAAATATAACAAATTCAAATGACCAATTTAAAGAACTTCCCATATTCATATCCAAACAGAAAAGAATTCTACAAATTTATGTATTCCTAGGAGTACAAATGACTCCCTTCTCTCCTAGGAATCTGGCCCACTACATTCCATCACAATTACAGAATGTAGTGGGGGTTGAAGTATTTCTCTTTTCAGAAAATAATCAGCTCTTCTCTCTGACTGCTACAGAAGGCCAATAGTTATGTTGGCATTTTCCTCTTAGTAACTATATACCGATTAGCTCTGTAAACTATATGCAAAAACCAATATATAATTCTAAGTGGGAGTGCCATGTTCATTGCAAACTCCATCAAGCTGTTTTACATGCTCTGTTTTGATCCCACAACAGTGCGTAATAGGAATGAAATATGGGACAACTGGAGATACACTAACTATAGGTAGTCCGAGTTTAACTACTACAATTGCAACCTGCAATTTTGTACCCAAGTGCCCCAATTGCTAAACAGAAAAACGGCGCGACCATGCTAAGCTTATGATCTCAGTTCCCCTTTGGGCATTATGTGAAATATCATATAACTGTGGTTTATGATTTCATGCCTGCCTTCTCCATTAATCCTGTTTATTGCAAGCCAGTTGCAAAGCACACCAACTGCTGTCCCAGTTGGGACACTGCAACAGTGATAAATTCAAGGATTGACTGCAAAGCTATGTAGTCCCGTTCCCCCCCCCCCTCCAATTGTAACTTTGAATGATTGGTAAAGCAGACAGCTGGCAAGCAAAGACTACCTATGGTAAGGGAATGCCATTTGCCTTACCTTTATGATGCTTACCAATGCTGGTTTGTTGCCAGCTAGTAAGCTATAATATCGGTTGCATAACAACATCAATCCCAATGAAGTTACTTCATTGTACCTTAGATTGTACCTTAATGATATTACACAACATACACAATTAGGCAGGAATTGTAAACCTCACCCCTACCCACTGAAAAAAAAACCTACTGAACATGAAGGTTAAAAAAGCAATGTAGGAATGAAAATATACCTGAAGAAGAACATGACTGTACAGGGATCATACAGTTCGTACATTTTGTTGAAGTCTGGTACTTCTGTGATATCTACGAGGTAAATTACAGCAAAATTTTTCACCTAAGGGAAAGAAGAATATATTTATAAATTATTTTCATAATATATTGTAAGCTTACACAGAAAGACATGCGTAGGTTTTGACCTCTTAGAGAACACAAGAACATACAGATGTACAAACATGATGCTTGAAACAGGTAGCCACTACAGCTGTATTTAAGTACATTCATCACCAATCTATTTTTAAACAACCATCTCCTAACGAAAACAGAGTTCAGATCATTGCTTTTCCATAAATTTTGATATTAAGTAATACTTTTCACAGAAGTATCAGATTATTTTATACTCCCTTTTCATATCATACACTTGTGTCTTTCAGAATAAAATTCCATCAGTGAGAAAAGTCACAGAAATTTCAGTAGTAAGCATATTTGCTGATATAAGATGCTAGCTTTTACAAGGAAGCAAGTGCATCTTATTGGGTATTACTCACCAAACACTTCACCCTATTTCTGGAAAATCCTATCTAGCACTTACAGCTATTTTTGCTTTGTTTTAGCTATTTTTATAATTTTAGGAGAACTTCTAAAAATGCAATAAATAAAAAGGCAATGAATGAAATTGGAGTATATATATTTGAAAGAGCAAACAAAGAATAAAGGAATGAATATTTATATACATTATTATTTAACTTACCACTTAAATTAAACCTCATATTTTGCTCATGCCATTATTATTTTGTAGTCTTATTCATTTTGCTAATACTGAATGTGCATTATATAAAATACACTTAGACAGTAATCCATTAGTTTATTTTAAACCGGAAGCAACATATATTTGACAACATAGAGAATCAAATATAATATATTCTTCCTTTAATGAAGGATGCCATTTCCTTTAAAGATCTGTATCACCTCTCAATCTGCATTAATTGATTTTTAGAACAATTTATTGTACAATTCACAAATATTTCCCATAATATGTTTTGTTAGGTAAGCGCCCCGTTGGGAGAGCGAGTGCATTCAGAGAAGCGTTGTGAGAGTTGTGTTGGAGAACACACAAACCAGCATACACTGCAGTTTAAATAGGCTTTTACTTTCATGGAAATAGAAGTATCAGAGTCCATCAAACAGTCCAAGTCATACACGGATAAGACAGTCAGTCATCAATGTCTTTCAGGGATAATCCAAATAACATAGTCCATAATCATACAAACAATCCAATACTCAAAAGTTTGCTAGCAGTTGCAAAACTTACAATAGCTCACGGCACTTTCTAACAGCCAGCTTCCAAAACACTCAGATCAGATCAGCCCAGCATCTAACAAACAGAGAGCTAACAGTCATTCTGGCTCCCTCTTATGGCCGATTGAGGAAACAGCAACCAATCACATTTTACAGTATGATTTAAATAAACAGGTACAACATTGTTACATGATTTATATATTGCCGTTAGATTATATTCCTAACATGTTTACATGCAATAAACCTGCCAATGAAAACTAAGCTTATCTTCCACTATATATCACAGACATAACCCACTTAGGCATCTTTTAAAATGTGAAAATAATTCATTAGAATATACAATGTTTGTGTTGATATTGAAACAATTTAAGTATAGTCTCAAATTTTAATGAGTAAAAACAAAATCCATAGCAATAGCAATAGCAGTAGACTTATATACCGCTTCATAGGGCTTTCAGCCCTCTCTAAGCGGTTTACAGAGAGTCAGCATATTGCCCCCAACAATCTGGGTCCTCATAGGGAGATAAATAAACTCTTTAAGAATATACAGGGTAGAGTAGAGGAGCTGAGCTTGATAAAATGTACATTATTTTTTTTTGCCTCAACTGACAGGAAAGCATTTTTGGTATAGATAGAATCTGTCTCTTTCTCTCTCTCGTACACTTCAAGATAGAAGTGCGAAGCCTGAAAGTATTCATACTTCAAATAAAGAAGGAAAACAAACCAGCAGAAAAAAAATGCTTTACTGACTAGAATGTCTATGAAAAAAAGTTACCAGAATTGAAACAGGCCATGTTGATGGGGGTTAACTGCTTTTTCCTAAACGTAAAATGCAACTGCAGTATGTCAACAGTCTGTTATAATATAGAAATATATAGTACAACTGGAACTGTTTACTCACTTTGTACAGCAGCGATATCCAAACAGGGCTCATAAGCCAGACCATGAAGAAGAGTCAACCTTTCTAATCTGCTATTTCTGCAGAGGGAGATTTTTAAATACAAAAGTTATATTGATCTCTTTCTTCCCTCTGTTAAAGTGCCAAATTGTCTGCCAAGTTACTAGAATTCCTATTATTTTATGACCCGTTTCAACCCAGTATTTCAAGTGATATTCTCCCTTAACTCAGCCTTGAAACAATTACATAGGCAATGTTTATTTTTTTTTCCTTTAACAAATATTAAAATAAAATATTTAGATTTTTTAAAAAAAAGACCACCTTGAAACAAAAGTCATGTTTCAATTCTATCACATTATTGTATGGTATTATATTAAAGACTGTTAATACCTAATTTAGAAATTTTAGCTTACATAGAATTTAATGAATAAACTAGTGCCTGCATAACTCAGTGAGACCATATTATCTCTACTGAAATGATTGCTGGTTGCTGCTTTATTTCTAGATGAAGTAAAGAGATGGTGACTGTCTATACATTACCTCTTTGGCGTTTTAAAAGTCCTAAATAGCTTAAGTTCAGTTTGCTTACTCTAACAAGAGTGTTGAGATTTTCTTTGGTTATCACTATGACGACATTCTCAAAGGCCATAATGAGCCCCAAAATTCCCAGTAAAAAAAAACAAGCAGAAATTAACAAAGTTGCTGGACAAAGCTCTGAAACCATATTTTAAGTTGAAATTTTACTATGGCTTTTTTATATTTTTCAAATGTATTATTTGACTATCTATAAACTAGAACTCAGCTGGCAATATACAAGTGCTTCAGTAATTTGCACTCAGGTTTAACAAAACTAAATTGTCCTTTTCTGCTGAAACAATAAAACTAGAAGTCATTGTTGCTATTTGCATGGTTTTCTTACTTTATGCAGAAGTTTAAATATTTTCTTCAATGCATTATTTTTTTAAAATTACATTTTTATAATGTAGAACCATACATAAAATAAAATTAGAACTTTCCCTGTACGTTTTTCAGGTCATGGAAATATCTGGAAACAATGTATTTCACAAAAGAAAGCAAGAAGAATATAGCTTATTTATTTATTCATTCAATTCTTTTGCCTTATAAATCCAAATTGTTTCCTACATTTCAAGGCAGCCCTTCTCGGGAACATATTTTCAAAGAGATCCTTACAAGCTGGTATTTGAATATGTCTTGCTCCATAAGGAGAAGTCTGTTCACAGCAGCCTAATTTTTTAGCTTATAGACACATATATACCAAATTGTGGACTAGTTGAATTGTATAAAAATTTAATCACAATATACAATTTTATGGTTAGAGCCTGCAGGCAATACAATACAGGTAGTCCTCATTTAGCACCCACAATTAGGACTAGCAACTAAGTGGAAACTCACCGTGACTGGGTTTATAATTTTACTTCAACTTTCCTTTGGTTTACAATGTTAGAAGGATAAACCCCCAAACGGACAGATGAGCCCAAACAGTGGGGAAAGTTGCTGGAACTCGATTCATGAGGAAGCCAGGTAATAGGGCAAATCTTATACCGCAGCCCCTTTTCCCAACTTTCTCACTCAAGAGAACATTCATCCCTCTGCTGGGATAATAAACAAGAAGAAAATTAATGTTTGTCCTTACATTTATCAGAAAGGAACGGATTACAAGACAGTAAGCAGGCACACTATGGAGAGTACATATCAAAAGGAATATGCTAGCACTGTCTGCCTAGTGCAATCTGCGGCTCTGGAGCCGCATTGGCTCTTTCCTCCCTCTGCTGCGGCTCCGTCACATGTCGGCACCACAATTTTGACAGGAGCTTCCGGAGGGGAGGGGGGGAGAAGCACAGTGCGCCAGGAGAAGACTCTATGGCAAGGGGAGGGTTTCCCAGTTGTCTCCACAATTGATAGGGCTTTCGGTTATGACAGGTAGAGGAAAAAGTATGTCACGCTAGGAGGAAACTCTATGGTGGGGGAACTGAACTTCCAGTCAGCTCCAGAATTGAACGGGGGGCTTCCGGTTATGACTTTTGTGCTCCCGGTGTTTTCTGTGGGAAATGGGTCCAAATGGCTCTTTGAGTGTTTAACTTTGCCAATCCCTGGCCTAGTGTATACCCAGCAGCACAGGAGCAAGAAAAAATCAAAGGTGTGGAATTGATTAAGTCTTATCAGGTACAGGAAGCAGCTGTGAATCTGCAACCAGGCAAAAGGCTCCAATCAACTAATTAAGATCACAGAGGGGTCTTGTTGATTTAAAAAAGAGCTGAGGTGGCGCAGTGGTTAAATGCAGCACAGCAGGCTACTTCAGCTGACTGCAGTTCTGCAGTTCAGCTGTTCAAATCTCACCGGCTCAGGGTTGACTCAGCCTTCCATCCTTCCGAGGTGGGTAAAATGAGGACCTGGATTGTTGTTGGGGGCAATATGCTGACTCTGTAAACCGCTTAGAGAGGGCTGAAAGCCCTATGAAGCGGTATACAAGTCTAACTGCTATTGCTATTGCTATTGTGGTTAGCACTTTTTAGGGATGCATTGTGCTGTGAAGAAAAGCAGATCATGAATAGATAGCTTGTTTAGGCAATCTCTCCACTCTGGGGAAGGAGGGAGGGTAGGAGAAAAATATAACAGGTCAGATACAGAACAATCTGTAATGATTATAATGGAAAATACATGGCTAAGAGATGCTGCAAAGGTTGTAAATTTATTTTATTTCATTTATTTATTAAATTTATATGCTATCCATCTTGCTGACCAAAGCAAGTTTTACGGGCATTGCTCATAAAGTTACTTTTTCATCACTGTCATAACTTTGCATAGTGGCTGCCTGAAGCAGTTGCTAAGTGAGGTCTACCTGTAAGTATTAAATCACCGCAATCTTCCCTACACTGTTCACACAATCAAAAAATATACTTTACAAAATATTTTAGGCCCACAGTAGGCTGCTCCAATTTCAGCAGAAATATTTCAAGCTTGAAACATGGCCAAGGTTAAAATACATGTAGTAAGGCTGGAAGATACAAACTTAAAACAGTCCAAACTAAAAACATTTTGCACTTCTCTGCTTATAATTTCAACTGAAATGAAGATTCAGTTTGTTTACTTCTGCTTTTTTATACATTTGCTTTCTGTGGCCACAAACAGATGGTACGTTCACAAGCATAATACATCAAGAGAATCCTAGTTTATTGTTACATAAAGTACTTTAAAAGTATTTCGGAGAAAACTATTAATATTTATAGAAAATAAATAAATTGTACTACCTAAGCCCCAGGTTTGGGGTTTCCGCAAGGAAATTATTCGCTTTCCATTCCGAACCTTTATGAGAGCAAAAACCATGATTTCTAATTCAGAAAACACACCACTCTTGTCAACAGTTCTTATACCATTTTCACTGCTCATCCATATCATCACTTTTTGCCTTTCTAATAAGATACATCCCATGTCCATGAACTCTCCATCAAATTAACATACCACCTTCCAACACACATACTGTGATGCCCTCTGGGATATTTCTGCAGAAGCAATGCTGGGCAAGAATTGCAACAAAGCTGGATGAAGTGGATGTGGCTGGGAAAAAACTCTGGCTTGAAAAAAAAGGGTAAATGCGCTGCATCTTTTTATAGTGTGACGTTATATATGGATATGAAAGCATCATCCCTACGCAAATTGGATTATTTTGTGTGTGTGTGTGTATGTATGTATGTATGTGTGTATGTATGTGTGATGTCTTTATTCTGAAATATAAGAAATGCAATAATAAAAAGTGAATTTAGATAAATTGGGAAAGTTTATTTGTCTTTGCCTATTAGTAGCCAAAGACAAATAAACTCTCCCAATTGATCTAAATTCACTTTTTATTATTGCATTTCTTATATTTCAGAATAAAGACATCATAGGTAAAAATAAAACACTGTAATTCAGTGAGTTAAGTCATTGGAGTGCAAAGATGTATTTAATGGTTTCCAATCTTTAAGGGAATTTTTCAGGGAAAAAAAAACCCACACTTCTTGGTTGCAGCTATTTGTAGCTATTTTTGAAAAATATGTCTAGTAGCAGAAATACACCATTTTTCTTAACCACATATTCTACATTCAGCACGTTATTGATTAAAACACGCTAAAATTTTATTTCTCCAAATCAGTTAAAATGTTATACCTTTTCAGCAATACTATATAAAACTTCATCCATTTTCATACATGTTGGATCCCAATCGTGCCCAAACCGATTAACTACCACACGATCTTCTTCTGAAAGAATGGCCTGGTCTACTTGCCAGCCATTGTGTAAATGTGGAAGCATGTACGACATCTTGAAAAACTTGGATCAGATCTGTAAAAGAAGTACAGAAAGCACTTTATAATTTTGATGTACACTAAGGGTTAACTTAGTCAGCCAAATAACATCATTTTATGTGATTAAAAAACATAAGAGATCCAGATGCTGTTGTTTTATAGTTATCCCATTTTTAATTTAAGATTAGCTTCCAAAACTATTTATAATTAGAAACCCAAATATAATGAAAGAGTTATTGGTGAAATAAAATAGAATCTTCAAACTTGGAGGAATATTTTTTTCTTGCCCAGAGAAGGAATACTGGGATTTGCTAAAATGTAAAATATTATTGGAGTCATAACTACTATACAGCAGTTTCTTTTGCATTTAAATATTATCTTATGACAATTTCAGAAACTTCACTTTCTCTTCCCCTAAAGTTCTGTCTTGTACCTCTTTGAAGAACATGAGGTCTGAGAACATGTTTCATATTATCTAAAACAGAATAAAAGGCAGCCACTGTTATATTTGCAGTTGTCAATAACCTATTCCCTTCCCTTCCAAGCACTTATAGGGCAACTCATACAGGTGTGTTTGGATTATTCCAAATAAATATGCTTAGTTTTTGTCCCTCAAAAAGAGTACGAATAAAAATAATAACAAGAAACCAAGGGTAAAACATTATTACCTTTTTTGCATATGTCCATAGAAAGGCAGAGTGAGAAGACTTGGTTTAAACTTTACACTATCTAGAACAGTGTTTCTCAACCTTGGCAACTTGAAGATGTCTGGACTTCAAGTCCCAGAATTCCCCAGCAAGCATTCGCTGGCTGGGGAATTCTGGGACTTGAAGTCCAGACATCTTCAAGTTGCCAAGGTTGAGAAACACTGATCTAGAAGCTAAAGATACCAGAGCTGAGGATTACTAGTACAATACTCCCAGATCTGTGTCTCTTTCCTCAATAGGGTAGCATGTGAATTCTGCATTATCTCTGGCCCTCCATTAGCAATATCCTCCCAAGCCCACAGCTAAGTGCTATCCTAACTGACGTTTTTGAGGGTACCTTATTTTAATATGCGGAAAACGACAGACAGAAAGGGACAGAATTTCTGGGTTAACATGGATTTTACTGCAGGCTTTCCAGGCATTAATCTTGGTGGCCTGGAGCCGACCAGGTTCTTGCAATCACTCAAAACATGTCATATCGATATAGCAATAGCAATAGTTAGACTTATATACCGCTTCATAGGGCTTTCAGCCCTCTCTAAGCGGTTTACAGAATCAGCATATTGCCCCCAACAACAATCCGGGTCCTCATTTTACCCACCTCGGAAGGATGGAAGGCTGAGTCAACCTTGAGCCTGCTGGGATTTGAACTGCTGAACTGCAGTCAGCTGAAGTAGCCTGCAGTGCTGCATTTAACCACTGTGCCACCTCGGCTCATATTTAGATATCTTGGTGGTTCCATCATATTGATGCATGGTTCGGTTTTGAAAACTTTGCACCCCATCTTATTTATTTATTTAGTTAAGCAATGGATATTATCATTTTTAAACACCAAATTATATAGCCGATTTTATCGAGCAACGATAAATCTTGGAGAACAAGACACTGTGAAATTAAAGACCTTTTAGTTAGACACTCTAAAAGCGGGTGATTTCCGATTTTTTAAAGAAGTGTGTTGTGAGCAAGACACATTTTAGCCGAGTTCAAAGCTCAGCCCCAGAAAACGTAGATCTCAATCTCCAAGTTCTTTGGAGCGCAACATGCCATTTCCTAGTGTTTGGCCGTTTTGAAGAAGCGTGGACTTCAACTCCCAGAATTCCCCAGCCAACATGCAGGATGGGGAACTCTGGGAAATGAAGTCCACACATCTTAAAATGGCTAAGTTTGAACAAAACGCAACTCTAGAACATTGGTACTGTTTTCTTCCTCGCCTAGCTCCCCCTCCTTCCTCTTTTCCTCCGCCCACACCATTCCCGCTCGCTCTGGAGCACAACCGCCTTCTAACCGTCGCGTTCAACAACCCCTTTTTCTCATCAGCTCATCCACCACTCACCGAAAAAACACCCAAAGAAACAAACAACCCGGCACGGCCGCGGCCGAAGGCCCACCAACGCTCACGCCAAAGAACTATCCTAGAACGTCGCAAGGATGGCAAGGCGAGGAAGCGAGTCTAGCATTATCTTCGTCACTTCCGGGGAGGGTCAAGGGGGAAAAAAAGAAGGGGAGGGGTGAAATGAACAGAAGAAATGGTCAGTCAGCGGGAGAATCTCGTCAAAGACGGACTTTATTGTCACTTTGAATGTACACTAATAGGCATACATTAAAATGAAATTTAATTGTATACAAGTCTCAAAGGGTCATCACCTCTAATACGCACTACATAAGCATGACTAAAATAAATGAATAAATACAAAATTAAATTGCATAAACCCACATATATCATATGATCCGGGATGCCCTTTTACGGACAGATACGTGTCAGCGCTAGAAGGAATCCATCTATTTCTATTGAGGGCACAATGTATGACACAAAAAAAAACACCTCCCAAATATCGGGCAGCCTCTGTGCCCGCCCTTCTTCCTCCCTCGCCGTCAGTTGTTGGAAAAGGAAGTTCGCTGAGCGTAGCGCAATTCTAGGTTTCTTCCTTTCCCACGTTATGGCTGATTCTTCGGGTCTATCCGTAAGCAAACAACATTTGGAGAGTGGAAAAATAAGTTATTTCTGATAATTGGCAGATCTCATAGGCTGGGCTAAAATATTGGCTAATTTATGATTCAGTGACTGTGTTTGGATGGTATGTTAGTAGAATCCTCTGGTCACAGGACTGCAATTTATGACACATTTTTTGCTGGAACCTGGGATTGAATGGATTCGCTTAACAACCATAGTATCTGCTTAACAACTGTCTGATTTGCTTAAGGACCACAGCAAAATAGGTGGTAAAATCAGGCATAGTTACCTGGTGACCTGCTTAATGACTGGCATAACTTATGATCATAATTCTGGGTTTAATTACAATCGTAAATCAAGGATTTACCTGTATGCAAAATTTCCAGGGTTTGTAGCATGTGGCAGGATATTTCTTTTAAAATGTCTGTTGCTTTGTCTGTATGTTGAATGTCCCACATTAGACCAGATTCAGATGATTATGTCTTAAACTAATGTTTACACATTTTTTCAGCATTTAAAACTTGGGAATTATGTTCAGATGTAAAGCTTTTCACTTGGCAAAGATATATTGGTTTAAATGGGCAAAGAAAAACATTACTTGTGTTCAACACTACAAGACTGGCCAAAAGAGCACTGGGGGAAGACTATTAAGTGCATATCAGCCGATGGTTAGTACCAGATTTTTTTTTTTTTTTTTGCAAAAGTCTATGTTAAAGGTTTTATTAAAGACACACAAATCTATACTTAGATTTTTGAAAACTTGTCATGGGACAGTTTCTCAAAGTGGCCGTCATGAAAAGGGGGCCTTGTCTGTTCACAATTTACAAAATGTATCAGAAAGTTAACTGCTGATACTCCATGCCACTACCACCACCCCTTCTTATTCTCAAGATATTATATACTATCCCCAACTTATCTTGTCTTTTTCTGGGAAAACGGACACACTTCCTAGCAAAGTATTGAGAGGAGCTAATCGTAAATTTTATTTTCTGAAAACTCCTGAAAATACATGGGGCTGAGAAACCTTACTGATGATATTGTTTGCTAGTGTTTTGGCAGCTAGCTAACTTTTTTAAAATTAAAGGAATTGTTTTGTTTTGTTTTTATTGAGGGAGGGAGAAAGTTATAGACACTGAAGAGTTCATTGATGTACACTGCCACCACATTGAAGCTCCCAGTGTAACCCAGATACACTGAATTATATCAAGATTGCTACAAACCTAATTTCAATCTTTAAAAGAAAATGTATTTCATATTCTTTATTGAAAAGGGGATTTTTGTTAGGCTCCAAAAACATTACTTAATTATGTGCTTGGATTTATTTCATGGATTAAAAATAGCTAAAGTTGCTTTTTATCCATTGGGGCAAGACAGTAGCTAACAGGCTTTAAGCCAAGTGTAACCATCTCTGAAATGCCATCTCAGAAATGCAGCTTGTTCCAGGTTCTAGAAATTTTAAAGAGATTTAAGTGCTGTGGAGGACAACATCTCAGGTAATGCAATTAGATCATTTTAAGAAACTGTGGGATTTTGGGCCAGTTCTATAAGCAAAATGTCTGGCAGAACCATTTTTCAGCTACTGCATAATAAGGGAGCAGATAAAAATAGATGAGTGATGCCTAGTAATTATGTTTTCAAACTGCCTTTGATGGGAATGGAGATGTATTATTCATATTATTCCCCACTTGCAGTAGATTATCCATATTATGAAAGATGAAGCTTCTGTGCTACATTTGTGGTTCGGCATAATCTAAAGTGTCTTCCAGGGATTGAATCTGAAGTGCTGGGCAGTCATGGTATATTGGGATGAGATACTTCTTCATCAGCCTGATTCCAAGCTATTTAAGATATATAGGCTAATGCCAAAAATTTGACCTGGGCCCAGAAATGTAATAAAGATTACTACACAAGATAATGTAGTACAATACATAATGGTTATCTCCTTAAAGCCCTTCATATTTTAGGATTTGGGGATCTAATCACCTATTCCCAGTAATTGCTGTCTATCCGTTAAGATCAGTAACAGAAGATGTCACCATTCTCTAGGGAATGTTATCTAGAGCAGTGTTTCTCAACCTTAGCAACTTGAAGACCTGTAGACTTCAACTCCCAGAATTCCCCAGCCAGCTATGCTGGCTGGGGGATTCTGGGAGTTGAAGTCCACAGGACTTCAAGTTGTCAAGGTTGAGAAACACTGATCTAGAGAGTCCACAGAATAGTATTTTAAAAGCCAATATGTTCTTCCCACTCAGAGTTTTATTTTTATAGGTATACAAATATGAAAAGCCAAGTAATCCTTCCCTGATCTCGAATTTCCAGGATCAGGAAGCTTCAGTCCTTGGTTAAGGACTGAACACTTGCTTTCTCAATCAAATGTTTCTGATCGTTATCTTCTCTTTCAGAGTATGGAAAAAGAACTACCCAGTATGCTGATCTCTGGAATAGGCGGTACATTTGGTGTATTAGAAAGCCATGCAGAATTTCTCAAGAAGCATTTCAATCTCATCACCATGAAGGAACTTCAGAAAAGCAAAGAACTCCATGAAAAGATCAAATCTGTTTTTGTTCTTGAGTGTCTTCCAGTCATTGACCAAGAGCTTCTTGAAATCCTGCCGAACTTAAAAGTGATTGGAAACTCAGGAGTAGGAGTGAATCATTTGAATCTGAAATTAATTAGTAGCTTTGGTGTTAAAGTGACCAATACGCCACATGCTGTTTCTGATTCTACTGCAGACATTGGGATGGCATTAATGCTAGCATCTGCCAGAAGATTAGTTGAAGGTGAATAATTTTCTTCTGCAGTTGTGTTCTGACCTAGGCTTCCTAAGAAAGCATAAGTCACAATCTTAGTCCCCAAAACCCTCTTTTATTTATACGGCTGTGAATTATGGTCATTCACAGTCCACAAGGCTTCACAAACAGTCTGTGAAGATTCCAACAGATGTCTGCTCGAGTTGCCACAGTCTTTCAGGAGAATGTTGATAAACACCCACCTTATCTCTCTTGAAATGCTGCCAGACACCTAATTGCCAAATGCAGAGCAAGGCCAATCTTACGTGTACGTGTATTGTGTTTGTATCCCCTTTCCCCTTTTGAGTTGTTCGCCGCCCTGAGTCCCTCCCTGAGAAGGGCGGCATACAAATAAATTTAATCTTAATCTTAGCACAGAGTCAAACAGAACTTTTCAAAGCTTGAACCGACCAGATGAACTAATTGCTTCCTACAAAAGTTCACGTCCTGTTCGCTCCTCTTTTATTTCTTATGGGAGGGGCCAATCATCTCCAAGCCTTACTCCTGAGTCGACCCTGTTTTCTTAATTGTTCTTGCCTTCTGGCAGCTCTGCACATGCGCACATTGGAAACAGCTCACGCTGTTCTTTTGCCTCGCTGATGTCAGACTCCGGAGTCTCTGGAGGCAGCAAATAACTACCAGATGGCCTTGGCCCCCTCTCTGCCTCCGACGCAGAACCCTCGTCCAAGCCTTTCCCAGACTCCAGGACTGGCCCATGTTCCTCCCCAACCTCCTCACTTTCTGACTCTGCTGCCACCTCCACAGGCTGCAGGTGGACCACAACAAGTTGTTTGGCCAGTATTAAACTTTCCTTTTTAGTTATTTCAAGCCCACCATCTGCTTCTTCACATACCGGTACTTATTTTCAACTGGCTATAACTGAATTGTATCGGTGATTTAGACCTATACGATGTGAACAATACGTGAATGATATTAAGCAGAATATACTTTGGATGTTTTATATGTGCATACTAAGCAATACTCTCCCTGCTCTATCCTTGGGTCAGCTATGTAACAATGTTCACTTCTGCAACGATGTTCTGTAGTAGTTAATTAGGTAAATATCAACATGTAATATAAATCAAAATATTTCTGAACATTCATCAAGGACTTGCCCCTTAACACCACAAGGCAAATTAGATCTATTTGTCAGGGTTTTTTTCTGCAGAAATTGTATACTTGGATATCAGAAAAAGGAGGGATTTCCTCTTTGGCCAAAATCCACTCAGGGAGATGGATAAATCCCAAATAAGCAGATAATAAATCTAACCACTGCTGAGAGAAAGGGAAGAATAATGTTATCCCACTAGAACAGATATCCCTCTTAATATTGTTTTACTCAATTTCTATTTTTGTATTGTAGGTTGTTATCTGGCAACATCTCCAGATACTACGCATTTTGCTGTTAATTGGCTAGGAGTAGAAGTCAGCAGGGCCACCCTTGGTATCATTGGAATGGGCAACATTGGTTATAAAGTAGCCAAGAGGGCAAAGGCTTTTGACATGAAGATTCTCTATCACAATAGGAACCGGAGGTAAAGGTATTTTGAGGCATATACTGTAACTTTTCAAAGGTTTTATTTCTTTTAAAACACAAATATTTCATCATTCGTCAATCATTAAAAACATTGAAGTACAATTTTTTTGTATGCCCCTCCCTCCCTCCACCCCCCTAACCTCCCTCCTCCTTCCCCCCCCCCCCGACTTCCCAGAACCCGTACACGGTATGGATTTTTAACAAACACAGTCTAAAACCTATTGAGAAAAAAGAAATAAAGAAATTAATGACATTCTACATTGACCTTAGCTTCTTCTTGCTAAACTAACTTTAAACAATTTAAATCATTTCTGATCTTAAGCATAGGCTAACTGGAATTTCTTGGTCCCATATTTATTTTGTATATAGTCAATCCATTTTTTCCAGTCTCGTTTATATCTCTCATTTGAGTGATCTTTAAGATATGCGGATATTTTAGCCATCTCGGCTAAGTTTGTGACTTTCAATGTCCATTCTTGAATTGTAGGCAAGTCTTCCTTCTTCCAGTATTGTGCCACCAACAGTCTTGCTGCCATTATTAGGTGCAGAATCAAGTTAGTCTCTACCACTGTAAAGTCAGTACATATACCTAGTAAAAATAACTGAGGAATAAACTTTAGATGTGATATGATATAGTATGATTGGTATCGTGACCCGTCAAAACCGCGGTCCACAAAAGCACGATCGACGAAAACGCGCATTTGACATCATCAAAGCGCGACGAAAAAAATTAAAAATTTAAATAAAAATAAAATTAAAGCAAGCCGATTCACATAAAGGTAAGGGTTAGGGTTAGGGTTAGGTTAAGGGTTAGGTTAAGGGTTAGGGTTAGGGTTAGAGCGTTAGGGTTACGTTTAGCATTACGTTAAAGGTTAGCGTTAGGTTTAGCGTTAGGTTTAGGGTTAGATTTAGGCTTAGGTTAAGGGTTAGGTTTAAGGTTAGGTTTAGGGTTAGGTTTGGGGGGGTTAGGGTAAGGTTTTCGCTTTATTTTTACATTTTTCGATCACAGCGCAATGTTTTCGTCGCGCTGTGATGATGTCAAATGCGCACTTTCGTCGACCGCGATTTTGTCGTCCGCGGTTTTGTGATGGAACCGATTGGTATGAGATAGGGCAGGGCAGGATAGGATAGAATAGAATAGGATAGGATATACTGTATTATATATTTTGGGGTTTAAGTTTGAAACTCATTTAGTAGCCTTTAAAAATATTTTCTAATTGCCTTTTAGCAGTGATCTTTGGCCAACGCACCAGACTAGAACTGAAAGTATGAATGCTATATACAGTATGTTTGCACTTTGCAGGAACTTGAAGCATATATTCCCTTAGTGTTGTTACAATGGCAATAGAAATGCATAAACATTCAGGCAAATTAAATCCAAAAGTTATTAAGCTATTGGCTTGTGGGCATTCCATTCCACTGAACACAGACAATTAATAAAGAAGTGAGCTCTGTTGCCAAGTTCACTTCAGATCTGGCCTAAAGAAATTTGGAGTGTGGCTTCTGAGATATCAGCACATATTCACCCAGATGTCATTTTACCTATAAATAGCAATCATGAAATTCTAAACTCAATAATCCCAAACTATTTTAATTTTATATCTGTTTCAGACAAGAATGTTCTCTAGGAGAAAATTTAAGAATTAAGTCATCATCGAGTTGATAATAAAAAAGAGGTTAGATATATAAATAATGCTGTATGCAAAAACATGCTTTCATTTCTTCAAATCTATATTTCATAAAAATCATGGAGAGTAAACTACATATGTGAACTTTGAGTAGTTATTAACAAATACTCTGCAGCAATTATTTTTGGAACAACAAAGTTTATTATGCAAGGCAAGAAGAACCACAGGTACTGCCATAGGTTGCACTGAATAGAAAGAAAAGTGTAGGGTGCTTCCTGTAGACCTAATATTGCAAGCTTCCCATAACTCTAAAATATTTCTTATTTATGATGTTCAGTGATTAGCCTCCAAAAGAACTCCACTAAGAGAAAAACTCTTTTAAAAGTTTGTTTTCACATTTATTTCTTCCAGAAAAGAGGAAGAAGAACAAGAGGTTGGTGCTGTGTATTGTAAAAACATTGATGACTTGCTTCGACAGTCTGATTTTGTGATGCTGGTTGTAAATTTGACATCAGAGACTCATAATCTCATAGGAAAAAGAGAGCTAGAATTGATGAAACCCACAGCCACACTCATCAATATCTGCAGAGGTAGGATGCAACACTATCCAAATGTATATTTCTGTTGTTTAAACCATTGATGGTTTCAAAAAACTTTCTTGGTGGGTCGGTATTCTGTATTTTGCTTGATTATTTCTTGATAAAATATCAGTCATGCAAAATATATTTGTATCATTCCAAAATCTCCTTTCTCTTAGGTGCAGTTGTTGACCAGGATGCATTGGTAGAAGCACTCCAAAATAAGGTTATTAAGGCTGCAGCTCTGGATGTGACCTATCCTGAGCCATTGCCAAGGTAAAATAATACAATGTTCCTAGATCAGAATAAAAGGACAATAAATCCGGCATGAAATAAATCATGATGATATTGTATAGATTCAGAAGAGCATTCTTACTATAGGAGCTTCTGCGTTGGCCCACTTTACTGTCCTTGCCACCCTCTCATTTTCTTTGATACTACACTTGATCTTAGCCAAAAGGCAGAGACATTTTCTTAGTGTTATGGAGAAGGAAGAGGAGAATTAATTATAATCAGACATCTTTAAGCTATAGCAGGAATTGCATCATTTCTCAGGAGTACCAAAACCCCATAATGTTGTAGTATTGTAATCTGTTAGGCTGAATCTAAAGCAGTCCGAGCCAATGGTAAGCCAAACTACATCATGTTTTGAACCTCTTCCCCACCCCCACCCCGTTCCCAGCAGATTGTTCCCAAAGTTTATGAAAGTTTATGAAATTATGACAAGAGTGAGTGGTGTTCCCACTGAGTTCTGCAGTTTGCCTCCCTATTGGTTTAGAGTTATCCGTAATTTGTAATTTTCTTTGGACAGACTGAAATCCAGACTTTTAATTTAAACAAACTAGAAGCATACAAGGAATTGATAGTATGGAAAATAAATTAGAAGCAAGTCTATACCCTAGCCTGGAGAGTTTACTGCATAATAATCTGTTTGTAGTCGACTAGTACAGCCAATTTATCCAGTGGTGAAATTCATTTTTTTTTACTACTGGTTCTGTGGGCGTGGCTTGGTGGGCGTGGGAGCAGAAACCGGGCAGCAGAAGCTTTTTTGTTGGTTTCTGTCTTGACGCAGTTGTTTTCTAATTCCAATTTGCTCTGGCTAGGTGAGTCTAATTTATCCTGCCCTGCTTTCTCTGCAGAGATCACTTGCTATTGCAGATGAAGAATGTCATCATAACACCCCACATTGGCACTGCTACAGACCAAGCCCTGCGCATGATGACAGAAGAAGCAGTGGAAAATATCCTGGCAGTTCTCAATGATCTTCCCGTTCCTAGTGAAGTGATCTCAAAATGACTTGATGGAGAACATACAAAAAAAAATCATGAATTATTAAGAACAGGACATTAACCTCTGGAAAACATGACAAATAGCCAGACAACATATTCCTATCAGTTTCAAAATGTGTGACTGTGATTATTTTTTATAATTACATTAATTCCATAAGTCACCCAGAGTCACTTTGAAACAAAACAGATGGCAAATAAATTTGATTAAAAAAATAAAATAAAATCCCATTGGAGAAAAGCTTGTTCTGAGCCTTTGATCATGGTGGTTGGGTTTCTGATTCCTTCATCCTTCTATCTCTAGCAAACAGATACACCTCTTTGGAAAATGAGAACAACAAATTCAGAAGAGTTAAGGTTTAGGACTCTTAAACATCACATCAAGGTTCAAAAGTAAAAAAATACATGAATAGTTCCAGCATAAAATATTATTTGAGATTTTAGTTTTCATGTTTGAAAAAATCTTTCTCCTGCATTCTTAACCTGCAGATATAATTGTTGCCATCTTTTGAAAATTACACAAAGAAGAGCACAACCCAAATATAACAAACCGTGCTTGCCTGCCCATTTGGTTTGCTAGACTAGATGAGAGATTACTTAGAAATGTCAAATGTTATTCACCCATATTTATTGAATAAAACCCAGTTGACTGAATTCACACAACCCATTAATCCATATATATAAGATTAACTAGTTGCTATGGTTGAATTGACACAAAAACAAGCAAAACAATATTGCCAAACGTAGTTGTGAATCAAGACATAATTTTCTGATCTTGGCTAGAAAGTGGTGACTGCTGAAGCTTTCAAATTTTTCATGGCATTCAAAAGCTGCATCTATTAATGATACATAATTGATTAGATAATAGTATTTTAAAAGGCCTGAAGAACAAATTGTTCTGAACCAATTTGCTTTTTATGTTTTTTAATAGAACAAACAAATTTCAAGACATAATTTAGAAATCAGGAAGAGAAACCAAAATATATGCTTGTATTGCTGACAGAAAAAGAAAGAAATACAATGCACTTTAAACTTTACAAATGCAACATTTGTTAAGAGTGTTCTGTTTACAAAATAATATAGTTAAGATAGGTGATCAGTCTTGAATAAACACTTCACAGGAGGTATATAAAGCCCATTGTAACTGTTATTTTGCAACCAAAACAAAAGTCCATATCTTTAAATTCCAATTATTAAAAGAAAAATATTTTTAGGATGTACTCAACGGTATGTTTAATTATTGATTCTTCTTCTTCTTTTAATTTGATTCGTGTAATTTTTAAAAGTTAGCAATACAGAGCTGCTAATAAAAATGTATTTTCAAACAGGATCAATATTTTCAAACTGCATTCTGATTTATAAAGAGACTTGAATGATAACTTAGAATACTCATGCAATAATTAGGAAGTTTTAAAAAAGCAGTATTTTTGCTTTGTTTGTGCCTACATAATTTCTTTAACAATGAAATTAAGATCCAATAAAGAAATGCATTGTGGTTCTAGCATTTGTTGTTTTTTAAATGGCATAAGCCCACCAAAGCATGGGTGGGCTGCTGCCGGTGTTACTGCTGGTTTGCAACCCACACGCCACGTGCACGCACATGCATTTTGTGCGTGCGCGCGCAGTTCAATTAAATTGTTCTGCGCACATGTGCAGAACAATTTACAGTGAACTGTGCACATGCAGTCACTAATATCCAAAAAGGCAGCGGCCAAGTGGCAGTGAGGGAATCGGTTCAGGGGCAGGCCTGGGTTGCTGCTGGTTCTGTGACCCAGGCCTGAATTCCACTACTGGTTCGGCCAAACTGGGCCGAACCAGCAGCAACTCTCTGCCACAAAGTCAACTACACTTGTATTTTAAGAGTAGAAAATTAAGTAGACACATTCAACTGAAATAAAAAGACTGAAATATGATCAAGACCATAATCCAGCTGCATTTGGTTAAGAGAGAAAAGTTTAACAAATAACTTATTAAGTTACAGTTTGATTCAAAGCTCGCCATTAAACTTTGCCCTTTTCTTATGAAAGATCTCTTTGTTAATAGAAGTGAGAATGCTATAGCTTGAGTTATTACATTGAATCTGGATAATTCAGAATGCACATTAAAGTTTAAATTTCAAGAGACTTGCCGATTCAGAAAAAAAAGGCTTTTCTTGATATGCTGGTGCTCTACCATTTTTAAATATTTGGTTAAAATACCAGTTGTCTGGTTTTTCTACTGTATAAATAATTTCAACTGAAAGGAGTACTCTTGAAGATATATTTTCTTTTACATTCTAGTTTAAAATAACTATTTTCTGGTTAAGACAATGCTCCCAAAATAGAAATAGCCAATAGAAAAATTATGAGAGGCGGTAGCCTTCAATTAAGAATTTCACTAAAGAGAGATACTCGGTTTTCATAAATAGGACAATAAAATCTCAAACTAGGATCTTTCTCTTCAAATCCTCATTTACCAGTACAAGCTTCCAGGATAAGTTGAGCCAGTCTCCATCCTGAGAGATAAATTGGTTGTGAATATAAAACAGAGGTGGAAAACTTTGCATATTCTCTAAATTCCAAAGTCCTTCACTCTTGGCTTCTTTGGAACTCTGGCTGGGAGAGATTTAAAGATTATCTTCCCACACTGTACTTTGAAACAAGTAACAATCCAGAAGCAAGCTAAGCTGCATTATTTTGTGCAATGGCTGATACTTTTACCGAGGTAATTTATTTTTGTCAAGATGGAGAAAGAGGGACATGAGGAACAAAAACTGCCATCGATCATCTCTGGCAAACTTGTGCTTTGAATCCAGTGAAATGGAGAGAGAATTGGGGAGCTTTGAGGGGGGCAAAGGGGGCAATTTTAAGTGCTATATCTGCAGCAGTATAGCAGCAATTTTTTTCTTAACCTGGCATCTTATGGATGTGTATTTTTGTACAATGTGTTGATTTCAATGAATGAAAACAAGTAAATGTCTCGGTTTTCACATCAGTAAAAAAAAGAACATTAGTTTTAATAGTGATAACTCTCGAAAACTGTTAAAAGGTTAAAATGCTATTACCAATACGCTTTTCTAAGTTCAGTAGATTAATAATTGTATACTGTTGTTATAGAAGTATGTGTTATAAAAGTAATATCTATTGGTTTTGTTTAAGTAGATTGTGGAAAAACAGGAGCTACCATATACATTAATAAATGTCATTGGCGGTCCAGATGGAGTTTATGAAGACCACATAGAGTTTCTGGAGAAACATCTGAAACTTGTCACCATGCAGGAATATCTGAAAAACAAACACGTGCTTAATGAAAAAATCCAAGCAATATTTATGTGGGCCAGTAAACCTGGAGCTACCAGGGATCTTCTGGAAGAGCTTCGTAATTTAAAAGTGATTGCAGTCTCGGGTGTAGGCATAGACCACCTTGATTTAGAACTGATCTTTCGCTTTGGTATAAGAGTAACCAATACCCCCTTTGAAGTGTCCAATTCAATAGCTGATATAGGAATGGCTTTGATGCTGGCTTCCGCTAGAAGAGTTGTGGAAGGTAAAATTTAAGTTTTGTTAACCCAATGACAGTACGATGGGGGAAGGGAGAGATTGAGGGGTCCTTGGTGCTCTCTGAGCATGGTTGATTTCTTGCAGACGTTCCATTACCCCAAGTAGGTAACATCATCAGTGCACCGATGCACTGTTTGGGTAATAAAATGTCTGCAAGAAAACAAACTCAGAGAATGTCCAGGATCTCTCATTTCAACTCTGAGCAACAAATATTCTCCTTTATTTGCGGGGTGGGGAAAGAGACTTTTTAAATCTTTTATGTTCCGACGTAATTGGATGGATTCATATTGTTTTAAAAAGACTCCCTTGTAGGTGCAATGTAACCAAGTATTTTGCCATTGTCTTTAACCCAGAAAAGTTAAAATTTTCCAGTTTAGTCTACATCTCTGAAATGTTCTCATGATTCCCATCCAAGAACTAGCAAGGTTTGCCTCTGCTTAAAGATTATATTGTGGTCTTTCAAGATATAACAAACTGCTGGATTTATGAACTATCAGATCAGCGGCCCACAATCTTTTGAACACATTATGTAGAGAGAGGTTTTTCCGCAGACCAGAGCGATCGTGGTTTTGAGTACTGCCCACATCTCGTTTTTTCCCCCCTGCTTCCAGTCCAATGTACAGATTTGCCCAGACATCTGCCATCATAGCTTCCAAACCCAGCAGAGTTAAATTTGACTCTAGTGACGCCATAGATTGATTTTAATGCCATAATGCAATTCTGGAATATAAAAACATAGAGTGTGTTCTGTAGAACCACTTACTAATGCAGGGATACCTGTATAAAACAGTACTTTTTTCCTAATCTTTCACAAATGTACATTTTTAAATCCACAAATGAATGTTACGGGGGAAGGCATGCCTGCATCGGCCAAAGAGACAAAGAGGAGCTAGACCGGGGAATCTCGACATACTTTGCCACAAAAGAGTGAGACTTGCGCTATTGAGTGTTCTGACCCCCCCTCCTCCGTCCAGGAACGAAAGCCGAGACAAACGTAAATGAGAATGTTTTTAATGTCCAGATTCTCAGTGGCTGAAAGCCAAATCAACAAAGAGATAAGCACTTTGGCAGCAAGTCCTACAAACCTTGCAAACAAACTCTGGCAGCAATCAAGCCTGCCAAGTTTGTTTCTCGTTAGTCCCTAATGTTGACTTCTGCAAGAAGGGCGTGGCACAAGCAGTCTCTTTTATAATTGGGAGAGGAGCTTAATGAGCATCAGCTGAGCGTAATTACCTCCTGTAATTACGTAGTTGTTCTTGAGGCCGAGTAGCCTTTCGACGGCGTGCATCCCAGAACAACTCACAGGTGGTTTCTGGATCACTCACTCTTGTTTCCTCTCCACTGATTCAAGGCTCAGGCGCCACCTGGTGGCCAACCAGTCTCTCTGTGCCCTGCTCGGAATCAGAACCCTGTCCAGGGTCCTCCACATCCTCCAGGGCTGACTCATAAGGCCCCTCGCTGTCGGAGTCTGGTGGCAGCTCCAACGGCTCTTGCCGGGCCACAACAATTGAGTATTGGCTGATTTTGTACTACTGTAATCCACTTCTTTTTGGTTTGTTTTTAAACATATAGGTTATCAGATTGCAGTTTCCCCTGACACTAAACATTTTAATATTGACTGGCTGGGACAAGAAATAACTGGTGCAACTCTAGGAATCATTGGAATGGGCCGGATTGGTTACAAGGTGGCTCAAAGAGCTAAAGCTTTTGAGATGAAAATTCTTTATCATAACCGAAACCAAAGGTAACCAGCTCTCAGATTAGATCATAGATACACTAAAAAAAATTTAAACCTATCTATTTTTATATTTCTCTTATGCTTACCATGAATAACTCTCATTGCAGGGATACCTGTATAAAACAGTACTTTTTCCCTAATCTTTCACAAATGTACATTTTAAACCCATAAATGAATGTTGCGGGTCAGCCAAAGAGACAAATAGGAGCTAGACCAGGGAATCTTCAAACTAGGCAACATAAAGACCCGTTTCGCATGGCTGGCTGAGGAATTCTGGGAGCTGAAGTCCACAAGTCTTCAATTTGCCAAGTTTGGAGACTCCTAAGCTAGACAGACCTGCTTCATTTTCACTGTACTTGCCAGTAAAACAATATATATTGTACATATATCAAGATTTGTGTTGGGAGAAGATAGGAAAAAAGCTTTTTCAACACTGAATCAGATTAATACAGTATGAAACTAAGTCCTTGATGGCGAACCTATCGCACACAAGCCGTTGCCCCAGCTTAGCTCTACTGCGCATGCGCCTCCCATTGGCCAGCTGGTTTTTGGATCTCTGCCGTGCATGTGTGGGGGCGCATCTATGCGTGGATGTGGGGGCTACAGTGCCCCTTCTGCGGTCCACTTTTGCTCCCAGAAAACTACAGGGAAGTCTTCTAGGCCCAAAACGTGGTGCGGGGAGGGTTGCACATGCATGCACAGGGGGAGTTGGGGAGTCACATGCACATATGCAGGGGTGGGGGAGCACACATTACATTAAGGGTGCATGCTTTTGGCACGCAACGATAAAAAGGTTAGCCATCACTGACCTAAGTAGTATTGGCGCTGGTATGAGAATGGGAAGAAGGTTGTATCATGAAGCGGTATTCTTCAAGAATGGCTAGAATAAGGCATCTTTATAACAGGTTAGAGGCCTTGTGGATGTACATATGTTCAGATTGCCCTTGTCACTAGTTCTGTGGATGTATGAAACATCAGTGGAAATATTGCTAGCATTAATAATTAGAACTAAATGATTATGTCCTGCAGAAATGAGGCAGATGAACAGGCTGTTGGTGCGGTTTATTGCCAGAAAATGGAAGATTTACTTCCACAAGCTGACTTTGTGATGCTGGCTGTGAATCTGACCCCTCAGACATGCAAGTTGATCGGGAGAAAGGAACTAGGACTCATGAAGCCCACGGCCACTCTTATCAACATCTGTAGAGGTAGTATAATGATTTCAAACTCATTATAGCCACACTTTCCTTGAATGTGATGAAATAAAAATCATTTATGACATGAGGGAAAGTAAGGAATTACAAATAAAATTCTGTCATGAAAATTTAAGACAGAATTATATAACTCAACTGCCCCATCTCTCAATTAAAGAGCTTGAGATATTGTAATATTTTCGAATACTCATACTGGATTAAACTTGTTCTTCCCAGTTCATGCCCCATCCCATTTTTAGAATTCCTGGCTAACATTTCCCTAAATGCAAATCTCCTTAGTGTTCTAAGGAATGTTCTCCTGAAATACTTAGGTGTAGACTACCATTATAGGTATTCATGGTAGGTAGCCCAACAATTGAGCCCAGAATGTATGTACGCTGCTGAGTGAGAAATTTGTTAAGTGAATTTTGACCCATTTTACATTTTTCTTGCCACATATGTTAAGTGAATCACCGAAGTTATTAAATGAGTAACATGGTTATTAAGTGAATCTGGCTTCCCCATTGACCTTGCTTGTCAGAAGGTCACAAAAGGTGATCATGTGACCCTGGGAGATTGCAACCGTCCTAAATATGAACCAGTTGTCAAGCATCCAAATGTGAATCACATGACCATGTGGAAGCTGAAACGGTCATAAGTGTGAAAAATGGTCCTAAGTAACTTTTTCAGTGCTGTTGTAACTTCAAATGGTCACTAAACGGACTGTTGTAAGTTGAGGACTACCTGTATCCATTTTATATTAGGATTATTTTTCTTGCTACTTACTGCTCTTGGGCTTCTGATCTCCAGAAGTAAACCATACATAGGACATGGTGAATATTTTCAGTTAACAAATCAGCAGAGATACTGAAATGTTCATTTTAATTTGTAAATGTCAGTCAATATCTAAAACACCTCCTTGAAATAATAGTCAACCTGAGAACTACAAATATTAATTAAAAACCTAAATGTACACATGAAGCAGATAGGAAACAGTAAAGCATTTCCTTTATCATTTTTTAAAAATAAGCACTCTTGTATTCCTGTTCCTTATGCATGCTCTCATCTTCTTTCCATTCCAAATTTTCTGAAATGTCAAATATTCCTAAACCATTCCTCTCCTGCCAAGAAAATTAATGTTTTGACAGTAAGAAGCTGAGAGGAGCAGCACGTTATTCAGCTTCTTCACTATAATGTGGAGTTGCTAATCATTTTGATTCTCCTTTTCACATTTGCAATATTTGTGTGTTATAGTGTGTTAAACAAAACAGAATTAAATATTTTGATTATGGTTACTTCACAGAGTTGCAGGAAGGCATAAAAAGGTTTCTCCACTAACCCTCAAATCAATAACTTTTCTTTTTCCCAACAATTTCAGACTGAGTTATTGTTACGTATTGATCAATTCTTGTAACCCCAAATTCGTTTTGTGATAAGATTGCATTAACTTAGACCCCATTCATTCAAAATGCTCCTCATTAAAATATAAGGCATTTTTTCTTTGTTTCCAACATGGCTGTCACCAGAAATGCCAATCTTTTAGTGTGAAAGTGGTATGTCGCATCTAACAATGATTTACTGCTCTCAGAGAAATGACTCTCCCCTTTTAGCTTGGTAAGCAGTATCTCTTGATAGTACTAGTAAAACCCTTGTTCTCTTGTTTGCTTTAAATTCAGGTCAAGTGGTTGATCAAGATGCACTTCTGAAGGCCCTCCAAACAAAAACAATTAAGGCTGCAGCTTTGGATGTAACGTATCCAGAGCCACTGCCAAGGTAAAAATTTATGCATTTAAGAATTAATATGTCAGTGCAAACCTTTGGGCTCTGCTTATTCTTTCATTTTAGGTTTAGGTATTTTAGGTATTCTATCCCAAAATATGCTCTGACTCATCTGTGATTCATCTAGACTGAGGATTATTTAAGATAAGAAAGTTGACCATTGATGCCGAAGAAAACAAATGTTTTCTATTAATCAATAGGGTTATATTTGACTAAATAGTATACACCTTTATTGATAGATGTGAGTTGTTGACTCCTAGAGACAACATGGATAGATTGTCTCAGTGAATATGATATGATACAGTAAGTTTATTTAAGTTCTCCAAATGTGAAATTAATCTGCAGCAGCAACATAGCATAATTTTTTTAGCCAAGATAAATAGACAACAATTATGGAGTCAATTCAGCAGTAGCTGTTCACTAAGCTTTGAATTCAAACTCAAAGAATCATAGCATTGAAAGGAAACACATATACATATAGGTAATCACGTTCAACCTCCTGCTTGATGTAAATATTAATTAATCCAAACCAATTTATATTGTAGGGAAAATAGCAAATATGCATACAAAGAATTACATTTAGATTTATAAGTATTTAAACATTAGATTTATAGATATTTATAGGTTTTAATTTCATTATGTGAATGCGTCATTTCCCTATTTACACTGAGAAGTTAGTTTTAAATGTTCCAAGACAAATGAGATATATGCCCCCAGAGGAAAGTCTTACAAATGCTTAGGACACTAGCTTCCCCTTCTGTGGAGCAACTCAAAACAATCTAAGGACTTTGAAGGACTGATTGGTCTTGCTGGCCACAGGAAATCACAGGGAACTGAAATAAAAATTAAATGATCAATTATTTATTTTTATATAATTATGTCTGCCTTGCATTCAGAAGTTCAAGACAGTGTAGCTTCCTTCCTATTTTTCCCACAGCCATCATTCTATGAGAAGACTGGGCTAAGAATGACCGGCTCCCCGTGGCTCAACTTTATTCAAGATACACCCATTTAGTTGGCTAAGCTTGGTCTTCTCAGTAGTTAAGATTGATTGTACATATAGTATACACAGTATTGTACCTACATCTGGGTTAACATGTTGTGAGGACACTAAAAAAGGGTCAACAGATCCAGTCAACTAGCCATGAAAGGATTATATTTATCCCTGTCCAAATCTGTGTCCCAGTTCTTCACAATCAGTTATATTGTGGGAACGTCTAAGCTGAGTCCACTGATAAATGCTACAGTCCTCAACTCTCCTCTTCAGAACTCCCAATGCTTGCAGTGCAGAGCACACTTCTGCAAGATGGATTGGCTGCATGCTATGTTGCCTGCCAATATTCTCTTACGAAGTGGCTTATGGGATAATAAGCCCTTCGAAGAAAAAATGGACAGGGTCTGTGTATTCTCCATTACTGTGCTTGTGTGCCACCAGAGGCAGAAGTAAGGAGATGCTTGAATTAAGAACTGCAAAATATTAATAATCTGATTCTATTTTCTAAAAACTTTGAAAGACCAAAGTACTGTCTATAAATGCCCAGTTCCATTTTACTTAAGCATGGCACATCAAGTTTAAAAAAACAACAACAACAGACAACTTTTCTCTTTCCTTTCCTTCAGAGGTCATGCTTTATTGGAGTTAAAGAATGTCATCATAACACCCCACAATGGATCTGCAACTTCCCAAGCCCGCCGCCATATGATGGAAAGGATGGTTGAAAGTATTCTAGCAGCTGTAAATGGGCTCCCAGTCACTAATGAAGTCCATGATTAACATATGCTTTGATGAGATAAAGTATTTTTACATTTGTCTTTAAATGTTTATACCAGAGGTCTCCAAACTTGGCAACTTTAAGACTTATGGTCTTCAACTCCCAGAATTCCTCAGCCAGCCATGCTGACTGGGGAATTCTGGGAGTTGAAGTCCACAAGGCATAAAGTCACCAGATTTGGAAGTCCCTAGTTTATACCAAAGTAACGGATTTGATTTTGACAACAAATCTCCATTTAGTTTTTGGGGGAGGTGGGGAGCACGCTTTTGAGTATGTTTTGTTCATTTATATTGTTCCGTTTGTTCTATAGAGCTTTGTTAAATGGAGAGCAAAACAAACCTGAAAAATAAAAGTATCTGTGTCATCCCTTTTCACTGGATACATCGGATGAGTGTCCCAGTGGTATTCAATATTTAAAGGGTTTGTTGTCAAATAAGGATTACTGCTAAAGGTATTTGAGATATTTCTCCAAATATCATCTGTGGGATGGGCTGTTATGCTGAAATAGCAGCTGACTTAATGAAGATTAAATTTAAGCATTAAAATTAACAGAACGTATTCCCAAATACTGTAAATATGTCAAATTTTGAAATAAGGCTAATATATATGTATAAATATATATTCTAAAAGAAAGATAATTGATGTGATTAGGAGTGCATAATACATGTGAGATTTGGGGTCATATAGTTTAAGCAATTCTACATGTTCAATTTTTGTAGTGTCTACTATTGCAAATACTCTCTGATGCTACTGAAGAACTCCTGGACTTTCGATCCTTTAAAATACTATTGAAGTGAAATGTGCAACTTTATAGCAGAGCAGTAACTTTCAGATGTGACTGGAGTTATAGATTACTGAAACTGCCCTTTTTCATTTTGGGTGACAGGAAAACACGTCCCATAATATAATCAGAAAAAGAACAAATATATACATCAGCATAGTGTAATATCAGACTAGGTCTGGAGAGACCCACATTTGAGCCATGGAATCTCCCTGAATGACTTTGGCTCAGTCACTCTCAGCCCATCCTACTTCACAAGGTTGTTGTTTTTTGTGGAGAAATAATAATAATGATAATGTCTATCCCAGATCCTTGGGAGGGACTCAATGGGTGGACTAAAATGCCAAATCCAGTCTGAACATCTGGCTGACTGAGCAAAGGACCACAGTAATAGGTGCCTTGAGTACGATCCCAAAACAACTGGAGCACCTCTTGAACACCATCAGCATTGACAAATTTACCATGAGTCAATTGCAAAAGGCAGCTTTATTCAGAACAGCTGACACTTTTCAATGATCCCTCAAATGCTATCAAATATCCATATCTGCCTGTTTCATATCCTTGGGAAGGTCTCAATAATTGGATATAAATGCCAAATCCAGTTTGGCTGACTGCACGTAATCTAAAACGAAGGAAGCCGAGCTGCCTTAACTCCTTGAGTAAAAGCGGACAGTAAATCTACCAAATTGGTCATCCAGTGGTGCTTTTTCAGGAGGCAATTGGACTTTCTTTCTTTTTTTTCTTTTGAAGACAATTCGCTTCTCACCCAAGAAGCTTCTTCAGCTCTGACAGGACGGTAGGGAATGGAAGGATTTATATTCTTTGCAGACAGCTGGTCAGTTGCATCCTTTTAGAGCAGTGTTTCTCAACCTTGGCAACTTGAAGATGTCTGGACTTCAACTCCCAGAATCCCCCAGCCAGCGAATGCTGGCTGGGGGATTCTGGGAGTTGAAGTCCAGACATCTTCCAGTTGCTAAGGTTGAGAAACACTGTTTTAGAGGGTGGTTGAAGCACTTGGAGGTTTATCTGTGTCCTCAGGGTCACCTGAGTGGGGCTTCTGGTTCCCGTAGTTTTTCAATTTTACCAGCTGTCTGCAAGGAATATCAATCCTTCCATTCCCCACTAGCCTGTCAGAGCTGAAGAAGCTTATTGGATAAGAAGCGAAACGTCTTCAAAAGAAAAAACCAGAAAGTCCAGTTGCTTCTTGAAAAAAAGCCCCTTTGGGGACAACCAGAACCTGGATGACGGAAAATCTCTACAGCAGTGTTTCTCAACCTTGGCGACTTTAAGTCCTGTGGACTTCAACTCCCAGAATCCCCCAGCCAGCTCTCGCTGGCTGGGGGATTCTGGGAGTTGAAGTCCACAGGACTTAAAGTCGCCAAGGTTGAGAAACACTGCTCTACAGAACATAAACGTGGTGACTGTCGAAGCTCTGCCTCCAAGAAGTCCTTCCTAGGCGCTGGGGGGCGCTGTAGAAAGAGCTCTGCTACAGGCGGTGTCGTGAGGGCGCATCCGCAGGAAGCGCGGCTCGCGGCTCGCGGCTTGGCCCCGCCCTCCCAGGCGTTCTAGAACTCTGGCTTACAATGTGGAACGTTCGGAACGGCTTGACTGCGGCTACCACTTTGGCTCTCACCTCGGCGGGGAAACAGGCGAGTTTGCCTTGGTGGCTTCCTGCTTTGGGAGCCCCGTCCGGGATAACCTGCCCCGGCTGTTCTCGGGCTCTGCATTGTTCCAGACGACTCTGCCGATCCCCTAGCGAGTTGATCAAAAAGTTCCTCGTTAAAAAAAAGTGAGTGGATCCTCTCTTTTTTTGCACCCGAACCGGAATGGGTGCTGAACTTCGGAGCGTTAATGGCTTCGTGGGTAGGAGATGTTTGCCTCGCTTAATCCTCCTATGCGGCGTGATAGGCAGGGTCGTTCTCCTAAACCAGTGTTTCTCAACCTTGGCAACTTGAAGATGTCCGGACTTCAACTCCCAGAATTCCCCAGCCAGCATTCGCTGGCTGGGGAATTCTGGAAGTTGAAGTCCGGACATCTTCAAGTTGCCAAGGTTGAGAAACACTGTCCTAAACTGAGATCCCTTACGAGCCTGATCGCAATTCTTCTTTCTGAATTACAGCCTTGCTGATTTTTTGGGGAAGTTAACAGAAGTTTGATCCCATTGGCGCAGTGGTTAAATGCAGCACTGCAGGCTACTTCAGCTGACTGCAGTTCTGCAGTTCGGCGGTTCAAATCTCACTGGCTCAGGGTTGACTCAGCCTTCCATCCTTCCGAGGTGGGTAAAATGAGGACCCGGATTGTTGTTGGGGGCAATATGCTGACTCTGTAAACCGCTTAGAGAGGGCTGAAAGCCCTATGAAGCGGTATATAAGTCTAACTGCTATTGCTATTTCTCGTGAATGTCCCGATTCCCCCGTCATTCTCTGAAATAATAACATAACCGTTGCACTTGCAAATCTATGCCTTACAACAGAGGTCTTCAAACTTGGCCACTTTAAGACTTGTGGACGTCCACAAGTCTTAAAGTTGCCAAGTTTGGGGACCCCTGCCTTATAATATACCCAGAAGCAAGCTGTACAGGTGGTCCTCGACTTATGACCAAAATTGAGCCCAACATTTATATGGCCAAGTGAGAAATTTGTTCAGTGAGTTTTGCCCCATCTTACGACTTTTCTTGCCACATTTGTTAAGGAAAATCACTGCAGTTGTTAAATTAGTAACATCGTTGTTAAATGAATCTGGATTCCCCGTTGACTTTGCTTGTCAGAGGGTCACAAAAGGGGGTCACAGGACACTGGAACGCTACAACTGTCATAAATGCGAGTCAGTTGTCAAGCATCCAAATGTAAATCACATGACCATGGGGATGCTGCAACAGTCATAAGTGTGAAAAATGGTCATAACTCTCTTTTTTCAGTGACGTAACCTTGAACAGTCACTAAGTGAACTGTTGTGTAAGTTGAGGACTAACTGTACTTACGGTAGTTACACAAAATTGATTCCAGGTTAAAGATACTTAAGAGTCAGTCTTACAGCGCCATCCTTTGTGTGGTTTTGGAAGGCAGCCTCAGTGATTCACTTGACTCATTTCAAGTAAGTAAATTGCGCTGATTAGGACAAATACCTGCTTGTGTAAAGTTCATATTGCCCAATGCTTTAAGTACTACTCGATCATCTGACAATAATAAATAAATGCTTTATTGCCTGTTTAGCTGTTATGAATAAGTCTGTATTTAAGTTAGTTCTACTGTGACATCGTTGTTAGTTGTGAAGTCTTGTCTGACCCATCGCGACTCCATGGACAACATTCCTCCAGGCCTCCTTTTGCCTTTTGGTACTGTCCATGGGGTTATCACGGCAAAGATACTGGAGTGGGTTGCCATTTAAAGCCCTTCATGTATTGGACCTGGGTACTTGAGAGACCGCCTGCTGCCAATTACCTCCAATAGACCGATTAGATCCCACAGATTAGGCCTCCTCCGAATTCCATCCACTGGCCAATGCCGACTGGCGACCACCCGGAGGAGGGCCTTCTCTGTGGCTGCTCCGGCCCTCTGGAACAAGCTCCCCGTGGAGATTCGGACCCTCACCACCCTCCAGGCTTTCCGCAAAGCCCTTAAAACCTGGCTGTTCCGACAGGCCTGGGGCTGATGAGTTCCTGTCCCCGCTCGAATGGTGTGTCTGTTGAGTTGTTTTTAAAATTGTGGTATTGTTTGTCTATGTCTTTTTTCCCCTATTTGTATCCCCTATCCCCCCCCCCCCCTGACTTGGGTTGTGAGCCGCCCTGAGTCCCTTCTGGGAAAAGGGCGGCATAGAAATATAATAAATTCAGTTCAATTCAATTCAATTCATTTCCTTCTCCAGTGGACCACGTTTTGCCAGAGCTCTCTGCTATGACTTGTCCATCTTGGGTGGCCTTACACGGCATAGCTCATAGCTTCATTGAGCTACGCAAGCCTCTTCGCCATGACAAGGCAGTAATCCATGAAGGGGCTGTGACATAGACTGTTGTAAAATACTAAGTCTGACTCTAAACTCCTAAATTTTGGAGCTCTGAATTTTGGATTGGAACTCTGAACTTCCATCTTCTTTTGCTTTTTTTGACTTTTATTTGTGTGTGATATGAACCTTTAATGATTTGTAAGACATTACGAATCAGTGGCAGTTACTTGTGTTTTCATTGAAGTTTCTCAACTTGGCAAGTTTAAGATGTATGGACTTGAACTCCCAGAATTTCCCAGATAGCATGCGTGCAAGCTATCTTCAAGTGCACATATCTGAAAGTTGTCCAAGTTGAAAAACTCTGTTAAGGGATATTAGTAAATTATGATTTAATGGTGAAGCATGTCATCTTTGTTCATGAACGATGTATAACAAATGAGTGAATTGTAACCGCTTTTAAAATTATTTAGTGCCCTTGTTAAAATTATTTTTCAGGTAGATTTTGCAAAATAGCACCCAAAAATATATATTTTTTACAGTTATTAAAACATAAACACTATTTTTTCTCTAATCTTTAAAGGAAGAAGTTTTGGTATTCTAGTCCTACACTTGGATCTGAAGTGGTAAGAAAAAAAATCCCTTAATCTTTTCTTGAAAACTCTTTTATTTCATTTTCATTTTCCTTTTTATACAATCACTTAAATACTGTGCAATTAAGAAAGCAATAAACACAACTCATAACACTTCTATCCTCCATACACCCTTTCTTCTCCCCCTCCAACTTTCATTTCTCCCCTCCAGCATTCCCCTCTTCTACTTCCCCTCCCCCTCAGACATTCCTTTCTCCCCTTCCCTCCATCTCACCCTCCTTACATTCCCCTCTCACTCCCTCTTGACTCCTCCCTCTTCTTTCCCTCTACTCCTCACTTCGGTGTATTTCTACTATTCATTAATCTATTCATTTTGTAATTTACACTAAAATTATAAGAAAAGGAAAAAAAAGGAAAAGAAAAGGAAAAGAGAAAAAAAAAAGAAAAAAAAGCAACAGTATACAAGTGCATTCATTGTTTTGGAAATTGATTCTATATTTCCACCCTCCCCCCCCCCCCCCGTGAACCCCCCTCCCTAGCCCCCATCCGACTTCCCAGGTCCCATTCCCGACATAACTCTTTATCAAGCACAGTCTGGAGTATATTAAAACCAAATAGATTAGAAATTAAAAGATAAAAAATAAAGGAAAAAAGAAAGGAGTAATAAAAAAAAAAACCAAAAAAAAGGAAAAAAAGAGAAAAATCAATAAACTCTCTACCTTAAGCTCAGCTTCCCATCATTATTAAAACTTAAGCAGTGTGCATCATTCCTAATCTCAATTAATTTATTACTTGCAGGATTTCAAACTATGTTGAAACCAAGTGAGTTAATCAAATAAAATTCTACTCTAGCTAGGGGCCTTATCTCTTTATCTAAATATGTGTCCATTTCCAAACCTTTAATTTGTCCCTTTTACCTTCTTCTCTATAAAGCAATTTAAACACCTCAAATATTTCTCTCGGTTTCCATTCCAACTCCTCTCATCCTGCCTCTACCCGTGTCCATATATATATTTTATTATCATCCGTACTCCTCTCATATTTGCTCCGCCTTCCTTCGAACTCCCTGAGTATCTCCTTCCAAACATTATATTCAAATAAGGATTTCTATAAAAATCAACATACTTTCTAGCTCAAAATAAGCTCTAATTAAACCTTCACTACCCTCCTGTCTGCGCCACCCTTCCCAACTCCATTCAACCTAAACCACAATCCAAAAGCATCACAATCTCCGCCCTCCTCACCCTAGAGAATAAAACATAAACAATTTATATAAAAATTCAAAATTATCCATCAAGTCTTTTTTAAGTCCCATACAGTATATTTTCCGAGGAAATCAGCATCATTTCTTTCAGCCTTAATGTCTCTTCATCGGTATACCACTATACCATTTTATACAAGACAGAGTCACAAAGTATTATTCAGGTTAAAATTAAGCAAATGTTTTAGAAGCATAACTAAATCCTTGTTCTCTGCTCTTCTGCCCTTCCGGAGGGGAAAAACGATACCTCCCGCCTTGTAGTTGTGTGTTTGGTTGTTTCTCTTCTACTTCTCCTTGTCTTTCTCCAAGTCCGGGTAATTCAGGAAGTCCCGCCTTTAGGATCTTGTAGTAAAAGTCTCGAGCTTCACAAACTGAATTGAGGCGATGTTTTTGATCATCAAGTGTAACTGTAATACCAAATGGCACCTCCCATCTGTACTGTATCTGATTATTTATAAGTTCTTTAGTTAGGAAAACATAGTCTCTCCTGGCTCTTAACATTTGGGGTGGTATTTCTTTAAAAACGATCAAATCCTGTCCATCAATTCGCAGCCTGTTATTGTAAAACTCTTGTAGTATCGCGTTTCTGGATTCTTTTGTGGCAAAATATATAATTATATCTCTCGGAAGCTGTCTCTGTTTTGCTGTCCACGAATTATGGCGGTAAATTTTTTGGATCTGCCAATCAAAGTTGAGTCCCGGACTTCCCACCAAATGACTGAAAGCCTCAAAAAAGGTCTGCTTCAAATTCTCCTGTTCGTTTTCACGCAATCCCCTAACTCTTATTGCAAACGCAGTCTTTTTATAGTTTGTCATAACAAGTTGTCTCTCTGCCTTTTCAACTTCCAGTTGCAACATTTCAATTTTAGATGTCAGATTAGAATTGGCTTCTTCCAAAAGTTCCAGTTTATCCTCCATTCCTGCAATATAATCTGTCATCACAGTTATAACCCCGATGGTATCCTCCTTTGTTTGAGCAATCTTGGCATCAAGTTTATCACATAATTCCGAAATAAGTTGCTTCATTTCCTCTCTAAATTCTCTAAGGGTTTCAAAAAGAAATTCCTTCGTTAACAAATCTCCAGTAGGGGGCGTAGAAGGCAAAGACTGTGGCTTTATAGCAATTACTTGGGATGTATTGTTAAAAAAACGTTTAGATTGCTTTGACTTAGGAGCCATTATAAAAGAAAAAAAGCAAACAAACAAAGTCTCTGCGCACCTTGATTTAAAATAAAATACTTTCAGTAAACTTTGGCAATTAATAAAGAGAGGTCTTCAGGAAAACAGGGCTGATTAAATATATCATATATCAACTGCGAAAGCTATAAAATCGCCATTTTGAAAAGCAGTTAAACAAAGGAGTTTTTTGTAAAATTGAAGCTGGTATTTTGAATAATAATAAACAAAAAGGTTCTCAGGAATGGTCGCTGCTCGGATCGATTTTAAATAGCTTAGATTTGTCCTGAGGGGGGGGGGGACGACCTGCCTTGAGCTGAAAAAAAAACAGCTGAGAAGATCTGGCTGGAGTAAAAAAAAAACTCAGCTTTTGTTGAACCTCTTCTCCGTTCACAGCGAAAAACAAAAGGCTGTGAACTACAAAGAGATTCTAACGACTGAGTTCCTCCCTGACCCTTTCTTGCCTGAAAGGAGAGATATCTATAGATTTTTTAGATATACAGACCAGAACTCTGAGGGCAGCTCCTTTGAGCCACCGGCAACGGCAGACTCCTCCCTCGGAAGTCAAAAAATCCCTTAATCTTAAGGCAGTGTCTTAATTAGCACATTTCATAAATTTTGTTTAATTCCTCTATTATGATCATTGTACTAGATCATGTGGCTTTCTTGGGGTTCAGGTAAACCCTAAAGTGCAACTTTTGTTGCCATAATTGCATAAATCAGTGGCAGTTACTTGTGTTTTCATGGAAGTTGTATTGTATTGTTAAAAAAAATTGTTACGCTATAGTGTTTTGTCATTCACCGTTTTCATCGGGGAGTGGTATAGGAATAGAATAAAGCCACATTAACACCTAAATAGTAGCATTAGATTGTTATTTACAGCTATTACAGATATTGTAAAAAGGGCTCAAAATATGTATAGTGTAATTATAAATGTTTATGGAGATTCTCAGTCATTCAGGTCATGGTTGTCTCAAAGGTGCTTTTTTCAAGAGGCAACTAAACTTTCTGTTTTTTTCTTTGAAGACGTTTTGCTTCTCATCCAAGAAGCTTCTTCAGCTCTGACTAGATGGTGGTCTGTTTGACTATTTTTGACTATTTTTTAGATTTGACTTTTTTCTTTTTAGATTTATCAGACATTTAGTAGGTACCCAATTATTTGTGATTATTTATGTTTGATTTACTTTTAGGTTTTTGCTATTGTACTATATTTCCAGCTATGCAGCTCTTCTTTAAAAGGATATCTATATAAAATATCAAAATTTAAGAATATAGGTATTTGAAATAACTGTGCTGAAAAGTCTTGCTCGTAATCAGGTTACATAGAAGAATTATGCCACCTCCATAAACCAATACACATATATGATACTGTATATAAAGAGACATAAGATAAATATAGTTGGAACTATTGTTTAATATTGAGTTATGATTGGCCTCTCCATGGAGGAGGCAGTTTTTAAAAATATATATATTTTAAACACATCAACACATCAACAAAAACAAACACATGACTTAAAACAACATAGGAACAAGAAGTTCCATCATATATCATACAGCAGTTCCGTATCGGTTTCTTTACAGTTAGTGTTTTCCCTTCTATGCATTTATATCTTGCATTCATGGTCTCCTTATTCATTATCCATTTTTATGTACAATTCTATATTTATTTATACTTAGCTATTTATAACAAAATATTGTTTACTTATATTGTGCTTTATATTCTTACTGTCATTTATTCTCTTACATACAATTATAGGTATACATTCACATAGTTATTCTTTTTCTTTGCCATTCTTATACTTTTGTTATTCCATTTAAAAGGTTATAATATACAATTTGAGTTGCTTTGTTTACCATATCTATTGTAACACCACCTTATTTTCCCTTTCTTTTCTCCCTCCCTTCCTTCTCTACTTCCTTCCTCCTCTCCTTCCCCTTCTTTCTTCCCTTACCTCTCCCCTACTCCTACCCTCTCTCTTCCCCTTCCTGCCCTCTCTCCTTCTCTTTCTCTCCCTTCCACCCACCTCTCCTTACCTCTTTCTTCTTCCCTTACCTCTGGAGGAGGCAGTTCTTTTTAAAAGTTAAAATATAATGAAATGTGATTTATTATTATAGATATTCCTTGAAATCTAAATTCAACTGTATACCTATGAGGTGTAATTGAAATTCAGCACTTTGTTTCCAGTTAGGAATTGCTGTTACCGCTTAATTATTATGGGGCAGATTGGTATTAAAAGTACGGGAAAATAAGGGTAATGAAAACCAGAGAAACCATGGCAGTTGTACTGGATCCTTAAAGAAATGCACTACTGTCTAAAAAGTTTTATCTAATGCCAAAACTGTTTTCTGCAATCACTTGTTTTTTAAAGCTGTACAAACCATCCAGCTTGACAGATGTTTTAAAACTACAACCTCCAAAGATCAGGAAACAAGATAGCATTCGCAAGAAAACTTTGAACGTTCTGTTTTTTCAAGCTGTACGGGACCTACTGAGCACCCCTCTAGCTGGCCAAGAACTTTATGATCTCAATGTGGATGTGTTTAAGGCAAGTACAAATCATATTGGTCTGCAAAATCCTTTAATTATGTGTTGAAGCAGAAACATCTGATCTTGAGTTTGCATCCAGGAAACTGTGCAGATGCTGCTGAGATTTACTTTATTGCATTGGATTGCATTGAGAACTGTTCTACATGTATTGCTTATGGTTTATTGCCTTTATTTATTGCATTGGATTGCGAAGGTATCAAGAACAGTTGTACTGTTGTATTATTAATCAGAGGTAGGGAACGATGGTCCCTTTATCACTTCTGGACTTCAACTCCCAGAATTCTTGAGCCAGCATGGCTGGTTCAGGAATTCTGGGAGTTGAAGTCTACAATTCAGGAAAGGTCTGTTGTTCCCCATCTTTGTTATAAGTTGATAATACCATTTTATACCAGACCTGCGTATGCTTTTACATTTAATTTGCAGTCCTATTCAGCTGGAAGTTATGGAAGAGAAGCTCTGTAGACATAGATGTACCATTACTCGTGATCTATTAGTAGGAGGGCTTAAAACAGACTATTCCTTTAATATATTAGTAATGATCGTAGATAAAGGCTTCAAAAAATCCTTATTACAAAAATGGTATGCCTTTGAGAGAGGCTATTACAGGTAGTCCTCAACTTATAGCAGTTCATTTACTGACCATTTTAAAGTCACAACAGCACTGAAAAAAGAGTCTAATGACTTTTTCACACACATATGACTGTTGCAGCATCCTCATGAGCAAAATTCAGATGCTTGGCAACTGGTTCATATTTATGACGGTTGCGGTATCCTGAGTTCATTTGATCTTCTTTGGTGACCTTCTGAGAAGTAAAGTCAATGGGGAAGCCAAATTCACTTAACATATTAGCAATTTAACAATGGCAATGATTCACTTAACCACTTTGGCAAAAAAAATTCGTAAAATGAGGCAAAATTCACTTAACAAATGTCTTGTTTAGCCACAGGAATTTTGGCCTCAAATTGTGGTCGTAAGTCGAGGTCTACCTGTACTTTACATTGGTGTTTAACCCTAATTTTTTCTCCAGGATTTTGTTTCTTTGGAAGAATCACTTCCCAACCATCCTTTTCCAACAGGGAAGAGGAAAGATTTTTTGCTCTTTTGCAGAGAACTTCCGGCAACGCTGCTGTCTTCATTGTTTTTGTTAGTTTTTAATACCTGATATTTGATGCTTCCAGTAATGGGGCATTTTGCTTTCCTGTTCATGTGTTATATTCAGTGTACATTGACTTTCTCTGATTTAATAGTGTAATTTCCATTGATATTCATCAGAATTAAGATTAAACTCAATTGTATCTGCAATATTGGAACCTCCCTACTTTAAAATGGAACTTGTACTTCTTGGTAAAACTGAATTGATATATAACTGATACCTTCTTCCGTTTCCTTGCAGAACGATTATCCTTCAGTTTATATTCTTGGTAATAGTTCCTTATAAGGGACGCGGTGGCTCAGTGGCTAAGACGCTGAGCTTGTAAATCAGAAAGATCGGCAGTTTGGCGGTTTGAATCCCTAGCACCGCGTAACGGAGTGAGCTCCCATTACTTGTCCGAGCTTCTGCCAATCTAGCAGTTCAAAAGCATATAAAAATGCAAGTAGAAAAATAGGGGCCACTTCGGTGGGAAGTTCTGTGTGCCTTTGGCGTTTAGCCAGCCACATGACCACCAAGATGTCTTTTGGACAGTTTTCGCTCTTCGGCTTTGAAACTGAGATGAGCACTGCCCCCTAGAGTTGGGAATGACCAGCACATATGTGCAAGGAGAACTTTTACCTTTACCTAATAATTCCTTCTTGAATGTCTGTGAAGTAAAATCTTTCCATTCCCAATGATTGATATGGTAGCACTGTTTTTAATAGCAATCTCTTTCACTCGCATGCAGTTTGGTAATAGAATTGTTTGTCGCGCTCCTTTCAAATGTGAAATGGGCATTTAAAGTTAGTATTTTAAATTTCTTAGGCTTCCCTCACGTCAGATTTTGCAATATGTCGCATATATTGGAAGAGTTCCGGCAACGCAGAAAAGGATGACTATATTCAGGAAGCCTTACAGAGAAAAGCATCATATATTAGGTACTATATTATATATTAGGTATGGTGTATCTTTGGTCAAGCAAACATCCTTTAAAGCAGTGTTTCTCAAGTTTGTCAACTTGAAGATGGCTGGACGTCAACTCCCAGAATTCCCCAGCCAGCGAATGCTGGCTGGGGAATTCTGGGAGTTGAAGTCCAGACATCTTCAAGTTGACAAACTTGAGAAACACTGCTTTAAAGAATTGGCTGGTTTTGGTCTGTAGAATGGGGGGATACTTATAAAAAAGTACAATAGGCCTCCTTCACATTTTGACACCCAGAATTAACAGAATAATGGCCCACAGGTCGTTCTCACTTTACAACTATTCACTTAATGACTGTTGGAAATTACAATGGCACTGAAAAAAGTGACTTATGATTGGTTTTCATACTTATCACCATTTCAGCATCCCCATAATTGGTCATGTGATCAAAATTTGTACGCTTGGCAATTCTCGTTATTTAGGACAGCTGCACTGTCCCGTGTGTGTGTGTGTGTGTGTGTGTCATGTGATCACCATTTGTAACCTCCCCAGCAGGCTTCTGACAAGCAATGTAAATGGGGAAAGCCAGATTCGCTTAATGACCGCATGATTCACTTAACAACTGAAGCGATTTGCTTAACAACTCTGGCAAAAAAAAGGTAATAAAAGGGGGGGAACTCATTTGCCTACTGCCTAGCTTAGTGAGAGAAACTTTAGGCACAATTGTGGGCGTAAGTCGAGGATTACGTGTATTTATAACATAAATCTATTCCCTCCATCTTTTTTTTTTAATTGAAAATTTTTAGGAAAAAAAAAACTTTTGCAAATGTTTACCTCCCCCCCCTGCCCTCCCCCCTCCCAACCTTCCCTCCCCCCCCCCCCGACTTCCCAGAACAAATACAGGGTATAAATCTTTAACAAAGATGTTCTAAAATAAACTTAAAGAAAGTTAGTATCTTTCATTTGAGCTTTAACTCCTCTTTGCTAGGCTAACTCTAAACAGATTATATCATTCCTTGTTTCTTCAGTCATAAACTATCTGGAATTTCTTAGTCCCATATTTATTTTGAATATAGTCAATCCATCTTCTCCACTCCAGTTTATATCTCTCATTTGAGTGATTCTTGAGATATGCTGATATTTTAGCCATCTCTGCTAGGTTTGTTACTTTTAATGTCCATTCTTGAATAGTAGGCAAATCTTCCTTCTTCCAGGATTGCGCCACCAACAGTCTTGCTGCCGTTATTAAATACAAAATCAAGTTAGTCTATAACAGTACTATCAGTAGTTATACCTAACAAGAATAACTGAGGGGTAAACTTTATCCTTTTTTAAAGAACATTTTGCATAATCCACCATATTTTTATCCAAAATGCTTTTACCTTTTTACAAGTCCACCATATATGGTAATATGTAGCATCGAGACAATCACATCTCCAGCCTTTAGGTTGTAAATTCGGATACATACAGGCCAGTTTTTTAGGATCTAAATGCCATCTATAAAACATTCTATTCCCTCCATCTTAAAAAGAGAAGCTTGCAGATAATGCTTTTAGGTTGTCTTCATACATAATTATGTAGACGTTAACATTTTTTTCTTTCCAGACATCTTCTGATATCGTATCGTATCCGGGTAAATGTTCCTTCAATAACATTTATTAGGGACAGAGAAGAGGAGGCTATAAGAGAGGTAAGAAAGAAATTTCCTATATGTCTGTGTTTCTAGGGTAATTTAATTGAAGTTCTTTTCTTTAATGAAATTCTTGTATGAGCCACAGTGGCGCAGTGGTTAGAGTGCAGTATTGCAGGCTACTTCTGCTGACTGCTGGCTGCTTGCAATTTGGCAGTTCAAATCTCACCAGGCTCAAGGTTGACTCAGCCTTCCATCCTTCCAAGGTGGGTAAAATGAGGACCCAAATTGTTGGGGGCAATATGCTATGTAAACCGTTTAGAGAGGGCTGTAAAAGTACTATAAAGCAGTATATAAGTCTAAGTTAAAATTGTAGTTTACTATACAATAGGCTATAAACTTAAGATAGCTAAAACCTACTATTTACATGTATACAATTTACATTTATATTAAATGTTTACAGTATATGTATAATATGCATGTAAAGTACATAGCTATCTTATGCTTTGTAAAGATAGAGTAACATAATTAGGAGGAAAAAGTTGTTTGCACCAGAGACAACCAATATTGTTAAAGAACCACATGGCTCATTCTGATTACTATCTGGTGCCGAGTTACAAACAGTTGCAGCATGAGCAGCTGCAGCAAGAGAGTCATATATTGCTTCACAGTCACCCAGTAAGAGTTGCTGTGACCTTTGTTAAGGAGCCTGTTGGTGAATAGCAATAGCATTTAGACTTATATAGTAGCACTTTCTAGTACAATGTAGAAGTATTATTTGCATATTGCCCCCAACAATCTGGATCCTCATTTACCAACCTTGGAAGGATGGAAGGCTGAGTCAAGCTTGAACCCCATCAGGATCGAACTCCAGGCTGTGGGCGGAGAGATACTCCAGTGCATCTTATACTCTGAAAAATATGGTAATTCCATAAAGGGTTCTTAGTTTATTTGAACTTTCTAAAATCAAGTTTTAATCACCTTTTTTCTGTTTATCCCTTCTTTTTTAAAATTCTTCAACTTGTAGTTAAAACATTCTTTAATTAAGGATTGAAGGAAACTCATCTGTTGTTATCAAACTTGTCAACCCCAAATATTTCTAATAGCTGAAAAGCAGCAATTTCTGAAAGTGTGTCAGATGCAAGAAATCGGAATTAGGTCCAAAATGAATGCAAGTTTATTTCATGTTACCTCTAAACAAGAATCAAGGCAAATTGATAATAGATAAAGATCAATGGAATTCAAGGAAAGCTGGACTTAGATATCTTGTGAGTATGAAGGGATTCTAAATTGATGGTGCATTTAACCCCTTGGGCCCTGTCTGGTCATTTCCTACAAAATGATCACAAAGATGCAAATATAGTATTTTTAAAGTACCAATGGCAATTGAGCTCTCATTTCCCAAAGCTCTAAGCATGCTGAAGACTGCTATTTTGTGTTCTCCTTGAGAAGAGCAGCTGTCTGGAGCATTTGTAGGTGATCTCAAGCCTTTCCCTTCTCCGGAAAGGAAGTATCGAAGAGTCATTCACTGGCTCTTCATTCTGCCACAATAATCTTCAATCCACCATTTCTTTTTCTGGCGATCCCACAACTTTCTCAAAGACTCTTAATATCTTTAATTATTTCCATAAAATGATAATTTCATTTCTTTGTAAGCCTTGAAAAAATTCTATTGACCTCAAGAAAAGATTTTCGACTTAAGTGGAAGTCTCCCTTTGTGTTATGCTTGAAGCCAACACACAAAATGTATGGGATTTAGAAATTTATTATTTATATTTTGATTGTGAACAGAAAAGTCTTATTTCTGGACAATTTCAGTGTTTTCTTTCCTTTTACATTGTTACAGGTTGAGAAATTACTGGCAATTGCTGACATGGGGCCTGAAGAAGAAGAAAATGAATTAATTCAGGATGATTTCAGGTAAATTAGTAAAGGCAGGTGCAATCCTGAGCTAATGAAAAATATCCTTAATACAGGTAGTCCTCAACTTACAAACACAATTGAGCCACAAAATTCATGTTGTTAAGTGAGAAATTTGTTAAGTGAGTTTTGTCCCACTTTACAACTTTTACTACATTTGTTAAGTGAATCACTGCAGCGGTTAAATTAGTTAACACGGTTGTTAAGTGAATCTGGCTTCCCCATTGACTTTGCTTGTCAGAAGGTTGCAAAAGGTGATCACGTGACCCCTGGACACTGCAACCATCATAAATATGAGACAGTTGTCAAGCATCCGAATGTAAATCACATGACCTTGGGGGAGGCTGCAAGGGTTATAAGTGTGAAACATGGTCATAAGTCACTTTTTCCAGTGCCGTTGTAACTTCAAGTAGTCACTAAAGTCTGTATCTATTAAAATGCCTTTTACTGGAGGACTGTAGAAATTTCCAATTGTGCAGTTGAAAGGCTGATTACACAGCATGGTTTTTCTATTGTCATCCCCTCTTTTAACTATAGGGATGACTTAAAAACTCTGGGAGGGTAAGGGACACTTGCCTAAGTACCGTATATACTCGAGTATAGGCCGATCCGAATATAAGCCGAGGCACCTAATTTTACCACAAAAAACTGGAAAAGTTATTGACTCGAGTATAAGCCTAGGGTGGGAAATGCAGCAGCTACTGATAAATTTCAAAAATAAAAATAGATACCAATAATGCCATTGCCCATTGAATAACATATACAGCCTGCCTGTGCCCATTAAATATACAGTAGCCATTGTAAAAATTTGCTCTGCATAACAAATTATTATCACACAATACCGGTGTATTCAATGAAATACTTCACTCACCTCATGATGCTGATGTCCCGCTGTGATGATGATGTCCCGCCTCCTATGACACACGGCACAGTGATTCCTATCATTGGATCACTGTACCAGAGGAGGTGGGACATCGCTATGTGGCTGCTTGCCATAACAAGGAGGAGGTGGGACATCGTTGCAGAGCGGCAGGAGGGGGAGGAAGGGGAATCGTAAGACAGCCCTGCATTACATTAGAACGTGAGGAGGGGGGATGGTGCGGTGCGCGCTGCACGGCAAACTGACACAGAGGGAGGGGAAACTCACAGGGGCACCGGGCCATTCACGAGCGTCACCCAGCGGCATGGCCCCGCCCCTTTTTCTCCTCCATTTCGGGCAAATTTTTCACTGACTCGAGTATAAGCCGAGGCGGCTTTTTTCAGCTCAAAAAGTGGGCTGAAAAACTAGGCTTATACTTGAGTATATACAGTAGTACAAATTGCAGGGAATCAGGAAAAATCAGGAATATATGCAAAGATCAGATACCTTCAGCCTGTATGTTTCATTGTTTACTCCATTCCTTGCAGTGAGGAAAAATCCACCGCCGCTGATACCCTTGGGGAGTGCTCCATCCACACAAATCTATTTGGAATTGATCATAAAACATTAAATAAGCAAATAATGGATTACAAAAAAATGAAAAAGAAGGAGGTCCTGGAAGGGACTTCGGTTCTAGAAACCCAGTTGGCTGAGATACGGCAACACCAAAAGAAAATGAGGAGGAAGAAAGCTAGGAAAATTTACGATGACGACCTTCATCCTGAGGCGTATTTGATGGAGAGATACAGTAAAGATGATTGGGACAGTAAAATTTCATCTTTGGAGAATGAGGAACTAGAGTACAAGCCAAAGGAAGATGGCAATGAATTAGAAAAAGAAAAGTAGAACTCTCAACTTTAAATGAATTTTATAAAACTATGGGTCAGTTTGAACTACCCCATTATAAAACATCCAATCGTTGAGTGGAGAATATTGCCGCTGAAATTTCTCTCGTTTCTCCCCTCCTTTATGCTTCATTTCCCCCTTTCCTTATTTATATGACTATAATTTGCTGTTATATCCCACTCTGGCAGCCTGTGATTAGTTTTATTAAAATTGACTTGTTAACCTGCTATAACCCTTGTGGAATCTTTTGAGTTAGATGAGCTCTAAAAAGTACAGCTACTCCTTGACTTACAGCCACAATGCAGCCTAAAATTTCCATTGCCAAGCAAGACACTTCAATGAGTTGTCTTCATTTTATGACATTTTTGCCATGGTTAAGCAAATCACTGCAGTTGTTAAGCAAATCATATAGTTCAAGACTGTCAAACTCAATTTCGTTGAGGACCACATCAGGGGTATGGTTGATCTTGGGGGGGGGCAGCTGGGTGGGCGTGGCCAACTTGATGCCACTCCCCAAACTGCTGGCAGGTTTCCTCTTTGCATTGGGTAGACTGGGCCAATACTGTGCTGGCCCGATATTTCCTCTTTGCATTGGGCAGACCGGGCTGAAGCAACGTAGGCTGGCCCCTTACATTTTCCAGGCCGCCTCCATGGGCTGGATCATACCTCATTATGGGTTGGATCCAGCCCGCAGGCCTTGTGTTTGAAACCCTTGATGTAGTTGATAAGCAGATCTGGTTTCTCCATTGACTTTGTTATTGGAAGCCAGTTGGGAAGGTTAAAAATGGTGACCACATGACTCCAGGAAACTACAGCTATCATAAATATATGCCAGTGACCCAGTGGTGGGTTTCAAAAATTGTTGGAACCTACTCTGTGGGTGTGGCCTCCTTTGTGGGAGTGGCTTGCCACCCATGTGACCGAATGGGAGTGGTTTGCTGCCCATGTGACCAGATGGGAGTGGCTTGCCGCCCATGTGACCAGATATGAAATTATGAATTAGTACTTAGGTCGGTCCAAGTAGCTATTCAGAAGTTAGTGGTTAGAAGCGATCGTAAAACAAGATATGGAATTAAAACCAGAAATATTTTGTTGGCTATTTGAAAGGGAGTATAATATATATTTAATTTTACACATGTTAGCAGCTGCTGGAATTGTGTTTGCACAACAGTGGAAAAACAGAGATATGTAAATGAATAAATATTACAATGTGCAGGAATAAATAAATTGACAATTAAAATCAAGAAGGCTTTGAATACTTTTTCACGTGGGATTGGTTTTAGCAATTGCCAACGAACGGAAACAGAAAGTAGAAATCCAAAAGTATGAAAGAAAACACCAATTAGGTAAGGAAAGGTCCCTAAAATGTATAAGGAAATATTACTAGATCATTATTAATGCGTAGATAACTGCGGGACATTACATACCCACCAGTGGTGGGTTTCAAAAAAAATTTGGAACCTCTTCTGTAGATGTGGCCTGCTTTCCGGGTCCACTGGTGGAACCTCTTCTAACTAGTTCAGTAGATTTGACGAACCGGTTCTACCGAATAGGTGCGAACTGGTAGGAACCCACCTCTGCAGTGACCAAGCAACCGAATTTTGATCATGTGACCATGGTGATGTGTGAAAAACAGTCATAAGTCACATTTTTGGTGCTGCTGTAACTTTGAACAGTCACTAAACAAATGGTTGTAAGTCGAGAACTACCTGTAAATCAATAGGTAAACTTGTTTTAATGTATAGTCTGACTTGCTAGTTGTAAAGACCAGGTAGACAAGGCTGATCATAATTTGTAATTTCATTGTCAATGTTGCCTCTTGAAGGCCTTGTTTTCTTAAAGAGTTTTTATGTGTTAGAATTAGTCTTGGGCTCAAGAGCTCATGGTTAGGTTCTTGCCTAGCGCCTTCTGACTAAATATTCCACAGCATCAGGAAATGCTCAAGGATCCCCACCTACCAGCGTATGCAATAATCCTGGATCTTATTTAAGCATCAAATGGATATTTCATTTTGGTGGCAGCATCTGACGGAGGTCTTGTTAGGCCTGCATGTGTCCGTGTGTAGCCGATTTTAGGCTAAGAAGTGTCAGGCTCTTGTTGGGTAGAAGATCACCAAGGAATGCTTGGACTTCAGGCTAGACAATTTTGCATAGTGGTTAAAAACAACAGGCTAGAAACGGGAGATCGTGAGTATCAGTCTCACCTTAGCTGGCTAACGTTGGATTAGTCAATCTCTCTCAGCCCTAGGAAGAAGACGAGAGCAGCCACTTTTAGAAAATGGTGCCAGAAAACCCACAATGGCTGGTCTATAGTTATATTAGAATTAGAATTAGAATTAGAATAAGTTTATTTATAGGCCGCCCTTTTCCCTGAGGGGACTCAGGGCGGCTAACAACTTATATGGGAGGGGATACATACAATGACATATAACATAACATGTAATTAAAAAATAAGCAACATTCATTCAGCATTCGGGTGGGGGCGCATTATAATCTTTACCCCCAGGCCTGACGGGATAGCCAGATCTTGAGGGCTGTGCGGAAGGTCTGAAGGGTGGTGAGGGTACGAATCTCCACGGGGAGATCGTTCCAAAGGGTCGGAGCTGCTACTGAAAAGGCTCTCCTCCGCGTAGTGGCCAGCCGGCACTGGCTGGCGGATGGCACTCGGAGGAGGCCTAATCTATGAGATCTAATGGGTCTTGAGGAGGTAATTGGCAGGAGGCGGTCTCCCAAGTACCCAGATCCACTACCATGAAGGGCTTTGTAGGTGGTAAGAAGCACCTTGAAGCGCACACGGAGGTCTACAGGTAGCCAGCGCAGCTCGCGGAGGATAGGTGTTATGTGGGCGAACCGAGGCGCACCCACAATCACTCGCGCGGCCCCATTCTGGACTAGCTGAAGCCGCCGGGTGCTCTTCAAGGGCAGCCCCATCACAACTCATACAGGAGCCCTGGTGGTGCAGTGATTAGAAGACAGTATAGCAGGCTAATTCATCAGGCCTCATTCTGATCTGCAAATGCTTCTAGATTTGCTAAATGTAGATTTCAACAGGTTACAAGACTGCATACAAATCAGAATTGAACACCAGTATCTTTTATTATTATGACAAATGTTAACTGCTGGTGCAGTGGTTAGAAGGCAGTATTTCAGACTAACTCACTGCTCATTCCAGGAATTCGATCCTCACTGGCTCAAGGTTGACTCAGCCTTCTATCCTTCCAAGGTCAGTAAAATGAGGACTCAGTGTTGGGGACAATAGGCTGACTCTCTAAACTGCTTAGAGCAGGGGTGTCAAACTCGTGACATGTCATGTGATGTATTGCAAGTTCCCCCCTTCACTAAACCAGAGGTGGGCGTGGCCAGTGTGTCATACATCCGGCCAGCAAGGTGCGAGTTTGACACCCCTGGCTTAGAGAGTGCTGTAAAGCACTATGAAATGGCATGTAAGTGCTATTGCTACCAGGAATCCATATTGATTTGAAGGTACCCACAAACAACTTTAAAAAAAAAATGACAAGGGCAAACAATCTCCATTATAATATCCAGAATGTTGTAGGGCTTCATTCATACAGACACTAGGAGTTGAACTCAAACTTGAAGATATCTTTGGCTTTATACCAATCCATGTTGAGTGGTTTTCTAACAGGTAAATTGTGTAAGACAGTAAGTTATCCAACTTTCATGGTGCTCCTGCAAGATTCCTTTGCCCAGTGAGATTCCAGAAGGAAAGTTCTAGCAAACGACATCAACCATTCTCCCAGATGTAGATCAGATGCTGTGTAAGAAGTAGGAAACCTTATTTATTCTTGAATTATTTCTAAAAGAGTGATGAAAAAACAATTCGATCTTGGGGAATGCTGCAATGGTCATAAATGTGAACAATGGTCATTAGTCAATTTTTCAGTCCTGTTGTAACTTCAAAAGGTTACAAATGGTTGCAAATCAAGGACTCCCTGTACAGTACTCAAGTTAGTTATTACCTAGAGAAAACGAGATGCAATATATAATCCTAATAAGGATACACACACTAGGTAGCATTTCTGCAGCCTGCAAGAATTATATTAGAAGCAGTGTCAAGCATCAGCATGATAAGGATGATAAAGAAGATGCTAGCCTGTTCGGAAATGGACAGACTAAGGCTAAAAATAAAAAATAAAGGAGATACAGAATATTATGCAACGTGGGATAGATTCTACAAATGGTTAGAAACGAGGTAGAAGTTGGAATGCGAAAGAATCAGGATAGGTGAACATGGAAAGATACTATGTATGTATGAGAATGTAGGTATTAGAATGATAGATAACTTGACATTTTAGAATATGATGGTCAAAAATAAATGCATGACACTAGCGCTGTTTAAAATAGTATATATGTTATTTGTTTTTACTTTTGTTTGATGGCAAGTGGAATGCCAGGAAAATTACACCATATTCAATATATTTATATGTAAACAATAAATATATATATATATTTAAAAAAGCATCAGCGTTATTCCAAACCTCTATTTTTTGACGTACTAACATTTAGTGTAACTGCATCCAGAAATGCCTTCTTTTACTCTTTTAATTTATTCCAAAAATGGCAGTACGGTCATTCTTTAATGCAAAATTTCTTATTTGCAAACCAAGAAATTCAATTTCAAATGATCGACTGAATTCAGCAGATCTTAGAGATTATACAACTGATACTACTACTACTACTTACTACTACTACCTACTAACTACTACTAACTAACTAACTAACTACTAACTACTACTACCTACTACTACCTACTACCTACTACCTACTACCTACTACCTACTACCACTACTACCACTACTACTACTACTACTACTACTACTACTACTACTACTACTACTACTACTACTACTACTACTACTACTACTACAGCAACCATTCCGGCTGAAAACAAAATCAGCACAGAAATCAAACGGAAACGTCCCGCCTGCGAAGTACTTTCATTTAAGAGCTGGCGGTCAAGGCCACCATTGGATGAACTAGGCGTGACGTATCCGATTTCTGCCGCTCGCCCGGAACGCCACCTGCTGGCGGTCGAGCGTTAAGGCCTACTGACCGAAACTTAATGGGCTGATAAACTTGGAAGGAAGAGCGCGATTTACCCTTTCCTGTGAGTTGCACCTTCTAACGTGACTTCGTTCCGTATTTTTACCTAGTTACAAACGGGGGGGACGGGGGGGGGGGACGGACGACCGTTCCGATCTCGTGCGCTTTTCATGCCGTGCTTGCCTGCTCCAATTTCTGAAAGATCCCTTTGCGCTTCTCAGCCGATCCACTGGCTGAATCCTTCCCCCCAATCCAAGGGAAGTGCCCCATTTCCCCTTCTTCTCCAGGATGCTGGCGATAGGCGAGGATAAAAGCAGATGGCAGCGCAGGTGTACAACGGGTACATTGTTCGAGCCACTTTGGTGGTGCCTGGAGTGATTGGCGTGCAAACGGCGGCGTGGGTGCAGGATTAGCGGAGGTCTGCATACCTTAAAGAGTATGTGTGGCTTTCCACAAAACAGCATCCAAGAAAAGGACAACCGTGAAATTGAAAGGTTTAAGCAGGGTGTTGTTTTTTTTAAACTTGGCCACCAAGATGACTAAACGTCAGCTGCCAGAATTCACACATTTTAAAAGTGGCCAGATTGGAGAAACGCTGCTTCCAACTGTCTATGGAGATTCTCACTCGTGCAGGTTCCAAAAGGGCAACTGGACTTTCTTTTCTTTTGAAAATGAAAAGCAAAACTTTTTTTTAAAGAGAAAAGAATCGTCTTCGTTGCCTTTTGGGAAAAGCACCTTTTGAGGCGCTGCTTTTCACGTTCGCCAGACCCTGCAATGTTTTTCTAGGCGCCAAGGAGTTTGGTGGCCTCCAGCAGTTGCAAACCATCTTCGCCCGCCAGCTTCCGCCTGCTCCGGGTAGACGCGCCCCGCGGCATTCAGAGAATGGGGAGAGCGGTTCTAGGAAATACAATCGCTAATACGCAAGCCCAAGGATAGTGTGTGTTTTTTCAAGATTAACGGGAAAGTGCCTGTTCTGTTCATTCAACATGCTGAGCCAAAGCCAAACAGCCGCTTTTGCGGGACGTGTGAATCCAATGGATCTACAGCTTCTTCAGAGTTCGGTGCAAGTTTTTAGTATGAAATCCTACTGGGTTAAATGGGATTTACTCATATCTAGGAATTCTGTCAGCGTTGCAATAGTAAACATGCTTGCATGGTATTGGAATTTACTTTCAACTAAATAATTATAACAGCCTGAGACTTGGTTTCATAAAACACGGATAGGGTTACTTATGGTTAAATTGGTCGATTTTTAAGCAAACCCTTTCACATGTAGATGTTATAACGGAAAAGCTTATATGTTAGTTGTAATTCTAGGCTGATCTGGTTGCCAGCATTTTAATACAGGAGACTTAATTTATTGTTTATCTATTAAAAATGGATTATATATATTGAGCAAATATTGAGGGCTTGCAGTACAATTCTTCCAATTAAATTTTATCAATACAATCAAAGATCAGCAATACCAAAAAGAATAAAACAAGAAAGGCAAGATAAATATACCATCCAGCCTGAAAACCTTATCACTTATTTACTACTTGTAGCTGCATTTTCACTGCAGTTACAGCCTCGCTTTCTTCAGGTAGATAAAAAGGCAGCTCTTGTAAATCCAATAGACTAAGTATAGAAAATTTGTTTTTGATTGAAATTTGGAGAAATGTCTTTATCATTAAGGAAATTTTGACAGTAGAACCAGTTAGTTGGGAGATGGCAGGCTTGATCTAACTGAAGTCTTCTGGAAAAGTCTCAACGACCATCTTTGAAGATGTTTGATTTCCAAACTCTCTTTGTGAAGCATAGGATTTAGTCTACAAGAACCAGCAATAGAGGAGCGCCAGGGAATCCAATACTACATAAAATACCACCTGTTGTACTCTCCTCAAATTAAAACAAAATATGCTTGAAATCTGAGAACCTTGACACATTTTACAAGATTCCAGGGATCTAGTCCATAATTTCAGGATAAATTTTTAGCTACATTGGGAAAAAAATGAGAGTAAAAGATACCTGGGATTTGAAAATATTGTTCACGTCTCCCAGTTGCCATAAACTATCATTTACAGATTGCAGTGCTGCGCTGGACATACTGATTTACCTGGACAATGTATTACCTGCCACTTTAACATTTCTGGGTGATTAAATCATGACAAATGCCATTAAAAAAGTAAGGAAAGTAAGCATGAAAAATCAAAACAAATACTGAAGATTTAAATGCTCAAAAATTTATACATATGTTTTAGGCTCTTAGAACAGAATGCACAAACCAAGATTTTATGACTATGGGCTTCTTACTAATCCAGAATTAAAACAATCAATTTTCAAATTCCTGGTTAGAATCATAATATAAAATCAACAGGAAAGAGTTAGTTAGAAGAGTTGGCGCATATATCAGGACTAATTTTAAGTACATATACTGTCTGACATGAGTGATTCAAATTTTGTAGAGTTCTATATGTTCTTTCATTTAACTTCAGTGTGATTGAAAGATATTTTAGTATATTTATACCAGCAGACTTGGTTCTACATAAGGTGAGATTGCAATTACCTTGCTTGGTTTTCAACCGGTATTTGCATTTTAGTAATAAAGAATGTCCTCTTTTTTTTCTCTTTGCAGGTCTACAAAATGGCGGAAAGACCTATGTGGGAACAAATTGGAACAAGTTTTGTACAGCTGTATTATCAACAGTTTGATACCAATAGGGAACAATTAGGTGCCCTTTATGTATGTATAGTAACATCTCTTTGTCCAAAACAGTGATTATTCCTGTTGATGCAATGAATGGATTACTGGCTTGGGGTGCTGTTGTTTCTACTAAAGCAGCGAAAGTTGTAATTCAAAGCCCTCATTCCCAACCCAGGCATTAATTGAGTAATTTCAAGCAATTGGATGGAAAACAGCTACAGGTAGTCCTTGACTTATGACCGATTCTCAGCAAGTGTTTGAAATTACAGTAGTTACCCTCCTATTGCACCCAGTTCAGAATTCTGAAGCCCAGCCTCTCCCCCTGAAGTCATATGACCATGTTTTGGGCACTGGGCAAGGTAACCCACATTTATAGCCAGTTGCAGCATCCTGTAGTCAAGTGACCATGATTTACAATGTTTTTGCCGAAAACCAGTGTTTACTTCCATTTTTGGGCAAAAATGCCCCATAGCTTCACAAAAGAAGTTGTATAATTGATTGGTCACGTGAATAACTTACTGTACTTTATGACCATCAAGAGTTATGACCATAATGGGCAGGCTCTATTAGGTTGATAAATTGAGGGCTGTCTGTAGTTGCTTCACTTTTAAGTTATTTTGCTTCATGCTGGCCAGAGTAGAAGTTTGGAAGCTTGTACTCAATAGGCAGTTTAGCCTTTGTGTTTATAACTCACATTTTTGGGGGGAGTTGGCATGGCTGGTGAGCTCTTACTAGCTGCTCTGAGAGATTGGGCTAGTTTGGTTTGAAATCCAACTCCTTTTTATTGCTTTCGGTCCATGTCCATTATATTAGCATCCTTTTTGCTGCTACACTATATATTTGCAACCATTAACACTGTGAGTGTGCCAAATGGAGATTAAATCTAGAAACCAGAATGAACTTTTTTAAAAAAAAATTTCTGGAGAGGGACGTATAGGCTAAACGTTTAAGAACTTTCTGTCAAGTGATGAATGGAGGAGTCGAAGATGTCAGTGGCAAAAAATGGATATTGGTACATATGTTTCTGTTTTCATTTTTGGTATCTCTTTCCTCTCTCTCCAGCTCCTTTCTTTCTCTTTCTCTTCAGATAAGAATCATTTCTATATATCATTCTGAGGTCCAATATGTAGAAAATATTGGAAAAGTTCTTGGGAGAGTAGGTGGCTAGTTCATTGAGAATTTCATGGCCAAGACTAGAGCTGTGCCTAGATCTGAGATTATTGAAAGCCCACATGGAGTTTGCAAGAATGATCTGTCTAGATCTGTGATTATTTATCTGTATGTTTTCTTTCCTTTGATAATTTCAATACACATGGTACTGAAAGGTGTCCCTGTTTTACAGACAGATGCTTCCTGTTTGTCTTGGGAAGGCCAACAGTTCCAAGGAAAAGCTTCAATTATGGAAAAATTGATGGTATGTTATTTATCAGCTAAAATATATAATTGATCAATATTATCTGTAACATTTCATTCCAAATAATTATTTGGAACATGCTTCTTATTGGGAAGGTCAGATAAGAGTCCTTGTGGACTCCCTTGTTTTCTATGGATATGTGGTATCTTTTTAGGTCTTAATGATGGTGGTTTTTTGTTTTTTTTTGATAACAGACTCTTCCTTTCCAAAAAATTCAGCATAATATAACATCCCAGGATCATCAGCCAGCTCCTGACAATTGTATCCTTAGTATGGTTGTTGGCCAATTGAAGGTAAGATTTGTTATTGTTTTATCTTTGGTTAAGATCTGTTCAAAGCTTCTAAGATTTAACATAAAACTGTGAATATTAAGGCATCCAGAATGCATTTAATGTTGTATTAACTGTTACATAAACAGAAACTGTTTTTCTCGACATATGTTAGTTGCAATATAATGCATACACTAGCTTTATCAAAATATCACATAAGATTCAGAACAATCTTATCAAAGGCGTTAAATCCTTTTGATGTGTTTCTGTTGAAATCATTGAGCTTCAAAAATGCATTCTTTTGCTTGCTATTGTTTTCTATCATATTTAAATTACTGTGTGGAATGTATTTATGTGTTAAACCACTAACATTAAGCTTGTATTCTTTCACGGTAGGTAGACAATGATCCAGTAATGGGATTCCACCAGATGTTTGTTCTCAAAAACATGAATGACAAATGGGTTTGTTCTAATGACATATTTAGGTTGGCTCTGTATAATTTTGCCTGAAATTTCTGCTCTTGGTTTACACACTACAAATATCATATTAATGTTGGCTTTTAAGTGTGTCTGAGTTATTTTCTTTCTGTAACTGCAACTGAAAAGCATTTATCTATTAATTGAAATAATTTTAAATAGTTGCAGTATTACATACCCTTTAATGTAAAACATTTAATACTTTATGAGAAAATAGTTTGTCCATTTTAACTATATGAAGCTTGTGGAGATAACATGGTGTATCAGTGTATACACATTTCTTATACAAACAACAGTTTGGCAATAAAATAATCTGCATGCAGTTTTAGTGAACCAAAAAGATTTGTTATGTCTAAATGCCCTTTTTTCACATGATTCAAATTTAATAATATTTTCATGTTATTTCTTAACAATGTAATGTTTACTTTAAAAAAGTAATCCTTGTTTGTTGCAAATGTTCTGTAGCCATGTACATATAGATGTTAATTCATGTAAGGGTCTCAGTGATGTAACAGCACATACCGTAACTGAAAACTGAAGCTGACTATACTGATATTGTAAATCACCATAAGAAAAAGAAATATGATCCCTTCTATATTACAAGACTCAATTCAAGTGCAAAGATGAAAACTTCCCATCCACAATATTGATTTAGCTTAAAGACCCTGGAGTCATGTAGTTATTCCTTCAAAATGGTAGCAAAGAAGTCACGGAACATCTGCATCCATCCTCTTTCAACTGCATCTTCGTAGTACTTTGTTTTTGAACAAAAATCCCTTCCACATATAATGTAGCAAACAAAACCCCTTCAATTTACACCATTCTGTTTTCACTTTATTAAAAAAATAATGTTGAATGCAGTTTCTAAAGTAAGATGCCTACTCATAGGAAATAAAATAACTTCCAGGGCTGGGCTGCTAGGGGTTCACAGGGAAAACCTCTAGCTAAGATTCTGTATGTTCGGAGAACCGCCAAATCCCACTCCTGGCTGAGCCCTCCCCTCCCAGGAGTTCCCATGTGGCCTGTTTTGGATGCAGGTAAGTGCAAGGCGTGCGCGGAGGCTCGGGAGGGCAAAAAACAGACCTACTGGAACTTTGGGAACCTCCCCAGGTTCCAGAGGGCTTCTGGAACCTGGGGAGGCCGTTTTCACCCTCCCAGAGGCTCAAGGAAAGTATCCGGAGCCTGGGGAGGGCACCCCCCCCCCCCCCGGTCGACCGTGGTGCAGGACAATGACTAGGCCACGCCTACCCACGCAACAACCGGGCAGAGAACCCCTTGCTAAAAAATTTGAAGATTTTTGCTTAGATCATAAGAATATAAACATGCAGTTAATTCGTAGTAATTCAGTTGCATGTTGTACCTTGTTTTCTGAGCAGTGAGATGTTTGAAGTAGTTTCTTTTTCAGGTTTAGTTTCCTTTGGAAAGAGATTGCCGAAGACTAGCTTGCATTTTATTATTTATATTTATTAAGAGAGGTGCAATGTTTGCCACCTAAATATTATGATGGAACGCCAATGCATGTCTCTGAAATTGGATTTAGAAGGAACCATCTAACATTGCAAAATGCTTGCAGTGGTTAAAACACAGCCTTCTGCTCCATTGCAATCTCTAACTCAGACGTTGCGTTATTTACCCTTTGCTTAGAAAAAGCAGAAAGGTGGCTTTTAAATGTTTTTTTTAAAGACTGTTGATTTGAAGGCAGCAAAATAAATAATGTTTCTTCATTTACCATGATATTTTTTCCCCCAAAAATATGAACCCTGATGTTAGGCCTCTTATTTTTTGCTAATCCATGATTCCAAGGAAAGATATGTTTCAGGAAAAAGAAATGCAGCTTATCTTTATTTCTATTATATAACAGAGCCAGTCTATTCTACATAACAAAGATCTACCTCCTTCAGGCAGAGCCATAATAGGAATCCCAAAGCCCTTTCATTACATCATCACGCAGCAACAGCTCAACCAAACTTGGGATTCAAAAGACAACCTACAGAGTTGCCCCTGCATGGCCCCATGGGAGTCTGACAACCAAGCTCAAATTCAATAGCTCAGAGAGGGCATAAAACCCAGGGACTCTCAGCATCTCTCCACTTTTTTCTTCAGGATCTTCACAAGGAATGTGATCCCCTTCTTCCCCCAGGACCTCAAACCATGTGATCCTGTCCACCATTAAAAACCATCTTTAGAAATAGCCACTATGTTTCCAGTGTCTTTCTCCCCACTTGGAACTGAACCCAGAAGGACATTTCTTCCAACAATGGGTTGAGAACAGAGCATTGTTAATTTCAGTAGATGTTCCTCTTGATTCTTACATATATGCTGGCCACCTCCCCATTTAGAAACCATATGAAGTGTCAGCATCCATGTATTTCTATATCTGCTATAGAAAAAGTACATACAAGTGGGATGCTGATTGGCCCACATCCTCTTATCTTATTGCTCCAAATTTAGAGCCATTTTTAGACTGGCCAAATGCATGGACTGGAAGAAAGGGTGAGGACCCCCTCCCCAATTGTGAATGATGCCTCCTGTTAGAAGATTACAGCTTGAATATTTGACTGTCCAATGGACTTCTCACAAGAGAACTTTCTCACCCGAGTTATTTGTAGATTCTCCAAATAGATAGGTATATTAATAGGTATATTAGTTACATATATATCTCAAAAACAAGTTAAACTGAAGCTATAGGTTGTTGTCCTTCTTTGAATGCACATTATCCCTGATTCAACGTGTGGCTTCAGTACAGAGATGTCCCCAGAGGAAAAAAATAATTGAATCTTTTGGTTTAATAATGAAAACTGTTGGTAGGGGTTAGCAAACCAAAGAAACATACAACGTACTTTAAAAAAAATCCATATACTTTGGTTTGAAACTTGTCCAGCATTTTTCAAAAGCCAAACTATTCTAAATACTGTAACTTAAACCATCACATCACTCAACTCTTCCTATTTTTGTCATCAACTGTAACTGAAGAAGATATTAATTATGTGCTTTGACTCTTCCTTCATTGAACTCTCTCCCTTAATGCCGGCCTCTGCGGTCATATAACAATTATGTAACTTTGCAAAAGTTGGAAAATAGTTATTAGAAAGTAGGTCTGTCTATATCATAGTTAAACCAGCTGTTGTCCACCTCAGCCCAGCAGACGTACAGCTGTTGACTTTGAAGCATGCTTGGACAGATGAGTGGACAACTGCCAGTCTCTTTGAGTGATACCAGCAGTTCATTCAGTGATTATCCTTTTTTTTATAAACTTTATTGCTTTCTGCAGTGGCCAATTTTGGCTATGTTCAATACTGTCTTTGATTTATTTCTTAGTGGTTCTCACTCTCTCTTATTTGTCCTCTTGTGAGTAGCCTAAAGGGAGGTGGCGGGGGAGAGAATGTGTGTGGTGGCAAACAACCTGTACTATGTCATGGGAAACATAACTTTCTCAAGGTGAGTTGAAGGGGTGACATCAGAATAGGGCCCTTAGGTTCAAATAAGTGCCACCTCTTTAGTTGAAAAGCTGATCAATTTTCACATTTGCTCACTGGCTGCTCTTTGGGATAAGAGTTTGAAAAGGCACTGTTAAACAGATCAGTATCTTTGTAAACGCCACCATCAATGCTGTCTTGGTTACAAAATGAATTAACTTAATTTCATATATCACCGTTCAGAACCACATGCCTCTCGAAGATGAGGTGTCTATTTTGATAAATGATACTGGTTGTTCGTATATGGATAGGATTCTTTCTTGGGGATACTCCTGCAATTTTCAAGTAGGTATGTTAGAAAGTAGTTCTCAAAAAGCCAAACTAATGCCATTAGAGTTATTTCTTTACCATTGCACAGTAGCAAGAAACCAGTGTAGATCAATTAGAATGGAATGTAAGGACAAATGTTATGTCAATTAAAAAGTAACAACTTAGGCTATTCCTTAAAAAAAATAAAACCTGAAAATTCTAGAACTAAATGTGCTCTAATAGCTTTTATACCTGATTATAAAAAATGTTCCATCCCTCCATGAGGTTGATTGCCCCTCAGTCCTCAGTGATTTTGCCTTGCGTGCTAAATAAAAATTTGGACTCTGAATTGTGGTGTGTGGTGTTTTGACCTGAGCAAGGAAGGAATTCTTTCAACAGTATTTTTCCAGCAAGTAAATAGAGAAAGATACATGGATATATTTATATGTGCATATAATACTGAAATAAGGGTACAAAAGTATAATTTTGTTACATTTTGAGATCTCCACTGGTAGCAACTAATAACTTCAAGAACCTTGCTATCTGGAAAATTCTACCACATTAAGAAAATAGGTAAAAGTGACAATTCAACAGAGCTATTAAACTGACTAAATAATTTTCAGATATATTTTTTTCTATTCTTAACTTTATTTTCAACAATCATGTTTCCCTTGTGCTATTCTGATAAAATGAAATAGATCTTTGACTAAACCTAACTATTATTATTTTTTTAAAAAAATTAAGATGCTTTAAATATTTTATTGTTTCACCCTATTTACAATACAATAGCAGAGTTGGAAGGGACCTTAGAGGTCTTCTAGTCCAATCCCCTGCCTAGGCAGGAAACCCAATACTGTTCCAGACAAATGGCTATCCAACATCTTCTTAAAGACTTGCAGTGTTGGGGCATTCACAACTTCTGGAGGCAAGCTGTTCCACTGATTAATTGTTCTGTCAGGAAATTTCTCCTCAGTTCTAAGTTGCTTCTCTCCTTGATTAATTTCCACCCATTGCTTCTTCTTCTACCCTCAGGTGCCTTGGAAAATAGTTTGACTCCCTCTTCTTTGTGGCAACCCCTGAGATATTGGAACACTGCTATCATGTTTCCCCTAGTCCTTCTTTCTATTAAACTAGACATACACAGTTCCTGCAACTGTTCTTCATATGTTTTAGTCTCCAGTCCCCTAATCATCTTTGTTGCTCTTCTCTGCACTCTTTCTAGAGTCTCCACATCTTTTCTACATCGTGGTGACTAAAACTGAATGCAGTATTCCAAGTGTGGCCTTACCAAGGCATTATAAAATGGTATTACCACTCATGTGATCTTGATTCTATCCTTCTGTTTATGCAGCCTAGAACTGTGTTGGCTTTTGGGGCAGCTGCTGCACACTGCTGGCTCATATTTAAATGGTTGTCCACTAGGACTCCAAGATCCCCTTCACAGTTACTACTGTTGAGCAAGGTACCACCTATACTGTACCTGTGCATTTCGTTTTTGTTGCCTAAATGTAGAACCTTACTCTTTTCACCATTGAATTTCAATTTATTAGATATTGCCCAGTGTTCAAGTTTGTCAAGATCCTTCTGTATCGTTAGCCTATCTTCTGGAGTGTTGGCTATTCCTGCCAGCTTGGTATCATCTGCAAATTTGATGAATTCCCCATTTATTCCCTTATCCAAATAATTGATGAAGATGTTGAAGAATACTGGGCACGAAACAGAGCCTTGGGGTACTCCACTGCATACTTCCCTCCATGAAGATGCAATTCCATTGAGGACTACACGTTAAGTGCGGTTGGTCAGCCAGTTACAAATCCATCTGGTGGTGAGGCTGTCTAACCTACATTTTTCTACTTTATCTAGTAGTAGGTTATGATCTACCTTATCAAATGCCTTACTGAAGTCCAAGTAAACTATATCGACGGCATTCCTCTGGTTCCCTAATTTTGTCACATTATCAAAGAATGCAATAAGATTAGTCTGGCATGATCTGTTTTTGACAAACCCATGTTGGCTTTTGGCTATTACTTTGTTTGCTTCTAGGTGTTTGCTAATTTGTTGCTTGATTATCTTTTCCAGAATCTTTCCTGGTATTGAGGTCAGGCTGATAGGTCTGTAGTTTTCTGGATCTGTTTTTTTACATAATTTAATGAGGGTTCTTTTGAAACAGCATATTTGGAAGGAAATTAACACATCTATATATCAGGTGCCATTCATATATTCTGGAATATAAGATTATAAAATAGATATAAGTACTATTGTAAACAATAATCTTGGATTATAGATTTCTTCCTGTGGATAAAATATTTCTACTAATGTACTCATTGAAATGAAATTTTAAGATATTCCTCGTTGATTAAGACATCACAGAAAATATGTTTCTTGTACCAAGCTTTGACATTAAAGGAAGATGCAGTATCTTAACATCAAGGATGAATTTGTGAAATTGTTTAGTTTTGGAAAAGCAAGTATCCCATCACAAAACACAAAGGATAAATTCTCTTCCCCTCCCCCCAATTGTTTGCATACAATATCAGTTGGACTTTCCTCATTTTGGTTAGTTGAAATGATTTTTTAAAAGAAACTGGATAAGAAGCAGTTTCAGACTTACTTCTATCCACTCACCTTTACAGTCCAGAAAACTAGAGTGGGTCCTTCCTGAGACATTTATCAGGTGTCCATTGCTTCTACAGGCTAAGCTGCCACTTATCTGATTATTGCCTAATCTGTGGTTGTTTTTTCTGTCTCCCAGATCATTCCCACATCCCATTAGAGTTAGATACTCTTTTCTATTGAAACAATTTGTCAGTTCTTGGTATGCTTTTTGTCCCATTAACCTTGTTCATCTGAGGCAGGGGTCCTCAAACTATGGCCTGGGTGCCAGATATGGCCCGCTGAAGCCATTAATCCAGCCTGCGGGGGACCACAAGGCTGCCCCACCCACGTCGCCCCGCCTACCTGCCAGCTGCCACCTACCTTCTGGAGGCCAGGGTGGCCAGAAACGGGCCCATTTTTCCCCTCCCCGCCCTCCAGAGAGAGGGAGGGAGAGCGAGAGTGAGACACACACACACACACACACACACACACACACACACACACACACACACACGTCTCTCATACACACCCCAGGGCAGCCACATCCCTTCACTAACCTCCTTTCCACCCCAGGCACAAAACAAATTAAAATGCATGTTTATTGTTTGGACTGCTACATTAGCCACACCCATCTGGTCACATGACCACCTAGCCATGCCCACCCAGCTGGTCCGGCCCCCCAACAGACCGAGGGACCATGAATTGGCCCCGTTTAAAAAGTTTGAGGACCCCTGATCTAAGGTATATGGAGAACTCTCTATTTTCAGGAGCTAACACAACACTGAAGGAAATAAAAATTAAGTAATCTTAGGGTTAAGTTGGGGAGAGATCACCCAGGATCAGGACTATCTATGTGTAATTAAGAATTGACACTGACTTTCTAAGACTTAAATCTATCAAAATGTTAGTACAGATCTTGGGACAATTCAATTTTATGCACAGAACTAAATAAGGTGGGTACTGTGATAAAAGCATTCCAGTACAATGAGATTCTGGACAATAATTTCTGTTTAACAATGATATGTGTACAGTTAATAAATTCTTCCTCATTCGCTGCTTTGAAGAATTTGGAAGCCTCCATATTTGGGGATTCAGGTAAGGGAAAAAAGAAGGGGAATATTCAGTTGTACAAAAAGAATTTGAGTTTTTTTGACAATTATTTTTATATTTCTATTTATAATAAAACTTACAATCTGTCTTTTCCAGTAAGGTTCACAAAATATTAAAACACATTTTTCATTAAAAACACAGCTAAACTGGTCATTAATAGTAAAACATCAGCAAAAATATTAACTAAAATGCTCCATTGCAGTATGAGAAGTAATCTTAAAATAGTAATATATTGACATATTGAGAGATAGAGAAAATAAAAATGTCTTTCATGCCAGAAAAATAGTAAATTTGGCATTGTTGGAAGACATGTCCATCTGGGTTCAGTTCCAAGTGGGGAGAAAGACACTGGAAACATGGAGACTGCTTGGAAAGATGGTTTTAATGGTGGACAGGACCACATGGTTTGAGTTCTTGTGGGAAAAGAGAAGAGATGCTGAGGGTGCCCTGGGTTTTATGCCCTCTCTGGGCTTTTGAATTTGAGCTTGTATTCTGATTGATTGCCAGACTCCCATGGGGCCATGCAGGGGCAACTCTGTAGGCTGTCCTGTGTCCCAGGCTTGGTTGAGCCTTGCTTGATGATGATGTAATGAAAGGGCCTTGGGATTCCTATTATGGCTGAAAGAGGTAGATCTTTGTTATGTAGAATAGACTAACTCAGGCCTTAATGGCCCATTGACAAAGATGATGGGGGGGGGTGAGATTCTGCCTTCCTTTTAGAAGAAATATTCTGCTCTTCTTAAGATTTCCTAAAATATTTCATTTTTCTAGGAGAAGGGTGGGTGCTAACTTCCTACAGCACATACGTCACAAATATTCTATTAGGCTTTCTGAGATGATGGCCATCACCGATTCTCCTTTAGCTGTTGGTACCAAGCTATGAAGAGTTTTGTAACTGAAAGTAGGATCTTAAATTAAGACTGGAAACAAAATAGAAATTAGAGAAGGTGGTGTAATATTAAAATAATATGATAATAACATGTTGGTACTGTTGCTGAAATATTCAGAAGTAACTGAAATTTCTGGGTTACTTTCAAAGATAGCAATATAACTTATTGCTGTAAGTAAGAAATTTCTAGGGCATGGATTCTTGATGGAAGACTATCCAAGTCTAGTTGTAGTTGGCTCTCTGGCCCTAAGTTCTTCCAAGTGCTTTCTGCCACAGAAAACCATTAAGCTTCTAAAGACACAGATAGATCTAGGAGTACTTTCAAACTGCTAATATCTTCTTTTAGGGGAAAGCAATCCAGACAGGAAAGCCATCCTTAAGTATGGTAATGCCACCAGCATTCTGATGATGATCCATTCTAACGCACCAGTATTTTATGTAGTTGGCAAAAACCAGGCTGCAGAATAGACAAGTATGGAGAGCCTCTGACGGATTATTTCAGAAAGATCATCTCCAAACGATTTTAACAAATCTCCCATCAAGATAAGAAAAACTTAAAAGTTGTACACTTGTTCTTGACCCATCTTTTCTGTTTGACATCTTGGAGAATGATAATGATAGCCAAGAGATCTAAAAAGTAAAAAAACCAAAAACATGATAACAAAGTCTACACTAGCGGTGATCATGTAGCATAATCCTAAACTCCTTCAAAATTAGTTTTCATTTCCGAATCGTCTACACTTTTATTTAAAATTCCATTTCAGAAGCCGAACTACAATATGCTAGAAATATTCTCTTTAAAGTATGGAATTGCACCTACTTGGACTAATTCCACACCAGTGAAAACACTGTTTTGATTAGAGGTAGGATGGAAAATAATAATGTAATACGGGATCTGGAGGTACAGTATTTAATGCTCCATCTAAAAAAAATGATGCTTTGGGAAGATGGCTCTTTTAGAGTGGGCAGCTATAAGTCTAAATAAAACCAATAATAATCATGGCTGGTTTTGTAAATTTCTTTCATGTCACATTCAACAAGTAGAAACAATGGTTTGCTATTAAATGGAAAATGGAATTTCATATCATGCAATTTGGATTTATTTTAATTAATTATTGATTGTTCTTTGGATAGACCTTAAAAGTCCAAGAGCAAAGTCATACCATTGCAATTTATTGAGCAGGAGATTTGTTTGCAACTGAGATGCTCCATGAAAGTTATTTGTGATGGTATTGCCAGCTTTCATCATCCACCATAGGGCGGAAAGTAAAACCTGTCATCAATTTTTCAACATGATTCGAAATAATCTTAAGTACATTTAACACGACATTACGATGGTTTTAGCCTTCCTGCTCTTTGAGGGAAGCTCAAAGGATTGCATACTGTGAATTGGGAAGATCCTGGTTGGATCATCTTTTCAAAGCAGTAATTTCTGAGTTTCTGTAGAATGGGCACCTAGTGAAAAAAAGAGGTCCAGGGGTTTCTTTGTACTAAGGAAAACCACAGCATCTTGACAAGGATGGATTTCATTGGTTGTTGGGTATGAAGGGGGCTTTGAAGAATACACTGATGCAAATAAACCTTCCACAACATTCTATGAACATGAACAAGAGCACTGCTGCATGACCACGTGACAGACCCACGTGGGATGACGTCATCGCACCACACCCTCAGTGATGACGTCACAGCACCCAATCACGTTGTTCCTGTCACTTTTTGGAGATGAAAAAAGTGCCAAAGTAAAGAGAGGGAAAGTTGAGGCTACAGGTATGCAAGTGGGAGAGCACCCTGGAGGACCTCACCACGCTCCCCCAAAGCTACCCTTTGAACCTTACCTTTCCCTCCAGGGTTGATGCTGATGGAACTAACCAATAGGAGATGTGGAACCAGAATCTCTTGATTGGTCCACTGACTGATATGCAAATGAGGGGAAACGTCACTTCCTGGGACAAATCGAGCGCCATTTTCCCTTTCTGGTTCTGGAAGGAGGGAGGAGCAGCCGGAGGTGGGTGGATGGGAGCTGGGGGGCTCAGTTAGTGGTGCCCGGGGGGGAAAGCCGCGCGTCCCATATTGCACGGCCGGTTGGGCGACGCCACCAAGGCAATGATGCTGCACCGCCGCCGCCCGGGTTGCTGAGGTGCTTGGAGCGCGCGCTGCAGGTCGAGGCGAGGAGGCGGAGCCGGGCGGGGCGGCCGCTGACTGAGGGTCCCAGGAGTAGATAGACAGGGAGGAGGAGGAGGAGGAAGAAGAGGAGGAGGAGGAGGAGCGCCGGCACCGGGCGAGATTGCAACGCGTCCGCCCGCCTCGGGGAGTCGCAGTCGAGGAACGGAGCGAACAGGCGGCGGACGCCCCCTGCAGCCGGGACAGGTAAGTGCAGCTGGACGCCGCGCGCCCTGCGAGAACCTTTTGGCGCACCGCACCTTCCCGAAGCTCTGCCGGCAGCCCCGCAGGCTGTGAAGCCCCCGCTCCCCCTCCCGGGCTTGCTCGCTGTCTTCAAGACAGCGGTGGAAGGAGAGGAGGCCCGCCCTTGCAAGGCATCTGCGCCCCGGTCCTGCTCGGGCTGCTCGACCTGAACTCGTTTTGTTCACCGGGCGCCAGACTCTGCCTGAAGCTTTTGGAATTTTGCGGGGGGGGGGAAAGGTTTCCCCCTTCCCTCCACGCGTGGGAGGCGCGGTGCCGGTATCGTTTCTGTGTGACTGAACTGATCCCGTCCACTCTCCTGACGTTTGGACTGGAGCTCCCGGTTTGGGGAAAGAAAACTTCCTATATTTCTATCCGCAAGGAGAAGAAACTAGGAGGGGGCTTCAGTGGTTTTCGCTTCTAAGGATAGGATAAAATAATCTGCCTGTGCTGTTCAACTGGTGGTTTCTTCTTCGTGATATTTTATGGTCTACCACAGTGTTTCTCAACCTTGGCAACTTGAAGATGTCCGGATTTCAACTCCTAGAATTCCCCAGCCAGCGAATGCTGGCTGGGGAATTCTGGGAGTTGAAGTCCGGACATCTTCAAGTTGCCAAGGTTGAGAAACACTGGTCTACCAGATTCCTGTAGTGTGTGTGTGTGTGTGTGTGTGTGTGTGTGTGTGTGTGTGTGTAAAACTGTATGTAAACGTAATAAACGGCCCCTGCCTTGCATATGAGAGCTCTTCGCCTTTACATTTCCATGCATGAATAGACTATCTCTTAGCTGCATCTCAGTCTACATTTATGCCAAAATTATTCAAGTTTTGGAGTCGGGAAACCGGCATTCTTCACAACTGAATTTGTGGCAGTCAAAACATAATGTATTCTCCTCTTCTGTAAACTTGCACAATCGACCGGACTTCCAAAACAAATAAGTCTTCCAAAGCTGCAAGGCCTCTGGTATGGGGGGGGGAAAAAAACCATGGTAAGGATGACTGGGGAGATAAATGTTGTAGTCCCACCTACTTAGAGGGCAGCTGGGCTGGGGGAAATTCTAAGTGACATTTAAGCCATTCAGACAATTTAAACACACCAGATGAATAAAGTCTAAGGGTGATGTCAGAGTAGATCAAGAATGTTGATCAGAAAAATTTCAAGATGTTCAAGAAAAGCCAGACAAACAGAAGTGCAGAGGAGGAAAAAGTGAGGTGAGAGCTGTTCCCAGGTTACCAAATATGAGAGGTGGTTCTACAAGACAGACTTAATCTAGTGGTAAGTGACTCTGTTAAAAACATTGCAATGTTCCGCTTATATATAAGATTGAGAGCTTAAAATGTAATTCATTGATTTAATTCAAATACCATAAGATCTTAAGTTCAGAGATGGGAAAATTGGAACCTTGTTTCTATCTTTTATTATTTCTAAAATGAGATTTTGAGCAAGTAAATATGACACTGATTGGGGCAGGAAGACCTTAGGAGTTGAAGGCGCTTAAGAGCCTCTTCTAAAATGGCAAACAGTTATTATAAGAGTGATAAACCAAATACAATGCCATTAGCCCAGTTTACTGAGTTATAGATGCATTTGTGTTTCTGCCCAGAGTTATTCTTTTAATTCAGTGGTTCCCAAACTTGGCAACTTTAAGACTTGTGGACTTCAACTCCCAGAATTCTCCAGCCAGCTCTGCTGGGAGCCTGCTCTGCTGAAATTCTGGGAGTTGAAGTCCACAAGTCTTAAAGTTGCCAAATTTGGGAACCACTGTTTTAATTAATGATCTTAAATTTTGAGGAAATAATTGTGCAGGATGGTATTGTAAGAGGGGTTTGAAATTGATAGCTTTAGCTGAAGGACTAAGCAACTCAAAATGGCTTATATCCTCAGGTTTTGGAACTGTAGCTAAAACAAGATATGAGGTCCTCTCTGAACCTGCCTTCCTTGGGTAGTAATAATAATTGAAATTATTTATTCTTTTAGTATTTCACTCAGAACTTTATCAATGCCATAAACTTAGCACTGACTAGAGTCAGCCTGTAGACCTGGTGGAAGAAGTCTTGGCAGGTTAAGAATGGCATAGAAAGCTTGGGGCCAATTCATGCCCAAAGCATTCGATAGGGATGGGCCCTGCCTGCTGTTTCCTTAAATATGTTACATGCATTTTAGGCCTTGCACAACATTTTAATGTCCTATCTATGTAAACAGTAAATGACACAATTAAATTTTGACAAATGCCTGTATCTTATCCCAGTAAGGCATTTTTATCACTGTTTACCAGTTTCTGATATCGAATGGGAAGATTTCTTTTTAACCATTTGTTCATGCAGTTTTTCAGCTACGTAACGTTTGAGGAGTTTCTTGCATGCCTAGCCCATTTCAATTCATCCAATAGCATTTCAGTGGGATTTAGATCAGGGCTTTATTTTGGTCATTACTTTGTGGATTTATTGGAATATTTAAGGTCATTGCTATGTTTCAAGGTCCACTTTTGGCTGAACTTCAATCTTCTGACAGATGGTTTCTTGTTATCATCTAGCATTTTGTAAGTACAATGCATAATTCATAGTGGATTCTATGATAATAAAAGACCCTGATGTAGCGTAGCATCTCCAAACCATAATATTTCCACCATCATGCTTTACAATTGTTATCAGGAGCTTCCAATGAAATGGTGTCTTGGTTTTTGACAAACGTGTCTTCTGGTACCGTGACAAGAGTACTTTTATCTTTGTCCCCTTTGAGTCCTTTGGCCCAGAAGTCCTGGTCTTTGCCTAGGTGTTCATGAACAAACTTTAGTCTTGACCTGATGTTCTTTCACACACGTCCCACATGGATTTAATTTGTGTAGTTTCCTCTACTGATAGAATCGTGCACTTTGTTGTCAGTAATGGAAAAACAACCAGTAAGTAATGTGATCAAATTCTGGGATTCTTCGAGACTTCTTTCAGCGTCTTGTTTTCTGTTCTTGCTGAGATGCTTGGCATGGATCAGTTGGCAATTGTTTGAAATCTTCTCCACTTGTAGATAATATTCCGGACAGTGGAATGGTTGATGTCCAATTGTTTGGCAATTTTTAAAAATTCCTTCCGACAGACATACACATCTGTTCTTTCTGAAGGCCTTAGATAACTTTTTTCAATCTAGGCATGGTGATAACATGTGCTTCAGCAACAAAGAGCAAATCAAAGTAAATGTCTGATGTTTCAATAAGACACGTTCCTCCTAAAACCTGTCTAATAATCTTCAAATCATTTGTGCTTGATCCATACATCCTATTCTAATTTTGGATATCTGAGGTAGCGATAAATATAGGGGAGTACTTTTTCCACATGCAGACTTTACATTTATCTTAATCAGATAGTGGACTACAAAATATAAATGGCACATTATATTTGTTACATTGTATCCCTTTTATCTTCATTGTTGAAATGAAGATCAAATATGTTTAAAAGGTCCAAAAATTCAATGTGGTTAGACCTACTTTTTCCACATGTCTGCAATTTTAAATTACTGATTAAAGTATATTGCAAAGATGACAAATTATCACCAAGTGTTGCCAAGTTGATCAGATATAATAAATATCCCTTTGCCTGGCCATTGATGAAAACATCAACTGAGATTCATAATGCATGTTTACATTACAATAGCATAATGCATGAAAGAGAATGGAACAAATGAGATACCAATTCTAGATACTGTCTACAAGCTGTCCTTAACTCTTCCTGCTTGTTTTTGCTATGTGCCTCTAGGAAAACAGATGGTTCACTACAGATTTATAACATGGTTCACTGTTGTTCTTTATATGTTTTAAGTTTTTAATACCTATAAGCTTTGTGAGTAATTAAAATCATTGCTAGAATCATCTTTGATGGCCTTAAGAATATACTAATTTTGACCAGCCATAGTTGCTAGCAAATTTTGGTGATTTTCATTAGATAGACTTACCACTATATCTGAGTTAGGTGTGGGGTGAAAATTTCACCCCACATCTAACTTATGACATATAGAACAACCATGGACATGAATGTCCTTTACTGAGCCCATATTGAACTCCAGATATGCTAATTTACTGCTCTTCTGGATTGGTTTTCATGATAAGCTCCATTTCCAAAACATTTTCATTTCTTGAATTCCCTTGTTTATGTTTAAACTGTAGCAAGGCCTTCTTTCCAAGAAAGAAATTGGACTGTAGCAGTCACTTAAGATAAAACTGCGTGTTTTTCAAATCTTAAATCTTACAATTGTTCTGGGCATTATGTAGCTTCCTACCAAAGTTTATCTTTACAGTTATAACACATGTGAAGTTATATTGAAAAATGTACCTCTGTTTTGTGTCTTTGTCTTTCAGGCAGTTTGACATGTTTCAAATTCCTGTGCAAAATCTTGACAATATAAGACGATCTCGGAAGAAAGTGAAGGGTATTCTTGTGGATATTGGACTTGACAGCTGTCAAGAGTTACTTCAGGTAAAGAAGAAAACTTTTGAAAATCGGAAAGTCCTTTATGTTTGCGTACATAAAATGTTGTGACTATTCTGAAATGATCTCATGAGATCTCTTGTGAAAAAATGTTTTGAGATAAGTCTTTGTCCTGGAAAAACTAAAAGTAGGCTCCTATACTTCAAATAATAGGATTTTCAAATTTCTCAATACTTTGACTGTAAAATAATAAATGAGTTTGTACAAGTTTTCCATGAATAAAATTAGCAATTTCATTAAAATTAGGATAGGTCAAGAAATACTTCACTAACTTTTAATGATTAAAATTTAATATGTCAAAAGTCTTTCATCATAAATTAAAGCCATGCTTTAGAATAACAGATCTGAAAGGGACTTTGGAGGTCTCCTAGTCCAACCCCCTGCTTAGGCAGGAAACCCTACACCACTTCAGACAAATGGTTATCCAATCTCTTCTTAAAAACTTCCAGTGTTGGAGCATTTACAACTTCTAGAGGTAAGTTGTTCCACTGATCAATTGTTCTAATGGTCTGGAAATTTCTCTTTAGTTCTAAGTTGCTTCTCTCTCTCATTAGTTTCCACCCATTGATTCTTGTCCTGCCCTCAGGTGGCTTGGAGAATAGGCTGGCTACCTTTTCTTTATGGCAGCCTCTGAGATAGCAGAACACTGCTAACATGTCACTCGTAGTCCTTCTTTTCATAAGACTAGACATATCCAGCTCCAGCAACCGTTCTTTATATATTTTAGCCTCCAGTCCCCAAATCATCTTTGTTGTTCTTCTCTGCACTCTTTCTAGAATTTCCACATCTTTTTTACATTGTGGCAACCACAACTGAATGCAGCATTCCAAGTGTGGCCTTACCAAGGCATTATCAAGTGGTATTAACACTTCATGTGATCTTGATTCTATCCTTCTGTTTATGCAGCATTGGCTTCTCGGCTGCAATGAACAAAGGGATAGAATCAAGATCACATGAAGTGTTAATGGGAAGGATAACATTTATATATTTATTTTTACTTTTATATAAAAGTAAACCTTTCATATAAACAGGTTACTTTTATATAGTTCCTGAAATATGGATTTCATTTTGTATAGACATTTTTATTCACCAAAACCGGGGAGAAAAGGGTATTTGGTTTGCTATGGGAGAAACTTCTTCCCAGTCATTTGGCTCAGTGTCTGTACTTCTTTTTTTTCCCAAGGTTTTTTATTTTTTAATACAAATTATACATATTATAGGAAGGAAGAGTTGTGCGGGTCTTTTCTTTTACATCCTCTCAATTACATAGTCCTTTTTACATCATAGTTTTGTTTTCACTTTCAGCCAAATTATTCTCTTCCATTATTTTTCATCTTTATATTTATTTTTTTCTTAATACATAAACAACACCTTCAATTGCCCCTTCAAAGTTACACCAAATTTTCATTTCTTATTTTCTCCATTGGTATATTTTGCTATAAACAATATACATCCTGTAATTCAATTTAAGCATAGAGAGCATTTCTTTCAAATTTCTTCCACCATTAACAATATACTATCATTTCTTTATTTCTTAATTAGTTACACAACAATAACAATATTACTGTTCTCTTTAATCTACTAAAGTAACTCTTTTCCCCTTTCTTCCTCTTTTAACCATTTTCTCTTGGGCTCTGAGAAATCCTAGTTTAAATTCTTTTCCTTCTTCTCCCCCTTTCCCCTACCTTTTTCTTTTTCTTTTCCCTACTTTTGTGGTTATTGTATCTTTTCTTCAGGGTATTTACGTATATTATTCTAGTAACTTCCCCCAGGGTTTTCCCTGTTCTCCTTTCCTTACTATTTTGTGGTTTCTTTTTTGGGAGATCTCCCCTTTGTCTACTTTTCCTTTGTGACGGTAAATCCCAAGGAAATCTTCTATCTGCATTTTATTTTCAATTCTTCTTTTTTCCACCTTATCTTCCTGTACCTCATTTGTGCTCTTTTTTATCCCCCTCCTCTCCTATTTCTTGTTCTGTATGTTCCCTCTTATTTCCTAGCTTTACTTTACCAATTAATGTTTTACGCACACTTTTCAGCATCACGAATAATTCATCATACATCCATATCTCCATTATGCAAATTTAACTATTTTAACAGATTTTTAAATTTTTGGGTTATAGCACATTTAATTGCAAATTTAGGACCTTCCAGATTCTGTAGCTCAATTTTAAAATTAGTCCACGTTAAAGTTTCCTTTCTCTTCCACAGCTGTAGATAGTTGTAGTCAAAACAATGTTACAAAGACAGCTACTCCTTAATAATGCTCACGGTTTCAAAATCTCTTCCTGAATCCAAGGTCACACTGTGGCTGCAATGCTCACCTCCCTTTTCTTTCAAAGTTTTAAATCCGCAAACATTAAAATAAGGAGAAAAAGGACTTCCCTCTGTTGTCGTTGCTGTTATTATTATTATAATTGTTGTTGTTATTATACAATTGTATCACAGCGGCCAGTTGTTTCGCCGGATTTGGCATTGGTTACTAGTCGGGCCCCACCCAGGGGCCTAGGACGTTGTAACGTATTTTCGTAATATGCGTGCAGATCCAAGCAGTGCGGCTTTTTGCATTTGACTGATAGTGATTTTGTCAATTTTTAACTGTTTTAAATGTAATTCCAGTGCTTTTGGAATAGCACCCAGTGTGCCAATTACTACTGGAATTACCACTGCTGGTTTGTGCCATAGTCGTTGAAATAATAATAATAATAATAATAATAATAATAATAATAATAATAATAATAATAATAATAATAATTTCGCATTTACTATATATGGATGATTTGAAACTCTATGGAAAGTCAGAAATAGAAATCCAATCATTGACAAATACAGTCCGAGTATTCAGCACCGATATTTCAATGCAGTTTGGCATGGAAAAATGCGCCACTGTATCCATAAAAAGAGGCAAAATCACTGCATCTGAGGGAATTGAAATGCCCAATGGCCAACTAATTAAATGCAAAGAAAATGAAGCCTACAAATACTTAGGCATTCTGCAGTTGGATAACATCAAGCATGGAGAAGTAAAAACTATTGTCAGACGAGAGTACACCAACAGAGTTAGGAAAATTTTGAAATCTAAATTGAATGGTGGAAATACAATCAAGGCCATAAATACCTGGGCAATACCAGTTATAAGATACACAGCTGGCATAGTTAACTGGACACAAGCTGATTTGGACCTTTTGGACCGAAAAACCAGGAAACTAATGACAATGCACTACAGTTTACATCCACGTGGTGATACTGATAGACTATATCTGCCCCGAAAATCAGGTGGCAGAGGATTATTACAAGTGAAGCAAACAGTTGAAGAAGAAAAACATGCACTGGCTGATTATTTAAAAGAAAGTCAAGAACATCTATTAATCGAAGTAAAGAACAAAAATCTACTGAAGGCCCAACAGACAAAACAAGAATACAGAAAAGATGTGATAAAATCAAGAATGGAGAGTTGGCAGAACAAAGCACTGCATGGTCAATTTCTGGAAAAAATAAAAGATAAAGTGGACAGGGAACAAACTTGGTTATGGTTAAAAACAGGTACATTAAAGAAAGAAACAGAGTCACTAATCCTGGCTGCGCAAGAACAAGCTATCCGCACAAATGCCATTAAGGCCAAAATCGAAAAATCCTCTGATGATGCCAAATGCAGACTTTGCAAAGAAGCTGACGAAACTGTTGATCACATACTCAGCTGCTGTAAAAAAATCGCGCAGACTGATTATAAATTGCGGCACAATTCAGTAGCACAAATGATCCATTGGAATTTGTGCAAAAATTATAATATTAAAACAGCAACAAACTGGTGGGAACATCAGCCTGAAAAAGTCACCGAAAATCAGATGGTCAAGATCTTGTGGGATTTCCGTATACAAACCGACAAAATACTGGCGCATAATACACCAGACATCACACTGGTTGAGAAAAATAAGGTCACAATCATACACATCGCAATACCAGGTGATAGCAGGGTCGCCGAGAAGGAACATGAAAAAATCGCAAGATACCAGGACTTAAAAATCGAAATTCAACGACTATGGCACAAACCAGCAGTGGTAATTCCAGTGGTAATTGGCACACTGGGTGCTATTCCAAAAGCACTGGAATTACATTTAAAACAGTTAAAAATTGACAAAATCACCATCAGTCAAATGCAAAAAGCTGCACTGCTTGGATCTGCACGTATATTACGAAAATACGTTACGACGTCCTAGGCCCCTGGGTGGGGCCCGACTAGTAACCAATGCCAAATCCGGCGAAACAACTGGCCGCTGTGATACAATTGTACAATTATTATTATTATTATTATTATTATTATTATTATTATTATTATTATTATTGCGTGGTTAATCTTTGGTGAGATTCACAGCCTTTGGGGCTGGTTGTTAGCTCAACAGCTCGAGTCCTAACCAAGGACCTAGGAACTGTTAAGGTAACGTCGGAGGATATAAGCTGTTCCAAGTAGGGTGTTTTTTTGTAGAATCAGAATGTTCAAGTCTGATAAATTTAAAATTTCCAAATAGCGAGGTAGCCCTTTGGGTATTGCTCCAAGGGCTCCAATTACAATCAGGACAACACACAATTTCTTTTTCCACAGTCGCTCAACTTCAATTTGCAAGTCCCGGTACTTTGTGATTTTTTCTTGCTGTTTATCTTCAATTCGTGCATCTCCAGGTATTGCAATGTCAACGAACCATACTTTTTTCTTTTCAAGTATTGTTATGTCAGGTGTGTTGTGGGCCAAGTGCCTGTCAGTCTGGATTCTGATGTCCCACAAGATCTTGACTTTCTCATTCTCTAAAACCTTCTCAACCTGATGGTCCCAGTGGTTTTTGCTGTACTCAAATCCAAACTTTTGGCACAATTTCCAGTGAATGATCTTAGCAACGCAGTCATGGCTTTGTAGGTAGTCAGTTTGTGAAATTTTGCTGCACCCACTGATCAAGTGGTCGACTGTCTCGTCTTTCTCATTACAGAGGCGACATTTGCTGTTGGTGGTAACATGTTGAATTTTTGCCTTCATATAGTTTGTGGCTAAGGCTTGTTCTTGAGCTGCCAAAATAAAGCCTTCTGTTTCTTTTTTCAGTGCTTCTGATCTTAACCAGTTCCAAGTTAGCTTTTGGTTAGCTTTGCCTTCAATACTTTTCAAGTATTGGCTATGTATAGCTTTGTTTTTTCAATTTTCAGCTCGCTTCTCAATTACTTCTTTTTTATATTCAGCTTTTGACTTAGTTGTCTTTAAAAAGTCCTCCTTTATTTACTTCCTTAATCATTGGTTCTTCACTTTTCTGGATGTATCTGGATCATTCAAGCTGTGTTTTTCTTCTTCCACGGTCTGTTTTACTTGTAGGAGTCCTTGACCACCCTCTGCTCTTGGTAGATATAATCGGTCAACATTACTTTTAGGGTGCAAAGCATGATTCATTGTTATAAGCTTCTTTGTTTTTCTGTCCAAATTGTCCAACTCCATCTGGGTCCAGTCAATTATTCCTGCAGAGTATCAAATCACAGGTATAGCCCAGGTATTTATGGCTTTTATGATGTTTCCTCCATTCAATTTGGACTTTAATATCTTGTGAATTCGTCAAATGTACTTGGCTGAAGTTAATTCCTTGACTTTATTATGCATTTATTATGCGTTGTTGTTGTTGTTGTTAACTAGCCGGTGTAGTATTTTCTGCTTGTCAGTAAATGGCTCTCTCCAAATCCCAATACGATCCCACAGCTAGCTGTCAATAGCCATCAAAAGCACTTTAATCCACAAAGAATAGAATAAGATAAGGAGAAAAGAGACTTCCTCCTGGACTCTTTCTTTTAGTTGTTAATTTTTCTTCACTTCCAAATTGCAGAAGACAAAATTCTCTGAGGGTTTGGTAATTAACGTCCCCTACCTCCAACACTCCATTTCCAACACCGCTCCAGCACAATAAGTTAGTCCACATGCCCCAGCTTTGTAGCAGTCATTCAGTTATGGCCGCTGCCCCACTGCCAGTTTGAAGGGTTTTTCTCTGACCTTCCAAGAAACTGCTGGTTCCTTACATCATCAGAGCCATCACTTCTTCTCCCGCCTCCCCTCCAGGACAGGTTTCAATCTGAAGACCTCCCGACAGTGGTTTGTCTGGCTGAATTTCCACGAGGCACAATAGAGCCTGTTTTTTTGTAGCCGGTCTCACTGCGATGCTTCCGGCTTCTCTCCTCAGGCTCAGTGACTGTACTTCTGTGCTATTCAGGCTGCAAGGGAACCCTGATTTCTGCAGCCATGTTTTTTTTTTTAAGGGAGCTTGGCGAACCTAAAGGGAAATAGTTCCTTCTGACAAGACCCATGTAACTCTTTACAAAGCCTTGAAATTGATCATCCCATCCCTATCTTAACATGTGCTTCTGTGCCCTGTGTAGTGGAGAATTCATTTTTCAAAGACTGCTGTTCTTGGAGAAGTTCTGGATCCTCACTTTGTCTTCTCATAGTATTCTTTTAAAAAGTTGTGTTCTTGGGCAGAATTTTCTTTTAAATGATCTGTGGTTATCATCCTCGATTTGCATGGCAGGACTCACCCGGTGAGTCCTCATCATGGTGTATTTTCAAATCAGAAGATCTTTTTGCTGAAGGTTGGACAAGAAGGGGAGAGCCCCAATCCCAACTCCCACAGATGATAACATATCAGGCAACACTTGGGAAGACTGAGGTTCTTCTCCATATTGGCTCCAGGATAGCTTGCCCTAGACTGCACTGAAGTCTCTCTCGTGCTAAGGAAACTTTTTATCTGCTTTGTTCTTGTTCTTGGAAGCTTATTTTTAAAATGGGTAACTCTCTCTTTTAAACATCTTTTTTTTCACACTCTTCTCATTCTGTGAAGAGGTGAGGATTTAAACTGCACAAACTTTTCTTTCTTAGGTGTTTTCTCTTTGGAGATGCAGGAGAACATCTTTCTCACTTTCCAAGATGGAAACGGGGAGGGGATCTGCCAGTCCCTAACTGAGGCAGAACAGGGATGGTGAAAAGGAAGATAGGAGTGGGGAGGCCAAGGGTTCAAAGCATAAGGATCTTCTTTCAGAGGATTGGATGACAAAGTAAGTCTGTCTCCCACATAGCATCTAGTTTAGCACTGGGCGTGGGGGTGGGGGGAGAATGAGGCAATTGGGGACATAGCTGAACATGGGTAGGAAGCATGTTAATTTTGAAAACAACTTGCTGGGACTGTCCAGGTACTGTAGACTTGGGACTTTGATGAACACAACCATTTAATAGAATAAATCAAGAGTACAGTTCTTTACTGTAGCCTTGTTCTTGGGTATGTATGGTTTGTTCTTATTGTTTTATTTCTTAACTTAGAGAAGTTGGTGGATTTCTTCCTTCTTTAGTGTTTTTCATTCATGAAGTGATCTCAGACTTACCATTTTATCTGACAAGTCATTCTTCAATCAGACATCTTAATGAAGAGGGCTTTTGCAGTTAACTTAAACCAGAGTATCAACTTTATTTTATTTTTCAATTCATCAGGACCAATAAAGCTTATTTCACTTTCTTCATGTTTATAAAGCAGTTTTCTTCTATTTATGCTGTTTAGATCCATTTCCTAACAAAGATAGAAGAATAGTTCAACCAGCTTTGTCTCAGCTTTTGAAATACTTTATCTTCCCTTATTTGCTTAGGCTAGAAAGTTGTCAATTGCTATATTATTACATGGGGCCTTTTTTGGTTAGGCGCTAGGTCAGACCTGGGCATTTTATAGGCCACATCCAAGTCTTCGATTGTGCCTCCTAGCCCACAGTGGGGGAAGGGGGATAGCAGTGGGGGCGGCAGCAGCCCTCCACAATAGTCCCAATTTGTCACATGACCCCATGGGAAAATTAATTGCCCACCTCTACTATAATTTCTGCTGTCTCTGTTTTTCTCAACAGACTCTGCATCCAAATATTTAATTACCGGTAATCCTTTTCTTTTCTTTTTGTACACTGGATATTTGGGCTTGAGCAAATGCTATTTTTGAGTGGCTGTTTTCTATAATATCATAGGCATATCCCATTTTTCTCCTTCGGCCTATATTCTATGATTCTTGTTGCCCGTATTTACCACATTGGTAGCAGTGCACTTGGGTAGTGCACACTGAGGATCAGAAAGGGCAAAGGAGAGGAACAAGCAGGCTATCTATAGCCAGATCATTCAAATCTAGAATGATTCCTGCAATGTTCTTTGCTTACTTGAATGTATACATGACAATTCAAAAAATCAAACTTACAAATAAGGAAACCTATTACTATTGTTCTGCATTTATTGCTGACTATTTCTAATGTAAAAATATTCCCTCATTTTTTATATCCCTAATTTATTTATTTTTCACATGGGACAATACTTTTTCAAAAAGTTGAATAAAACATCCTTTTCTTGGACTTAATACAAGTAGTCCTCAGTTAGTAATGGTGATTGCAATACAGTTGTAAAGCATGATGTTACGTGACCACATTTCTTAGCAAAGGCAGTGCTGTTGCCATCAATAAGCGAGGATCTTGCTTGACCATGACTTTTGACTTCCTGTTGATTTCTCCATTGACTTTGTTCATGGGAAGCCAGTAGAGAACTTTGGAAATGACAATCACGGAAATACTAATGGCTAGAATTCTGAGGAATAGATCATAAATACTATTCATTCAGTTTTCCTGCAAGTTTGAACAGTCACTGAACGAGTGGCTGTTAAATGAGGACTACATGTATGGGTCTTTAAAGGAAAAAAAATACATACTTTTTAAAAAAAGCTACTTTTAAGCCTAAATTTATCTATTTCGCCTAGTACACATCTAGGTAGAAGTCTAAATTAAACAACTGAATAAATATTATTTTAGATTTCATAGTTTTCTGTGGCTTAAACATATTTTAATATTGCAGTTATAATGTGTGCCTGAATACAGATTAGTCAAATATACCTATATAAAAATTGTCTTAAAATATAGTAGTTTATATTTACAACCCTGTAAGATAGCATTTGACATAACTAAATGTCATGCATTTTAACTGAAGAAAATATATTCTGTGTTTAATATCACTTATCATAGATTTCTAATGTTGATGAGAAATCTTAAAAATTGAATCCATGGTTGAATTAATATTCATCAAGTTTAGTTGTACTGAACATTTAAATTGATGACAGGGAAAAACATACTGAATACATAGAAGCATGTGCCTCCAGGAGCAGCATTCCCCCAGAGATATGTATGCTTCCCACTCTTCAAGTAATTTTGAATTCCATAAAAGACTAGTTTTGCTCCCAGGATTGGGGCTAGGGTATTTTGGAGCCCCTGTCAAATCTCTTGTGAATGTTGTTGATGTGTCTGAACATTCACTTTTTATTTATATTTATTTATATTTTGTGTTTCTAGACTGCCCATCTTCCTCAAATTTTAAATATTGTAAACTGCTCTGAGTCCTTTTGAAGTTAGATGGCCTCAAAACTCAATTAATTTGATTGAATTAAGAAGTAGGTGGGAGAAAATTTTTACTATTGTTGGATTGATTATCACTGCTAAACATTTGAAAACATGGCTGTAAGATTTACTTGTACTTTCACTGTGCTCCCTACTTCATTCCCCAAACCATCAGAGGGAATGCTGCATCAACACAATTTTCACTCTTGCCATCTTCAGAAGATTTCAATACTTTATTACGGTGAGAGACCAGAATAGCATCTTCACAAACATTTGGGGCTATTAATGAATCAGGCTAGCTTGCCATCCAATTGGGAAGTGCAAAAAAACCCCCAGCATCCAACCATCTCACTTAATCCATCCCCTTCCTTTCTTGTTCTTTATTAATTTTTGAGAGAGGACAAAAGCACTAAGAAAAGATGCAACACCATTTCTTTGCTTAATTTAGAAACCACAATAGAGTGCCCTGCCATCTTCATTTCAAAAGGAGAGAGAAAACAGGGTAAGGTGAGAATTTTCCTCAATAGGGACTTGCTCACCCAGTGACTTCCAAACTTTTTTCCTGCTCCATAACTGAGCCAGAAATTTCACTACTGAAGACCTCCAGCATTGTGAGAATGTGAAGTGCTGAGCTCGGATTGGCACAAACTAGATAAAATTACTGATTTCAAATGAGTGGGCCTACTTTAGCTGGCTAAAAGCCATTCTTGAAAATCATTTAGGAATGTGAAAGCAGTTATGGTCAGGATAGTAATGCCAAGTCTGTGAGGCCATAATTCACCTTTGGAGTGGATTATTTTTAAAAATTAAAATAATAAAGGTTTTTTGGTATTTGTAGTTTGCTTGGGCTATACAATTTGAAAAAAAAAAGTTGGGGTATTACACCAGGCTTTGGAATCTCAGTTTAATTTTAAAGTAACTGCATTAAGCAACATTTTATTTTAGTTATGGGCTATTTTCTTAACCCACCTTGCTTTTTCTTAGACTCTGAAAAGTTTTGATCCAGGGGAAAAATATTTCTCTAGTACTTCATGGAATGATGTATCTCATTGGGACAATGTTACTAAAAGAAAGGTATGTAATATAGTTATCACCATTTGAAGATTTAAATGGATTCAATTGTTTGAGTATGCCTTGTTGGATTAAAAAAAAAACAATTTTGATTTGAAAAGTTGGTACTATGTTGTATTATAAGACTTCCTTTAATTTCAAAAGCTAATGTTCTATAACAGGGGGAAATGTTCTGAAAATAGAATAAGAAAATTGATTATTCTATATTTTGTCAGTCACCTTATTATTTTATGAGAGTTTTCTTCACTAAACTGTCAGAATTGCATAAGAATAAGTAGTTGCTTTTTCTGCATTTTGAAAACAAGTTACTACAGCTGTTAGTTTTTTGATAACTCAGTAATTAACTATATTGAACATCTAATTGGCATATTTATTCCTCTACAGTTCCAGTAACAACTTTTCCATATTCTGCTTTAAAATTTTTATCTTAATTTGATGGACTAAAGATTTCCATTGATATATTCCTTTAATTTTCTTTTAACCATAGATGGTAATAGATATTTGATATTTATTTTGGTAATTCTTGTGTAAACTTATGACATAGAAGGACATTGCTTCTTCCCTTTCTTTCCTCATTTATTTCTGGTCTTGGACTAAGCTGGAGTCCACACTGCTGGTATTGTAGTAATTTGACTTATTCTTAGCGAACAGCAGCAAAAAGTTTAGATTTCACTTAGCTTGGTCCTAATACTATTTGTATTATTATATTAATATTATTTAAAACAGAGAAGAAAGCTAGATCATTATAATCTCCTGAAGAAGAGTTCATATCCAGTTAACAAGACTGTGATGCTTTTTTGGTACTGTGCATTGACCAGTTGATACACATATTATTTGTGAGTTCTACAAAAGATGCCCCTTTTTCTTATTTTTCAGAGATACAGAACAAATCCATATTGCTGCAGCTTGTGCAAATTTTCATCAAAATTTCTTAATTCTTTCAAAAATCACCTGACTCGCTACCATGAAGATGAAATGGATCAAGAGTTAGTTATTCCTTGTCCAGAATGTTCATTTGCTTCTCATTCTAAGACAGTAGGAAAACACCTCCGAATGTTTCACTCCAAGAAGAAAATACAAAACTATAATGTGAGTGGTGGTATGAGACAATTCCGGAACGATGCAGTAAACTTTGTATGCCAGAAATGTCAATTTTCTGACATGCTGTACTACAATACAAAGAAACATGTGTTGGTAAGCCATTTTCAAAATCTAATAAGTACATATTTTGAGGAGAGGCCTGATGAGAGCGAAGAGAATTTTACTGACCACTACTGTAAAAAGTGTAATGCTTTTGCAAATAGCCGGGATTCTTTAATATATCATGTCTTAACATCTGAAGTACATAAAGATCTGGAGAACATATTGGGACGTGTAATTTCAGTTCAGCCTAAAAAAACAGGACAAATGAAGTCACTGCAGATTATCAATATTGCTCCAAAGCCATCTACAATCAATACTGTTTCACAACTGAATCCTACCTCTGTAGGATCAAATTCTACATCATGTTTTCAGCTTCCACTTCCATCAGTTAATCAGAATCAAAATACGGTATCGACAAAACCAGTTCATAACGTGGTTGCACCTTTGACTGTTTCAAGTAGCGCCAATAGTATGACAGCTTCAACTTCTGTTGACCGGTTACATATTGCCCTTCTTTCGGGTTCTCGCCCACCAAATCAGAATACTGTTGGTCTTCAGCCTGCAGTTTCTCAGCCAGTCTTTGTTTCTCATCGTTTCCCCTTAAAACAGCCAGTAAGACCCAGAGTTTTTTGCCTAAATCAACCCACAGGAAACATAAGCAGAGCTGTTCCTCCAGGAGTAATTTCTTTCACTCGACCTATCAGGCCTACTCTGCTTCCTGTAGGTAATCAATCAGTCAGAACTATCAACAATCCAATTATGCCAGGGCCTGGTGCTATTCCAGTTAACAGACCTTCATCACCTGGGATCCTTGCTGTAAATCGGCCTATTGGCAGTGGGCCTGGTGTTCTTCCAGTTCCCCAAACAATTACATCGGGAGTTCTTCAGTTTAACCATCCAGTCACACCAGGGGTTCTTCCTGTAAACCCATCGGCCGGACCTGGGATTGTACAGTTTAATCAGTCAGAAGTTCTTCCAGTAAATCAGTCTGTTAGACCTGGAGTGTCTCAGAATGCTACTTTA